>NC_050578.1:224819668-225187168 GCF_011100635.1 Trichosurus vulpecula | reverse complement strand
TAAAATTAAGAGATTGAAACAGGTGACTCCTAAAGTTGTTTCTAGCCTCAAGTCCACAGATCTCAAGGGGTGCCCCATTGCAACATGGCACAAAGCATGACTAGAAAGAACTGCAGCAGTATGGTACCATGGAAAGAGGACTAACTCTGGAGGCAGAGGGACCTGGGTTCAAATCCTACATCATCATCCACTACCTGTGTGACATTGGGCAAGTCACTTTCCAAATATTCTTAAAAATATTTTGATAACTGTGTTTTAAAATAATCGATTTCCTTTGTCATCTTATGTATTTAAAAGCATTACTCTCAGAAGGGGTCCATGGGCTATCCCAGCTGGCTCAAGGGGGCCCATCCCATAAAAAGAGTTAAGAACTCCCAGATCATGTGGCCTCTGAGGCCCCTTCTAGCTTTGGTTCAAAGATTCCATAGTCCATAAGCCTATGATGAAGTTGAGGAAAGGATCCACCAGTCAACAGAGTACCTCTCACAGGGTGAGCCATGTGGGCAGAGAAAGGGAAGGCTCAGGTCTGCTGTCAAGGCGCTAATAGCCCCTTAGCCTTAAGAGTGACTATGTCATCATCTTGGCTCTAGCCCAGCTGCAACAGCACCACTCACACACAGGAAGCAATTAGCAAAGAGCACAAAGCAGAGAAGGATTAAGGACTATGCTGTGGGTAGTCTTAGTAAGGGCACTAGAGGCTCAGGGAAGGAAGATATCACTATGGGAAGTCACAGCCAGTGAACCCCAAATCCCAGAGGCTTCCTGGAGGAGGTGGGTATAGGGTTGGACTTTGAAGAAAGGATAGGATGACTTCAAGTGGAGATGGAGGAGAGGGAACATACCAGGTGTATGGAACAGCACAGGGACAGAGGGCAGCAAGTGCCTGAGCTGTCTAGGAGACAGTACCTGGCTGGAAAGAAAGGATGGCATCAAATTATGGATGGTCTTGAATGCCAGAAGAGAATCTATATGTTATCCTATAGGCAATGATGGTAGGGAGTTTTTCAGAGGAGGGGGCCAGTTCCAAGTAGGGCAGTACCAGGTCAGAGCTTTCCATAGAAATATAATCTGTGATGGAATTGAGAAGGACCTCCTAAAGTACTCTTTCTGCCCAGAGGTGTAACAAGGGTGGAACATCCTGGTGGTGATGTATTGAACTCAAATAGAAACAAGGGTTACTAACCCATACATAAGGATCCCCGAAGTCATTGACTTAGAAAACCACATATTAACATTATACGTGCTCTATCGTATTTTTATTAATTTTATTAAATGCTTCCCAATTATATTTTAATCTTGTTCAGGTCAGTGCTATGGGCTTATATGTGGCCCCTGGACTGTGTTTGACACCTCTGACCTAGGGCACCAAAATTTGGAGGGGAGCTTGTCCTATCAGGTGGCTCTATTTCCTCCTAAGAAAGTCATCATCTAGGTGCCCTTTTCCTCCATTCTGTCCCACCCTGCTCCCTCCCTTGGTAGCAGCCTTCCTGGCTTGGCTTCTTGGGGTACCTGTCCCAGGTTAGGATATACCTCATGCATCCCCCCTCAAAGTCTGCCACACTCAGCCCCAAGTGGCCCAGCTTGCTGTGAATAAACAGAGCAAGGTTGGAGGGAGGGTTTGTGTGTGTCACTGGGAGCTCTGAGGTTTCCTTGGCTTCCTCATAGGCACTGAGATCTGGGAGTAGGGGTGTGTGTGTGTGTGTGTGTGTGTGTGTGTGTGTGGCAGGGGGGACAAGGTTCAGGTTTCCAGACTTTTCACTTCCTGGAGTCAGACCTCACTCTTCTGCCCCACCTCTAGCTTCTCCTGTTAAACCTTTTCCCCTTCCTCAGGACACTCTCTCCCTGTCCACCAAGAGTGGTCTACCTCACTCAGGATAGACATTGCCCACTCTAAGCAGCCCCTGCCCACTTGGAATGATATTTCTTGGACTTAGCATTCTCATCTATAAAATGAGGAGGTTGGTCTAGCTCTATAATCCCCTTAGAGGATTTTTTTTGTTCTAAGAATCTTCCCTATGTGTTCTCTCCCAGAGATCACCCCCACCCTGACCAACTGTATTTTCCTTTAATGTATCTGTACTATTAATTTCCATAGGCATAAGCATTTGTAGTTACAGCTTTGATCATACCATCCTCTTCCCATTAATTGGGCTTCCCTCCAGTGATGAGCATCATTCTGCCAGCCTTGCCCCTTGCATGGGCTCTCCACCCTAACTCTACCACCTCCCAAGCTGTAGAACCTCTCTTTACCTTGGCTGTGTTGGCCACAGGAGGCCTCTCTGGAGTCATGTGATTCCAGAAGGGGCTGGTTGAGGGTGTTGGCCTCCAGTAATGGCCTTCACAGGGTCAGAGACCAGCCAGGAAGATCTGGCTGAGATGATAAGAGAGAGGAGACTAGGGTCAGCTTGGAAGAGCCAAGGACCTGGTGGGAAGAAAACCAAGTTCCCACTGAGCCTTCATCAGACCTGCTGGCCATTGGCTACTATTGGACTCCAGACAGATTGGGCCTGCTTTTCCCTGGAGTGGGCCTAGACAGAGCAAAAACAAGGAGAGTGAAAGCAACTTTGGGGCCCCAGACATTGGGAGAGGCTGGGTTGGGGTGGAACAGACAGAGAAGACGCAGACATTCTATGCTTTGTCTTGAAAGTAACCCCCACCCAAGAGACAAGGCGACCATGGAGGAAGAAAGAAGTAGGAATAGAAAGACCCACACTAGACTTGAAAACCTGAGTTCACCTCTGAGCTTTAACAGTTAATAGCTATGTCAGCACACTAGAATGGGAAAATAATACTTGCCTTATCATACTCAACAGCATTGCACCTCTTAGTGTCCCAGACAAACCTCTGAAACCAGAAGTTTCAGATGAGTGGCCAAGCTGCATTGATGAAGGGAACTTTCACACTGAGAGAACCCTATACTAGTGAAATCATAGATTAAGTCCCTCTCACCCCAAAATTCTTACTCACAGTGTCATGAAAAAGATACTTCATAAATTTTAAAATATCATATAAATGCAAGTTATTATGAAGGATTGTGTAAAGATGACACAACCATGTACTAGGTGCGTGAATGTGCAAGATGAGTATAGTGACCTTGGGCTGTCCCTCACAAGGTCAGAAATGTGGGAGAGCTGGTTTATATTACAGTAGGGAGGACCTTTGGGTGGAGCTATGAACTGGTCCAACCATTCTGGACATAGAGGAAAAGAGATCTGAACTTCAGCCTGGGTTTCCAGTCCCAGCAGGGCCATTGACTCACTGGGTGACTTTGAACAATTGCCCTTCACTGTCTGTACCTCAGTTTCCTTGTCGGTAAAATGAGGGGATCGGATCAGATGATTTTTAAGGTCTCTTAAAGGATGTCTGATTCCTTAAGAGGTGACTACACCCCACTCAGTGCACAGAATTAAGCCACCAGATTCTGTGCAAAGGGAAGCAAATTTTAGACAGGCAGGTGATGAAGGGTGATGAGAGAAGATTGGCAGAAGAAGGGAGTTGAGAGATGGGCAAAAGGTCAGAGAGGACCTATAATGGAGTCAGTCTTGGAGGCTGAGAAGCTTCGTGGAAACCTCCTCACCAAATATGGGGCCATGAAGATGGATATCGGATTCCTCTTTCCTGATTCCCCAACTACTGTCTGGACCCCAGAATACTAGAGAGCCCTCTGAGATCTATTATCATAAATCCCTACTAACATGAGGGCAGGGACTGGGTCTTGGCTCAACCCAATCTCTCCTAGTCCCCAGGACAGGGCACTTCACCCAGCAGGTGCTACTTAACAAATATCTTTGAATGGATGAATGAATCAATATTGATCTAGAGGCTGTTCCAGCAGGTTGGAGTAAGCCCCAAGCCAACACTTGCCAAGCTTTGATCTTCTTTAGAGAGTAAGTACATCCTAGCGCACCAATAGCCATGTTTCTGACTAACTCCAGGGCACACAGAAACTCTTCTATTTGTGGGCAGAGTCTCCTAAGAGCTTCTGAAATCTTTATGGGGCTTTGATTCATAAAATCTTCCAGTTTTTAAAGCTTCCCAGATATTGTATTTCAAGAAGGACATGGATGGAGTTCATCCAGAGGACAGCAGGTGAGTGAGCTGGGGAGAATGCCATAGAGGAATCAGGTGAAGCAATTCGAGATGGTTCAACCAGGCAATATTTGGTTGTTACCTAGAAGGATTGGACTTGTGAATATTTCACATCACCCCCATCAAATTGTAAACCTTTTGAGTTATTTTTCATCTTTGAATTTCCCCCAGTGCCTAACATAATGCCTTACACATAGTAGGCACTTAATAAATATTTGTTCAGTTTATTCATTTTAGTTGGTCCTGGATTAGACAATGGGAATCAATGACTGGAAAGTAGAAAGGATGCAGATTTCAGCTCACTGCAAAACTCACTAACAGCTATCTAACCATTAACTAACTTATTAATACTTTCATTCACTTATCTCTAAAAATATTAACTAAGTACCTAACTCCGTAGAGTAGAGCTCTGGGTTAGGTACTGGAAGAAATAAACAGTTTGGATAAGGCATGGGCCTGGACCTCATGGAGCTAAGAGTTTAATAGATGGACTGGATACAAACATTCTAACCCACTAATGTTACGGTACATCTGTGTTCTGTGGACACTGTCTTCAGCAAGGAAGTTCACAGGTCATCCATGCCTGTCTATCCTGTGTGACTCTAACCATATCCTCCCATAAATACATACACAGGTGCATGAGGAACAAATGTGCTGATGGCCTTCCTCTACTTCTCTGGACATTTTGAGGATACCAGTGGAACATACCAGCTGTCCTTTACTCTTGCCACAATACCAGTCAGTCCTCTTTTTTTACCTTAAATTTTCCATGATGACATCCTCCACACCACTTCTCCTTCATAATTCCATGTTTGCAATGAGTTGCAAAGGAAGCCAGGTGGCACAGTGGATAGAGTGCTGGGCCTGGAGTCAGGAAGACTCATCTTCAAGAGTTCAAATCCAATCTCAGACACTAACAGCTGTGTGATCCTGGGCAAGTCACTTCACCTTGTTTGCCTCTGTTTCTTCATCTGTAAAATGAGCTAGAGAAGGAAGTGGCAAACTACTCCAGTATCTTTGCCAAGAAACCTCAAAATGGGGTCAAGAGTCAGACATGACTGAAAATGACCAAACAACAAATGAACTACAGCCAGCTCAACCCCACCATGCACTTCCCCATTGCCATTTGGTTATTCCTCAACTGAGATCCCTCAGAAACTGTCATGCACTATGCCTCACATCTACACAACACCACCAGATGATTATTGGTATTTTAAAAAATAAAGACAAAGGATATTAATAGTCAATGTTGGAAGGGTGCACCAATATACTGTTGGTAGAGTTGTCTTAGCATCAGTTTTCAAAATTTTAGCATTTTAATGTTAGCTATTATTATTGCCAGAAGGTAACAGTCCAACCATTCTAGAAAGAAATTTGAAGTTATGCTAAGAAAATCACAGAAATGTCCATAGCCTTTGACCCAGAGATCCTACTTCTAGGCATATAGCTAGTCATCTACCTAGATGTCAATAAAAGAAAGTCCCTATAGACACTAAAATATTTACAGCAGCACTTTTTGTAGTAGCAAAAAAAACCCTGAAAACAAATGGATGTCCATCTGTTGGAATGGCCAAAATAATTATGGTAAGTTAAAGAATTAGAATGTTGCTGTAACAAAGGATGGATTTGAGGAATCCAGAGAAAATTTATATGAACTGATGCACAGTGAAGTAAGCCGAGACAGAAAACTGATTGCGTGATTGACTGCCTGAATATGAATGAAAAGAGCAACAACAAACCCAAATGAAATAAATGAATATAATAAAATAAGAGGTTTTGAGCTTAGTTATGAGAGGAGTGGAATTAGTAATTGTCCTGTAGAGCTGTAGCTAATCAGAACAAGAAAAGACCTTTGAATGTCAAATGTCAGAGCTAGAAGGCACCTTAGAGTGTAGAACAGAGTGCTAGAGGTAGGAATAATAGCCAACCTCTACATGGCACTAAAAGGTTTGTGAGAAGCACTTTACAAATACCACCCAATCCTCATAATAACCCTGGAAGTAGTTTCAGTTATTATTCCCATTTTACAGATGAGGAAACTGAGGCTGGCAGAGGTCAAATAATTCGCCCAAGGACACCCAGCAAGCATCTGAAGGGGTATTTAAATGAAGGTCTTCTTAGCTCCAAAACCAGCACGTTCTCAGGAGGGACTGAGTTCAAATCGCACTTCTGAAGCTTATTAGCTGTATGACCCTGGGCAACTTTGAGCTTCAGTTTCCTCATCTGTAAGATCCGTAATACTACCTTCAGTTCTCATATCACAGGGAGGCTGTGAGTCTTGAATGAAATAATGCGTATGAAGCGCTTCACAAATCTCAAAGTTCTAAGATTCATAATTGCTCATCTTTATATAGCATTTTAATGGCAGTTATTACTATTACTAGAAGGGCAGTGACCTCAGAGGTACCACCTCTTTGGTGAAAACTTCCCTGGCCAACCCCATTGGAGCTCCATCTCCTCAAATTTCTCATCGCACCTCTTATTTACATTTATCATACTCTCCTTTGTATTATTATCATTAGATCCTCAAGGGCAGGTTCTGAGTTATCTCTAACTTTGCCTCTACAGAGTTGAGCACAGGGCCTTGTAAATAGTAAGCACTTGATTCCTTTTCGCTGGCTGGAAGGAGGAAAGAAGGAAGGAAAGAAGGAAGGAAGGAAGGAAGGAAGGAAGGAAGGAAGGAAGGAAGGAAGGAAGGAAGGAAGGAAAAAAGGAAAGAAAGAGAGGGGAGAAAGAAAAAGAAAGGAGGGAGGGAAGTAAAGAAGGGAGGTAGGGAGGGAAGGAAGAAAGAAGGGAGGGAGGGAGAAAAGGAAATGAAGGAAGGAAGGAAGAAAGGAAGGAAGGAAAAAGGAAATAAAGAAAGAGAGACAAAAGAAAGAAAAAGAAAGGAGAGAGGGAAGAAAAGAAGGGAGGGACAGAAGGAAATAAGGAAGGGAGGGAGGGAAGGAAAAAAGGAAAGAAAGAAAGAGAGAGAATGAAAGAAAGAAAGAAAAAGAAAAGAGGGAGGGAAGTAAAGAAGGGAGGTAGGGAGAGAAGGAAGGAAGGAAGGAAGGAAGAAATGCTAGACTCAGTCTTTCTTCTGAACACTTAAGATGTCACATAACTGGTGGGAGAATGGAACCCCTCCATGTAAGATTGCCATACACCTTGAAAGCCTTGCAACACTGCTCCTCATGGAGGAGTGGGCTATTCCCTCCCAAACCCATGCTCCCAGGCACAGAAAAGCTATAAACATGGTCTGACCTTTGAGATTTCCTCCAACCCCGAAGCTGACCTTAGGGACCATCTCTGAAAGCCCTGATTAGAACTGCCCTCTCGAATGGAAGGAGAGAGTTAGAGGGGAAAGATCTGGCTTTCTAATTAGATTGGAGAGTGGGATGAGGAGGAGGGAGGGGGAGGTAGAGAGTCAACGGGAGAAGTAAGTGGCCTCTGTGAATGAACATCTGTAGGAAATTAGAAATTAGGCCTGGTTTCATATGGGACCTATTAGGAGGGAAGGCTGGGTCCTCCTAGCCGTAGTTGCCCCTGGGAGTTTCATTTGGTCTAGGCCTCCTGGTTGAGTGATTCAGCATGACGTGGGGGGTGGGGGAGGTGGAGAGAAGGGGGAAGAGTTATTCCAGGGAATAAGTTTAAGGACTAATATATACATTGCCATTTGTCATCTCCTGCTACTGGACCACATTTCAACAGAGAGCCCTGGGTTCTCTGGCCTTCCTGGCAGCCCTGAGGCTCTCCCCCACAGTATTTCAGAGCCTGCTGTTGACAGGGGGCTGTATTTTACCCATCTCCTGTTTAATTTAGTAAGCCCAGGTATGATGATGGGAATTAATTAGGGGAGGGGTGGAAGTGCAGTGAGTAACACACTTTTGATATTCACTTTCAAGGTACATTTATATCTATTGATCTATAAATACTTGCGGTAGATTTATGCAAATGTGATATACTGGCAAGGTAAGGCATTACAGACAATTTGCAAGGGTGTTATGGCGTAAATCTCCATTTAAGGCATCCGGCAGCAGCATGAGTGAGTTAGAGCTCAATGCTCAGACCTCTGGGCAGAAAAGAAAAGGCAGCAGCTCTGCCCGAAGAAGCAGGAGGCAGGAGATCTGGGATCCCTGCATCTCAGGACTTCGGCACTGCCCCTGATCAGTGGTTACATCCAGCCTCCTCTTGAGGCTTTCCAGTGGTGGAGAGCTCACTACCTCCTCTGTGACAATTTGAGATGGCTCTGACTGTTAGGAAACTTTCTTAGATCAAGCCAGAATCTGCCTAGACACAACTTTCAGCCAGTGCTCCTAGCTTTATCCTCTGGATCTAAGCAAATAATGCCATCCTCCTCTTCTTCTTCCTCCTCCTCTTCTCTCAGCCCCCTCCCTACCCCCATCCTGTTAAAAGGCTGCATGTTTCTGTAAGTTTGGGAGCCAAAGGACTTGGCCTCTGCCACTCACTCTCTCCATGATCTTAGCTGAATCACCTCTTTTGTCTAACCCACTGCTTCATCATCTGCAGCTCCAGAGATGTCATCCTAGTTCTAGGAGTTATAGACAAATTGTGATTAAAAGGAGTTTTAATGATCGCTGAGCACACAAGCACACACCCTGCCCCTTTTTTATAGATAAGGAAACTGGGGGGAGTGGAGGGGTAAGAATTGCCTAAAATCATTCACATGAGCATCTAGTGAGCCAGTAAAAGGCTGGTGATGGATTTGGACTGGAAATGGACACCCTGAACACAAAAATACTTTTATTTAAAATACTTGAAGATTTTAAAGCAAGGTGGTTCTGGGTTTGAATTATCCAGAAAATTAATTCTATGTGTGTGTAGACATAGGATAAAACATTCTATGGGATCAGAGGGCAGAACCAAGATGGCAGAATAGCAAGACTCCATGCATCAAGGAGCCCCATCCCAAATTCCTCCAAACAAATCTAGAAAATGCATCAGACTGAAGCCTAATAGAATGGAAGAAACTTCAAATTATCTAATCCAACACCTTCATTTTATAGATTGAGAAGCTGAAGTCATTGGTCCTACATCAGGAATTCTTAACCTGTGATCTATAGACTTCCTCCTCCTCCTCCTTCTCCTCTTCCTCCTCCTCTGAAGGAATCCGAATCTGAAGGATTATCCTTACTAACACTGAAGAAGCCCATTAGCTATCACCAGTCTTGGCCACTAGGCCATTTTACAGAGAAGAAAACTGAGGCAGGTGGAGGTAAAGTGATTTGCCCTGGCTGCCCCTTTCTCCAACATGAATCACAGCTCCTCCCTCCTTACCTTAGTAGATGCATCTTTAGTAGTGAGAGCAATGTTGGAATCTCCCAAGTTGGAAATGGGGAGGAAAGAAGCAGCTCTTTGTTGAAAAGGGAGGGATGAAAGGTGAACAGAAAGTTACATGGAAAGGGACCATAGGATAAAGGATTTAGAGCTAGAAAAGATCTCAGAGGTTGCTTAGTCCAACATACTCATTTTACAGATGAGGAAACCAAGGTCCAAAGAAGTTAAACAGTTTATACAAGGCCTTATAGTAATTAAGTGGCAAAGCTTAGATTCCAACTCAGGTCCCCAATTCCAAAGCCAGCACCCTTTCTATGGTGCCATACTGGATGAGCCTAGGCTCCAGAGATGCCTGATAGTTCCACCCACCTTGGACCTCAACTCTGAACTTCTTCTTTTGCTGTGTTTATTTATTTTATGTGACTTCACCACTTTAAGGATCTTTGATATTACCTGATTTACTCCTGAAGAGGGCAACCCCTAGTAAATGGTTCTTTATTCATTTCTGTGGCCAAAAATAAATCAGTTGCCCAGTGACTAAGACTTGTAATAGATGATGAGCCTCTCCAATATCAGTAAGGCTGGTCCTCCAAATGCCGATGATGATGAAGATGATGATGGTTGTGGTGGTGATGGTGGTGATGATGATGATAATTCATGTGTCTATAGCACTTTGGTATTTGCAAAGGGCATTCATTGGAACAACTCCATGAGGGTAGACAATCCAAGCATCAGTTTCCCAATTTTACAGATGAGTAAACTGAGGCTCTAAGAATTTTGTTATGCCTATCATAGTACAGCCAATGGGGGCATAGCTCCTCACTTGTCCTGTACTCAAAGTTACTCTAGCTTGGTAGGACCCAAAATAGCTTGCAGGTCAAAGGCTCTAGCAGAGCCTTTGAGAAACCAGGGCCCCCTCCATGTCATGCTGAGACCCTGAGGGAAGCCATCATTGGTGGCTTATGAAATGAAACAGAAAAGAACACACATTCATTGGATACCTACTATGTGCCAGGCACTGTTCTAAGCACCTTAAAAATACTATTTCACTTGATCTTAGGTGCTTATCTTATTCTAATTTGTATCTCCTTTAAAAAATAGCTCACCTTTCTATGCATGATACATTTGGCAAGTGTTTCATACTTTAGGATGCTGGATGGCAGAAAGGATAGATTCTTAGATTTAAAACCAAGAAGATATGAGCTCAGTTTCTTCCACCAACACTTACTCATTGTGTGACCTTGGACAAGTCACTTAAACTATTTCAGTTTCAGTCTTACCTGTTGTTGTGAAGCTCAAATGAGATAATACAAGCAAAACACTTTGCAAACTTTAGAGCACTATACAAATACTAGCTATTATTATCCCACCTATTATCTCATTTTATTCTCATATTATGTATTCTCACATTATCCCAGTGTTATTAACATTTGATAGATGAGGAAAATTTATGAACAAATATATATATATATATATATGTATATATATATATATATATTTACAGAAAAAAATTATTAATAAATAAATAAAATCTTACACCACCTTCACTGAAATATAAACTCTAGAGAATGGTGATGGGGGGCTCATTTACTGTATCACTCTCTTATTCAAGAATCTTTAATGCTTCCCTTCTGCCTCAACAGACTCCTTAGCCTTTCCCAACTTGACCTCAGTCTACATTTCCAGGCTCACTTTCCATTACTTTCCAAAAGTCCTTGGCACTGTCAAACAGTCCTACATCCAAAGCTGATATGACTTTATCAGTGGAAATGATATGAAAGATAAGGCATTGCCATCTGTGCTGCTGCTGCACCCTAAGGACTGTAGTAACCCTCCATCTGACTTGCCCCTGAAACCCAGTACATGTATTGTCTCTCCTTTAGAAGGTGAGCTCCTGGAGCCAGGCGGAACAGCCCCTAGCGTCCTGAATCAGTGAGCTGTGGCAGTTACCAGACTTCTCGACCCACAAACACCAAAGACAACAGAGAAGAACTGCAGAACCCATGAAATAGCACAGGGAAGCAGGGCTCCAGCCCAGGACAGCCTGGATGGTCGCTGGGTAAGGTCTATCAAACAGAGCTGGGAGCAGAGGGAGCAGAGCTCAGCGTGGGCTGTGCCCAGACCAACCAGACTGGGAGCCAGGTGGAACAGGACCTAGTGCCCTGAATCAGTGAGCTGTGGCAGTTACCGGACTTCTCAACCCACAAATACCAAAGACAACAGAGAAGGTTAGTGGGAAAAGCTACGGGGACAGAGTGAAGGAGTTCCAGTTCGGCCACTGCCCCAGGGGCAGCAGGGGAGGCACAGCTACAGAACTACAGATGCAGTTGCTTTGGCCCCAGGCCCACCTGGTGGGAGGAATTAAGTGGCAGATTACAGCAGGAGTGCAGAGCCTGCTTAAGATCTGAGTCCAGTCAGGATTGGCAGTTCTCGGGGAAGAAGGAGCACTGGTGTGGCAGAGCTGGCTGTATAGAAATAGCTCTGAAAACAACAGCACATTCCCTCAAGCTGGGGACAAAGTACTCTTTACTCTACAAGCGGTCATACCCCAACAAAAAACTCAAGGATCAAGTAGTTGGCTGGGAACATGGCCAGGCAGCGAAAATGGACTCAGATTCAGACCCAGACTTTGGAATCTTTCTTTGGTGGCAAAGAAGACCAAAACATACAGACAGAAGAAGTCAACAAAGTCAAAGAGCTGACATCAAAAGCCTCCAAGAAAAACATGAACTGGTCTCAAGTCATTGAAGAGCTCAAAAAGGATTTGGAAAAGCAAGTTAGAGAAGTAGGGGAAAAATTGGGAAGAGAAATGAGAGTGATGCAAGAAAACCATGTAAAACAAGTCAATGACTTGCTAAAGGAGACCCCCAAAAAATACTGAAGAAAGCAACACCTTAAAAAATAGACTGACTCAAATGGCAAAAGAGCTCCAAAAAGTCAATGAGGAGAAGAATGCCTTGAAAGGCAGAATTAGCTAAATGGAAAAGGAGGTCCAAAAGACCACTGTAGAAAATACTACCTTAAAAATTAGATTGGAGCAAGTGGAAGCTAGTGATTTTATGAGAAATCAAGATATTCTAAAACAGAACCAAAGGAATGAAAAAGTGGAAGACAATGTGAAATATCTCATTGGAGAAACCACTGACCTGGAAAATAGATCCAGGAGAGATAAGTTAAAAATTATTGGAGTACCTGAAAGCCATGATCAAAAAAAGAGCCTAGATATCATCTTTCAAGAAATTATCAAGATGAACTGCCCTGATATTCTAGAGTCAGAGGGTAAAATAGAAATTGAAAGAATCCACAGATCGCCTCCTCAAAAAGATCCCAAAAAGAAAACTCCTAGGAATATTGTCGCCAAATTCCAGAGCTCCCAGATCAAGGAGAAAATGCTGCAAGCAGCTAGAAGGAAACAATTTGAGTATTGTGGAAACACAATCACAATAATACAAGATCTAGCAGTTTCTACATTAAGGGATCGAAGGGCTTGGAATACGATATTCCGAAGGTCAATGGAGCTAGGATTAAAACCAAGAATCACCTGCCCAGCAAAACTAAGTATCATGCTCCAAGGCAAAATATGGATTTTCAATAAAATAGAGGACTTTCAAGCTTTCTCGGTGAAAAGACTAGAGCTGAATAGAAAATTTGACTTTCAAACACAAGAATCAAGAGAAGCATGACAAAGTAAACAAGAAAGAGAAATCACAAGCGACTTACTAAAGTTGAACTGTTTTGTTTACATTCCTACATGGAAAGATGATGTGTATGATTCATGAGACCTCAGTATTAGGGTAGCTGAAGGAAATATACATATATGTGTATGTACATGTGTGTGTGTGTGTGTGTGTGTGTGTGTAGACAGAGGGCACAGGGTGAGTTGAATATGAAGGGATGATATCTAAAAAAATAAAATCAAATTAAGGGATGAGAGAGGAATATATTGAGAGAGGGAGAAAGGGAGAGATAGAATGGGGTAAATTATCTCCCATAAAAGTGGCAAGAAAAACAGTTCTGTAGGAAGGGTAGAGGGGGCAGGTGAGGGAATGAGTGAATCTTGCTCTCATCGGATTTGACCTGAGGAGGGAATAACATACACACTCAATTGGGTTTCTTACCCCACAGGAAAGAAGGAGGAGGAAGATAAAAAAGGGGGGATGATAGAAGGGAGGGCAGATAGAGAGAGGAGGTAATCAAAACAAACACTTTTGAAAAGGTGCAGGGTCAAGGGAGAAAATTCAATAAAAGGGGATAGGTTAGGAAGGAGCAAAATATAGTTAGTCTTTCACAACATGAGTATTGTGGAAGGGTTTTACATAATGATATGCATGTGGCCTATGTTGAATTGCTTGCCTTCTTAGGGAGGGTGGGTGGGGAGGGAAGAGGGGAGAGAATTTGGAACTCAAAGTTTTAAAAACAGATGTTCAAAAAAAAGTTTTTGCATGCAACTAGGAAATAAGATACACAGATAATGGAGCATATAAATTTATCTTGCCCTACAAGAAAGTAAGGGAAAAGGGGATGGGAGGGGAGTGGAGTGACAGAAGGGAGGGCTGACTGGGGAATGGGGCAACCAGAATATATGCCATCTTGGAGGGGGTGGGAGGGTAGAAATGGGGCGAAAATTCATAATTCAAACTCTTGTGAAAATCAATGCTGAAAACTTAATATATTAAATAAATTTTTTTAAAAAAAGAAATCCACAAAAGAACATTAAAAAAAGATTGCTAACAAAAGACAAGGCTTTGCCAAAAATATTGATAACTCACAAAAGGATAATGATTACAACTGCATTTTGCAACTGAATATATGTTAAATAAGCATATTTATATACAATAAACTAGCAATTTTTAACCAAAAAAAGAAGGTGAGCTCCTTGAGAGCAGAGATTGTTTTACTTTTCTCTTTGTATCCCAGCACTTAGCACAGTGTTTTGTACATAGTAAGTGCTTAATAAATGCTTCATTCACTCAATAATTATTGACTTTGTTATTGATAACAGCCAAGCAGGCCTATTTGTCTGCACTCTAAACCAAGCATTCCATCTATTGTCTCTTTACCTTGCATAAGCTGTTCCTATGCCCACAATTCTTTTGAGAAGGCAAACTAGGCCATCTTTTGTCTCAATTCTTACCTAGCCTTTAATCACTGAATGGGTGTTATCTGAGACAAACTGAGACGTTGTTTTCAAAAGGCCAAGGTCTCCCACTATATCAAGGGCCATCGCCAGTCATCCTAACCAAGTCTTGCCACTGGATTCCAAATGACTCTGGAGGAGGAAGTGAGGCTGATGACTTTGCACAGCCCTGCCTCACTTAAATCCAATTCACTTGCAAGTCAAGACATCACCCTCCTGACCTCATTGGTCTTCTTCCAGAATAAAGAACAAACAACAACAGCAGCAACCTATACCTAGAATACATTTCATCTTCAATTCAGCCTCTTCAAACCTTTAGTTTTCTGTTAGTGAATTATACAACCATGTTTATTTAGCCACTTAGGTATTTATTTAAGCTAACGGCTGATAGAGATGGAGAGGTTTGTGAAACCTCATGGAAAAAGAGGTTCCTGAGATTTTAATAAATATTATTTAATATACTAGTATGGGGGCTCAGAGCTAATTTACTAATTAATTAAAGTTGCTTTTATTTTAATCACTTGTGAGGTAATGCCAGAAGATGCCCTTTGACTCCTTTAGAATTGGGAAAGAGAAAAAAAATATGGTAAAGAATCAAGTAACAGGCTGAGGGGTGTGAGTTTGGTTTGGTTGTTGGCTAGTGCATGTACTAAACTCTCACATAAGCTATAGGTGGGGTGATAGACCCTAACACCTGTTACATAAAAATAAAAGCTCCAAGGTTTTTTAGAGACAAAACCCGAACCTTTAGCTTCCTTCAAGGCTCGGTTCAGCATCACTCTGGTGTCAGCCTCTCCTGATCCCTCTGATTGTTACTCTTCTGTCCCTCTTCAAATTATCTTGTGGTTATTTAGTTGCATATATACTTCCCACAAGAGAACGTAAGTTCCTTGAGGGCAAGGATGATTTTTCATTTTGTCTTTGTTTCCCTATTACCTTGCACATAGTATACAGTTGAAAAATGCTTGTTGAATTGAATCAATCTGAGTTATCTTGGTATGTCCCTTCAGCAGATGCATTTAAAATCTCTGGGGACTGACAATGAATGAATGCTCCTAAAAAGGCCCAGGTTGCTATGTCCCTCAAAACCATAGCCTGGACCAGCTTCCTAGACAGATGAAGTCAAGGGAGTGGTGGAGTGAACATTTTGTCTTTGACTGCAGGCAATATCCAGGCCCTTCTCCCAATGTCTTGGCCTCTTACTAGCATCCAGACATGCACCAAGGGGCAGCCAGCATGATCCCTGGAAAGAGCCCTCCAATTAAGACTGCACATTTTCCAACGTGAAGGTTCAAGCCCTCTATTGTACCTCCCACCTGTGGCCTATTAGAAGAACTAGGGAGACTGACACTGCCTTAGTCTCATTATAACAGCTGTTGGGTCCAGGTTACTTTCCTAGAGTTATCGCCCCCAGGGAAAGGGAATACCTTGGTAACAGCAGTGCTTCTGAGAATTCTCTTATCTCTTATATTTTCTCTGGCAATAGGACTATCCCTGCCTCTGCTCTACTATGCCCAGAGCCCCAAACAGATCCAGCTAGTGAAACTCCCAGAGTCCTCTCTTCCAAAGGAACACAGAGATAGGATAATAATGGTCATGATGGCTGACATTTTTAGAGGGCTTTAAGGTTTGCAAAATACTTTACATGTAAGGATACACTCTATGGGTGTCTGCCCAAGCTCCAGAGAGAATAAACACTCATAAAGGAGAGTAGAACATAGGCTTCGCTGATATATCCATGAACTGAATCAGCACACTCAGTATAAGACAGCTTCCAACTCTAATTCCCACATAAATTGATGTGTCTCCATACTCTCTGTCTCATCAGAATTGCAGATGGTCAGACCCCAATAAGAGGCCTCCTATAATTGGACTTCATGTTGGGATGGAATTTCCCAAAAGAATTCTTCACCTTTACATAGTATTCCATGGCATTTCACACCTATATTTAGTGGGTATGGATCTTTGAAAGTATCCAATCAAAGCCCATTTTACAATTCTTATGATCTCATGAGTACCTTTCATGGCTACTAATAATACACACTTTCCACTAACACAAAGAGATGGGTCATTTCCCCACCTGCAGCCTCAGAAAGTCACAGAGTGCAGGGATTCCAGTGGGAAGGTCTTCCGTTGGTCCTGATGAAAGAGAACAAGCTGAGTCCAGGTATTTTGAGAGAGTAGAATGGGATCCTCAGTCTGGGAGCATTTCTGGAATTGATAAAGGAAGGAAATATTAGACTGTGTTGCCTGAGCTCTTACCACAAGAATCCTTAAATAGGAGCTTTACCACTCTCATGTTTAGGGTTGGAAAAGTTTCCCAGTATCCTGTTGGGATAAGGAGTGCCCCCCAAGGGATTACTTTAAATTGCACAGATGAGCCCTTCACCTGAATGTCATATGAGATAGAAGGCAGGGAATCTCTTGAGAAGCTTTTGCCCCAATCACATAAGAAAGACAGGACAGGAAGAGAGGCTCAGGTTTTAGGGTAAAGGGTGCCCCTTCAGGCTAAACAATTCACCTGCACATCCTGTTGGGGAAAAACCAGGACAATCACAGACTGAGAAAAGGCCTAGGAGTATCTAGGAGAGAGAGTCCAATCAGAGACAGACAAAAAGTTGTTCCTCTATCTCCTTCCCTGCTAATTTAGGGAGTCATGGGACTGGCACCTGTGAGGCTCCTTGGATGAGAAAGAGGGAGATGAAGAAAAGAAGAGAGAGAAATAGAAAGAAAGATGGGAAGAGTTAGGAATAGGAGAATTTGGGGGTACAGGGAGAAGGAAGAGGAAATATGACAGAGGAGATGAGAAAGAAATTAGGGAGAGAGTAGGTGAGAGGACAAAGATGGGGGAGAAAGGGACAGAGAGGGGAAAGAGAAGGACAGATGGGCACATTCTGAGCAAGATACTTCTGAGGGTTTTCATTTATAAAATGGGAATCATGGTAGACAATAATCTATGTGGGAGTAGGGCTTGTTGCATTCTTTACATTTGTGTCCCCAATGTCTAGCACAGTGTCTGGTGCATCACAGACACTTAATAAATGTTTGTTGATTGATTGGAGGATTCATAATCCCTACATCAACTCCCCCACAAATTTATTGTGAGGAAACTACTTTGCAAACAGAAATCTGAGCTATTAGTATTGTGCATGTGTGTGTTTTTAAATGATATGCCCAAAAAGCATCTTTGCTTATCACATTTAATAAGAGCTATTGAGAGAAGCACTGTAAGGATCATGGTCCCCATTTTACAGATGTATTAACTGAGTCCCTGGGAAGAGAGTGATTTCTCTAGGGTCAGTTTGGGAAATCTTCCTCTATCATCTAGATTTTTTGAGAAAAGAAGGAATCAAGGCCCAGAGAAGGGAAATAATTTGCCCAAAGTCACACAGGGAGTTAGTGGCAGAGCTGGAATTAACACCCAGGGCTCCTAATTCTCTGGCCAATCTAATTCAAACATTTCCCCCAAAAGAAAATCACTATTTATACTAGAACTCTCCTTCACTTCTACATACTTGGCATGACTATATATGACACCCAACATAAGCAAAAATATCTTGGGCCCCCAGAACCAAGAAGCCATGATTCTGGGAATCCAAGATGGAATGTTTACAGAAAGTTTTCAGACTTGGAGGTTCCAGCAGATGTTTAACTCACATACTAAAGGCCATCTCCAGTTGTCCTGATCCATATTTGGTCACTGGATCCAGATGGCTCCAGGGGAGACAATGGAGCTGGTGACTTTGCACAGCCCTCTCTCATTTAAATCCAATTCACTTGCATGTCATGGCATCGTCTTCCTGAGGTCACGGTCCTCTTTGAAGGACAAACAACAACAACAATTCACATACGAACCCAACTGATAGAAAGGAAGCTATAGACTTCTGGGCAGCCTTAATGGATCTCAGAGTCCAGGCATTACACTTTATTTTAACCAAATAAAGCTTACTTGAACCCTCACTCTGAGACCATTGATTCTTCCTCTGTACATGGTTCTAACAAGCTGGGTTATAGGGACTTCAGCTCACAGGAGATTAGAAGAGTTGAGAGATGGGATCACCAATAGCAAAGAGAAGTGAAAGCTAACAGCCTAACAACACCTGGGAGAAAGCAAAAAGCAGGCACAAGAACATGAAAAACATGGCAGCTTGGAGTCATTTAACAATTAGGAAGATGCTTTATACACCTCAATAGCACTCCAACCCATTATTGCATCATAATTCATCTTAAAAAGCTCTTGCATTTGTATTTTCAGTATTTCCAGTACCTAGGACAGTGCCCTAGGAGTTAATGGATGCTTTGGTCTTGTCAGTTCATGAGCATTTATCAAGCATTTACTTACTATGCACCAGGCACTGTGCTAAGTACTGGGGATACAATAAATTGGGAAGAAAGAGAGGCCTTGCCATCAAGGAACTTACATTCAAGGGAAAAGACAAGACATCAAAGAGAACTGATGAGAGGGTAGGGTGAGAGAGAGAACAAAGGTATCCAGTTCAGCGACACAGTAGAGTCCAAGTGCATTCTTGGGAAGAATGAGACCTGGCTAGCCTGAGTGCCCTCCTTAGAGGTTCTGGGAGGAGCCATAGGATCAGAGGGTACTTCCAATGTATGAATTCCAGGGCTGGAAGGAGGCTTGAGGAAGAAGAGCAGGGGTATGGTAGAGGAAGTCTGGAGGGCAGCCTGGAGAGAAATGAGACCTGGCTGGCCTGAGTGCCCTCCTTAGAGGTTCTGGGAGGAGCCATAGGATTGGAGGGTACTTCCAATGTATGAATTCCAGGGCTGGAAGGAGGCTTGAGGAAGAAGAGCAGGGGTATGGTAGAGGAAGTCTGGAGGGCAGCCTGGAGAGGAATGAGACATGGCTGGCCCAGGCACCTTAATAAATGCTTGGTGACTGGTTGATTGATTGATAGGTATGGATGGATACTCATAGCAGCTGATCCTGGACCATCAAGAGGTTAAATTATTTTCGTTCCACTCTGTTGACAGAGGAAGTCTGTGATGCCATCCACAATGGATGTTTTTAATGATGATTTGGTGCTTAAGGAGAGAGGGGGGAAACAATCTTTAGTTATCAAAGAAAACTCATATCCCAAAGTGTTCTAGATAGTTGAAATTTCCTCAAAATTTCAACCATTTTAGATCATCTTAGTCAAGTGTATATAAGAATCTAGAGGTAAATGGGTAAAGCTTGCTAGCAAGTAGAGCTATTGCCAACATGGAGTGGGCTGCTTGGGGAAGTAGGGAAATTCATACTAGAGGTCTCCAAGTCAAGGTTGGATGACTATTTTTGGGGGGTGTTGCAGAGTGAGGTTCTTGTTTAATTCTGGGTTAGACTAGAAGGCTTATGAGTTCCCTTCTGACTCAGATTCTGCAATCTTATTGGCTTTAGAGATTATCCTTCCAACTCCACTCTACAGTGGAGCAAACAGGCCAAGAGTTGGAAGAAGCAATACCATTGCACTTGTTTCTAGTGCTCTTTGCCCCATACCATCTCGCCCCTTCCTAGGTGAGTTCCATGGGCCAGACAGTGAGTCTTTGCTTTCTAGGTTCTGTGCCTGCCAAGGACTTTCTGAAGCTTGATTTGAGTGGGACAAATTCTTCTGATATATCTTCCATTTCTCCTCCCATTTTCCCTCTTCTACATTACAGAAGGACCCTTTCATGATATCACAGTGGAAAGTGTATTGAATGTAACCTGAGTTCAAATCCTTGTTCTGTAAGACAATTACTACCTTGTCACCTTGGACAGGTCACTCGACCTTTTTGGGTCTCTGTCTCCTTTGACCTAGAGGACAACCAAAGACTCTAGATCTATGATCCTCTAAACAAATACTGTTTGTAAGCCTTGTAAATCTTCCCCAGAAGATAAGTAATGTGTCTTATTATCTCTACACTTACTCTCCCCACTCCGCCATGCCAAGTTCATAACCATCTTGCTCATAGTAGAGGCTCAACAAACATTTGTCACTGGTATGGATGAACACATGAAGTAGCTTTACTTTAGCCAGTCAGGCTCAAGCTCCAGGACATTTATGTGACTTGGGGGGGGGGGGTGTCAATGGCCTTATCTGATAATTTGATTGTTAGGCAGTGGGTAGTCCCAGGAAAAAGAAGGAACAAAATGTCCTGCCTTCCAAAAATTTATGATCTTGGAAGTCAGATGAACAAGAAATTCCACTGGAGATCTGGGTTCTTGCTCCAGCCCTCGCACTAAACTTTCTGTGTGACTCCTGAGCATCAGGTTGCCTCCTCTAAAGGTGGATGGGGATTATATTAAACTAGGGATTCTTAACCATTTTGGCAGTCTGGGGAAGCCTATAGACCTCCCGTCAGAATATGTATTTTTTAAATAATTGAAGGAATTACTAAATTTCAGTCAGATGTTAATGAAAATGAAGATGTAATTTTTCCCTCACCTTAGTTCATGGACCCCCTGAAATCTAACCTTAGACACCAGGTCAAGAATCTCTGGGTTAAATGATCGCTAAAGTCCTGTTCAGATATAACACTCTGTAAGAGAAGCTAAGGAGATTACAAACAGCCCCAGCTGCTGGGACCCCTTAGCAGCTGAACACAACATAAAGTCAGTAGGTAAGTAACCCCAAGTTGTCATCAGTGACAACTTCTGTTGGGACTCCTCACATTTTTCCCTATATTCATATTTCTCCTAGTCCTCTCCATGCACTAGAAAACATTGCTTCTTCTTTCTTATTTATAAGAGGGGGTTGGGGACAGAGAAGGGGTAACTGGTGGGCCCCTCTCCCCCTCCCAATTAAATAAAGCCTGTATGAACAGAGCTAATATTAGTTTCCTGATTTATAAAAGCCAAATGGATTAATGGATCAGCTCATTCATTGCCTGGGGGAACAAAAAGAAAATCTTCAATACCTCTGTGCACATTGAGAACAGGAACAATGAGGGTCTTTAGAAAGCAGAAACCTAATTTGGGGGAATCAATTACTCTCTCGGTCTCTGCGTCTCTGCCTCTACGAGGCTTCTCAAGCTCGCCTCCCTCTGCCTCCAGCTCTTTCTGGCTTTGGTTCTGGCCGTTTTAAAGGAAATTTTCTGGGAGCTAAAATTTAGAAAAGTCCTTCAGCTCATTCTAGTTTGTCCATGTCCCACAGACTCCAAGGCAGTGTTTGTGTAGTGTTTGTGCTGGTAGGGGTGGAGGGATTGGGGGAGGTGTAGCGCATAGGTACCCTTGGATTGGGGTTTTTTTGGAGGGGGATGCGTTGTTAGTGGAAATATGGACTATATGTCATATTGTGGAGAGGGGAGGGGAGAAAAGGGAACTAGCCCTCCCTTCTCAGTCCCGCCTGATCAGAAAACAAGAAGCCTGTGTGCATCTGGGGGTATGCGGTAAGGGTGGGGATGAGGGGTATGGGGTAAGGGTGGGGATGGATGGCAAGGCTAAACTAGCGGGAGAGGCTAAAGGGAAAAAGGGTTCTCGCACGGTCTGAGCCCAAACTAGTGAAGAGCAGCCCCAAAGGCGAGGTGGCGCTGTCCCCCCACATCTCGGGATCTCCCCCCTCTGCCTGGGGAGGCCCGGCTCCCTCCTTGAACTGTCTAATGAATTGTTCCAAGTAGTTCCACGCCGCAGCACCTGCCCCCCCCCTCCGCTTCCCCCACAACGACCGGGCGCTGCCCTCTGCTCTGGCCGACCACTAGGGTATGGGGGTGGTAGTGCCGGGAGAGTGGCAGTGGCTTATTTCCTCAGAAGCACGTGTGTGTGTCAGGCGCTCCTCTTCTCCCCGCCCGCGCAGGCGGCTCTGCGCGCACGAACACACACACACACACACACACACACACACACACACACACACACACACACTCGCACACTCCGGCTCCGCTTTTGTGTTTTGTCAGAATTAATGAGAAAAGTTCCCTTGCCCTAGGGGTAATTAGTGTCCTTGGAGTTAAATAAGCTAATACTTAGGCACCTCTGGCACAGGCAATTATGTTTGTGTATTGAATAATTGATTCAAAGAGGGGGGGGAAGGGCCGCTAATCAGATCTGAGCATAATGAATTGATTTAATTAACAGGGGAATCTGAGGGTCCCTGGGAAATGCGGGCGTTTATTCAGCAGCTGGAGAGGGCAGAGGCACATAAATTGCGAGCGGGCGGCGGCGGCGGCTCCGGCTCGGGCTCCGGCTCCGCCTCGCTCCATCGCTGTCCCCGGCTGCAGCCTCGCCAGCCTGCCCGCCGCCGAGCAACTGCTCCTGCCCCGGAGCGAGCCAGGCTCCGGGCTCCGGGCAGGCTCGCGCTCCCTTCTGTTCCCTGCCCGGCTCCCCGGCTCCCAGGCACACGGCCCGCCCCGCGCTCTCGCCAAGCCGCCCTTTCACAAATTCATTATTAATCTTCCCCCCTGCGCTCCCGCCTCCCGCTGCACAGCAGGGGCCCGGACTGGGGAGCCGAAGCCCGAGCCGAGGCAGGGGCCAGGATCCGGATCGGGAGAAGCAGCGCCGGCCGGGTCCAGCCCGGGCCGGGCAGAAGGCGCGCTCGGAGAGGGCCGGCCCAGGGCCGGCAGCCGCCGTTGCCCCAGCCCCGTGCCCCAGTCCCCGTCCCCTCTGGGGCGCCCGAGCAGCCGGGAAGCGGCGGCGTCTTGCCCACGCTCCCCCGGGCGGACGGCGGCAGCTGCCGCGGGTGGAGGAAGAGCCGCGGCGGCGGCAGCCAGGACAATGGTGCTGGATAAGGAGGACGGTAGGTGCCCCCGCTCGGCGGCCGGGTCCGTGAGCCCCGGGCCTGGGAGGAGGAGGGGGCCCGGGGCCCGCAGAGGGGGAGGGGGGCAGGTCGCGCGCGCCACCTTCCAACTCCATGCCCGGCAGCCCCGGGAGGTAGAAAGTGGATTTGTTGTGGCTTGAACCGGGCCGGGGGGCGGGGGGGGGTGAGGGGCGCAGTACGCATGAACGCCGGAGCCGGCCGCCCGGACCGCGCTTAGCCACGGACCCGGCGCGGTGGACAGGCCAGACTTTTTGAAGCTAAAACCGCCCCCCCCAGCCACACACACACCCCAACTGTGTTCTGGGGTTTGAGGGGGAGGGGAAGGAAGGGGAGGTGTGGTGTACGGCGGGGCGGGACACGCTGTCTTCTCCCTTGGGATCCCGCCCCCCGACAGCTTTGCCCAAACTGACAAAGGGCGGGGGGCGGAGATTTACTTTTTAAAGGCGGGGGGAGGCCAGAGTTGACCCCAACACCCCTGCTCCTGATTCGAGGACTCCTGATTTGGAGATCCCTTTTGAGGAAGCCGGTGGGGGAGGGGAGGGTCAGAGCAGTGATCCAGGGCGGACTAGGACCTGTCACCAGAATCTGTCCGGGAGAGAGCCCTGTGGCCGCCCCTTAAAGAGACCCGTCCAACAGCTAAGGGAGTTATAGACCTGGGGGAGAGACTCTCTTTTCCCACTTCTCTCTCTGCCCAACCCTCCCCCCCCCCCACCCGGCTTCCAGGAGGCGGTGTGACTGCTCACCAACAGCTTAGGCAGTCCCAGGCAGCTCCTCTCTCGGGTCTACCTCACTCTCTGCCTCTCCACACCCTTTCCCCAAATACAGGGCCTTCAAGTGACCTTCCCACCGTAGGTAGGCAGGATCCTTCCTAGAAAGGGGCCACAGAGCTCCAGGTAACACGTTCTAAAAGGCCCTTTGGGCATCGAGGTCTTTTTAAAGAGACAGAATGAGAGAGAGCCCGGAGATGAGGGAGGGAGAAGTCCTCAGACTCTATTTCTTGTCTCTGACCCGTAGTGGTGCAGTGAGGTTCTCGTTTCCTCATCCTCCAGCCCATTAAATTGCCTTTGTTTTCCCAGACTTCCCTTGGCTAGAGCTCTTAACACGGGTGGATACTCTTCCCTCTTCTATCCCTGCAGATGCCTCCCCTCCCAGAACAAGCAGACGCTAGGGTCCAAGGATCGATACTAGGCACTCCGGCTTTTGGTGGTGAACTTCAGAAGAAAAGTACTCAAATTTCCGCTTACCCCTCCCCATCTGGGCCAAGCTTCCTATTATTATCCTGGGACTGCTAATCTCATAGAGCGATGCAGGGCAGTGATACATGGGCCAAGCATTTGGTGGAAGTGGAGAGGTCACTGGGCCAGGAAACAGAAGGGAGACCTTGCCTTTTTACTCTTCTCAGTCCTACGGAATCCTAGAGCATCCCGAGTAGGACTTTTTGGTGGCCAGAGTTATAAAATGTTCTAGGGGGACGGGAGATGGGGAATATTCATGACTGATTGGGGAAGTAGGTAGTTGAGTTGGAAGACAATTACTTGAACTCCAGAGTCAGAGCTGCTGGTACTTTCCAGGAAAGACTGCAGAGCATTGTGCCTTTAGGATTTTGTCCCCTGGCTGTGCCCTGCTGGACCTACCAAGCTTAGGACTTCTTCCGTGAGCTATGAGCAGAAAGAAGTGCTGTCTTTCTTACTTCTTATTATAGGGATGCAGGAAGGCACAGTTAAGCGGTACAAAAATTAAGGACCGTTCAATTCTTTGTTCCTATTCAGGTCTGCTGACCTGTGGCTGTAAGACTAGGTGCCAGGCAAAAATGGGAAGGGAACAGGCAAATAGCCAGAGGCTTATTCATTTTCTCTCAGTATTGCAGACGTGGGTCATTAAACACCAGGCCTCGCAACTGGTGTGATGGAAAGAAGGCTGGTTACACACACACACACACACACACACATACACACACATCCTGTAGTAGTCTTCCTCATTCCTCAGCCTCCAATAAGAGAGGTCACCTGAATGCCTGGTTAATTGAAAGGAAGGTGAGCCATGGGTGTTTCCTTAGGACCATGTTCCCCTTTGCCATGGGAGGCAGCTGGGGCTGCCAGCAGACCATGGATCTTCTTGTTCTAGTCTTCTTTCCACACAGGGCTCAGAAAACCTGGGAGCATTCTGTATGTGCTTTGACTTTGAGCTAGTTTTAAAATCCCAATCTATGTAATTTTGACAAAACTGAAGGAAAACTGAGTTTAAAGCATGAGAATTTCTTAGCTTTTATGTCTATGTGGCAAAATGTGTGTGTATATGTATGTGTGTGTGCGTATGTGTGTGTGTATGTGTGTGTATGTGTCTGGAACACAGCACTCAAGTGTCTTCCTCATTCCAGGGAAAGTAGCTGGAGCCCTCACTCGGTGACTTCACCCCCGTCTATAGTGGGATGTGAGGTTTGAGAAGATGCATTCTCCAGGTCCATGGGAGGCCTCAGGCTCTGGGTGTTCCCTGTGGAACTCTTAGCCTCACTGGCCATAAGCTCCTGGAGTTATTTAGGCTAGTTCCAATGCTTCCAGACTTGGGGGTGGGATGTGAGGACAGTGCAGGGGTGCCAGCCTCAGGCCATATTAATTTCCATGATAACATTTGGGGCCAGATCATAGGATCCTAAAGTTAGAACAGAAAGGGACAAAGAAACTGAGGCCCAGAGAAAACTTTCCCAAGATCATGAGGCACCAAGTTGTCTGGTTGTATTTCCTATGTCCTTTCCATTGTATCATACTGCCTACTTGTTCCTGAGTCATAAAATCCTAGCCTCTGAGGTACTCCAGCCTCCTCCTCAGTACAAAAATCTCTCTTACAGAATCTCATTGAGCCTATGCTTGAATACTTCCATTGACAGGGAACTTACCACCTCATAAGTCATCTTGTCCTAACCTCTTTCTTGCCTTCCTCAGGCCCTAGGGACTAGTCCATCTGCATCCTACTGCCATCACCAGATATGGGGCAGAGTCTTCTGTTGGGGTAGCTCCCCTTTTCAGTACTAGACCCAAAAGTCAGTTTTCCTGTAAGGCACAGGCCCCTCCAGACAGCAATTTGAACATTAGGCCATCTGTGAGTGCTAGCTCACTGTTGTTGGGGTGGCCACCTCAGCAGCAAACTGCCTTTCCTGACTCAATGTGATAAAATTTTTCTGCCTTAATAGGGATTCTGAGACTGTTGAGGCCACTGCATGGTAGGCTGCAGAGAGCCATCCAAGGAGTCTGCAGGATGTGTGACATGACTTGTGTGTTGCAAAATCACATTAGACTATATCAGCAATGCAGTCTCACTTTGTGTGTCTTGGGGGACACTGAAGGGCCCTCCCTCTGTTGGAACCTGATATATCTGAAACACGATTCCAGATCAGCAACGACAAAGCACCCACAGATACACGAACTTGGGGAGACAAGAATGGGAGCTTTTGTTCCCAGCCACAAGTCTTCAGAGGCCCTGAGAGCTTATGTAGCTTAACCCTCTCATCTTACAGAGGGGGAAACTGAGGCTTGGAGGGACGAAGGGATTTAGCTATGGTCACGCAGATAGTAAATGGGTCTTAGCAAATCATTGCTCTTTCCCCAGCATCAGGTTGTGTCTGTCCCCCAGGGCAGACCTTCTCAATGAAGGAGGTTGACAATCCAGGTCTAGTCCTTATGTCCTGCAGCCCCAGGGGCTGGGCTGGGCTGGACACTGCTGCCAGCCCATCACCCTTCTTCCCCTCCTTTTCCCAAATCCCAGCAAGTGGATTTCAGCTCACACGGCTCCTGCTCTGGTAGTGTTTCGATGTTTCATCCAGTTCTCATGGATTAATTATTGGAATTCTAGCAGTTTGACAGCTAATTAGGTGCCTTGGAGATTAAGGGGAAATATGATGTTGAAAATGAACTTCATAGGGTGTTGAGTATATGTGGGAAGGTGTGAAATAAAAGAAAATAAGGAAGACAAACAAACTAGCAAACAAAAAATCCCAGCCCCATTCCATGGTAGGAGGGAAATTCTTTCTTCACATAAGGTGCCCAAGGAAAATGATCTTACTGGAATAATATGGTTTTGAGTGAATGTCTAAAAAATGTCTAAAAAATCTGAAAGAAATAACACTCCACTCCTGATTGATCACCCAGAATACCAAAAACTCTGGCCTTGGAAATTATGAGTGATGTAAGTCAGGAACATGCTTTGGGATTGGGGGAGGCACTCAATACTGAATATTTTTGTGATAGGATATATTTGAATATGAAATTCTGATCTCTGGGTTATTGTAATGCCATGATTTTTGTTTGTTTGGGGGAGGCTTATAAGTAGTGGATGGAAAGTTTTCTTAATTTGTGGGTTGGGAGCCCCTTTAATGGGTGAGAATCAAATACCTTTTGAGGGCAGCCCTCTATCTTTGAGTACATCAGGCACCTTGCTCATCTCTTCAAACTGTCACCAAGGGAAGGGAAAGAGTCCTGGATGAAAGCTATTCTGTACAAAATGAGCTACTTAGCTTCAAATATATCCAAGGACTCTTTGGATTAAGCATTCAAAAAGGAGGGGAAGGGAGAAAGCATCAGAGCTGTGGATAAAGAATCTAATTAAAAGCAGGTTGTAGGGATGTATTACCTGAGTTTCCTCCTCTTACTTTTGAAAAGTCTCATTTAGACAAAAGAGGGCAGAGCACCTGAAATGAGGTCAGATGTGACATGGGGTGGTGGGTGGCATGTAGGAGGTGCAGCATGGTCTAGTGAAAAGCCAACTGGTCTTGGAGTAAGAATATCAGAGTTCAAGTGCTAGCATCAACACCAGTTATGAGACCCTGGGCAAGACATTCCTAGCCTCAGCTTCCTTCTCTGTCATGTTGGGGAAGATAATCATTACATTTCCTACATCACAGGTTCATCATGAGGAAAAGTACTTTGTTAACCATATTATTAAAAGGAGACCTAGAGCTCTAGTTTTCCTTTGTTGCTAAAAAGCATCTTCTTCATTTGAATGGTGTTTTGTGGTTTACAAAATGTTTTCACATTGTGTGTGATAATTCATATGACCCTCAGGACAAACTTATGGCAAAGGCAGGACAGATATTATCCTTGTTTTACGGACAAACTGCAGTATTCAAGGTTTCCTTACTCCTGTACCTGAGGTCTTTCCACTCATTAAGCCAAGCTGTTTCTTCAGAAATTTTTCATATCCATCTCTCTGACAATATGTATTCCCCCAAAATGCCAGAGCAGTTGCAATGTGCTTGGGTCTGTTGTTGGTCTAATTTGTCATTCAGAGCTGGCTTGAACCCAATTTGGGGGCAGACAATGGGGGTAGAGTGGCGTTTTCCCCAAATGTAAGAAAGTAGAGTAGATTTAAACCCTATGCAGAATTCACATGACCCAAGAAACCACTTGGGAAATCAGAATGAGATTCTAGACCAAGCCCTAGAACCATAGAACAGACCAGGAGGATGGGACCTGTCTGGACAGAAAGGTGACCTTCAGAGACCTGGGTTGTTGCACGGCCAGCAACTAAGATTCTTTCAGTTTTAGAGGTGGGGAGCGGAGAAAAGGCGTGAGGAGTACGTGCACTGCCCCAATCTCCAATTCCTACCTTCTAGGTTACAAGTCAGACACCAGATCCCAAGACTTGGCAAAATATGGTAGAAAGAGCTCTGGCCCAGAAGTTGAGAGACCTAAGTTTGAATCTTAGTTCACACAACCTGACTTTGTGACCTTGGCCAAGTCATTGTCCTCTCTAGGTGGAGTCCCTCCCCCTGTGAAATGAGAGTTGGACATTCCATTACTGTTGGACCTGCTCTTTGACCAGAGAGGGAACAAGCTCTTGAGGCTGAAATAAAAGATGACTCCTGTGATGATAAATACGCATCCATGGAGTGGAGTGGGACAGGAAAGGGGCTGGAAGCTGTGTGCCCCTCTTATAGATGAGGGCCACAGTTTACCTCTGGTTCTGAAACATCTGCAAAAAGTGATGGGGGGGGCGGTGAGAGACAGAGACAGGGAGACAGGGAGACAGAGAGAGAGAGAGAGAGAGAGAGAGAGAGAGAGAGAGAGAGAGAGAGAGAGAGACCTGTAGGTGGTGCTGGAGAACCAGGCAGCCTTCCACTCCCCATTAAACTCTTGGGGAGGGGGGGGCAGTGTGGGAGGAGGGGGACTGTCTCTGGGAAATGTGCGCATTTATTCAGTAGCAAGAGTGCAGACCTCATAAATTGAGAGAGAAAGGCAGCGGTAGCCAGCCTCCGATATTTCCCCTCCCATCTCTTTGAATATAATTTTAGATTTAGATTCAGATTAAATCTAAGGGGAAAGCACTTTATAAGACAGAGCTGTGTAGTTGCGAGAGCCAGGGTTATGAGCTATCAAATGCAGTTACATTAAGACAGATTATACTGGGCAAATTGAGCCATTTAGAAGGTGAGAATCAAAGAAAAACTCTGATCCTCTCTTCCCTCCTACTCTCTCTCCTCTCCCTCTCTCTCTAAATTGCAGCCCCTAGTCTCTCGCAATTCTGAGGCACAAAAAAGTAGGTGAGACTGCTTTTGTATCTGCAAAGTGCTTCACTTCTGAATGTAATTCTAGCTGAGTGCAATCTAGGTTAAGAGCTGGACAACCGGGTAATTAGAGCTCACTGGCTGCCAAAGGGCTGTCCGCTGTGCTCTAGCTCATCTCCGTTCCTGGAGCCGAGACCTCTCCTCCCCGGAGCGGAGGCTGCAGCGGCTGGAGACGCAACGCCTGCCCTCGGACACTTCTTCCTGCCGGAGATGATGGTGTTGGACAAGGAGGACGGTAGGTAGGCTGAAGAGGCCACCCTACGCTACTGGGCTCCTTCTTCTCATGCCTCCCCATCCCATCCAGGCAGACTGACCCTGGCTCGGCATGGCAGCTCTCCTGGCATGACCGGACAGGGGCCAGCAGGCACGCGAGTGTGCCTCAGTGCCAAGGGCCGACCCGCCGTGTTCGCCCTTCTCTCTGGCATTAATGAAAAGTAATCTAGCCCAGAAGGCGTCACTCCACGCTCTGTTTGTTGAAGGATGTACAGTAGGAACCATTTCTGCCCGTTTGAATCATCCAGGCTGAGAGCCCAGTGACTCATATTGGTCCGGGCTTTCGAGGGCTTCTTTATATAGTTAGGGTGGGCGGGAGGGTGTGGTGTGGGTGGTATGGGGTGTGTGTGTGTGTGTGTGTGTGTGTGTGTGTGTGCGTGTGGATTGAGTGTGCATTCCTCTTTTGGAGTCAAAGTGCAGGCACTAAGGGCCCCATCGCTGCCCGATTGCCATGATCATTTTTCCTCTTCGGTATTTTGTCTTTGCGGCTTCTCTGCCCACCACAGCCATAAACCCGGCAGCCTTAACCTAATCTTCTCCCTGAGCAGTGGGAGCAAACTGTCAGCTTCCCAGAGCTTTGGGGGGAAGGAGGGAGAAGAAGGGTCGTGCAAAAGGTGCACAGTGAGGAGAAGCAGCCCCAAAGTGTCAAGGGACTGAGCCAAGGCTGCTCCCATATTCACCTCTGAACTTTAGCAGCAGCAGGCATGTAAAGGCACAGGATACCATCCCAGCACAGGGCTGGGATGAAAGCTTCCCCAACCCAGCAAGTGTGTAAGAAAACTGCTCCACTGCCCCTGGATAGGTCTAGGAGGTGGATTCCCCCCAGGATTCTCCAGCCTCTGATTATTGGACCACTTAGGTGTTTGTTCTTGGGCTTTGCTATGCCTGTTTCTCTGGGCTCTCTAGGAAGGGTGAGTGAAGTTAAGGCTAGGAGTTTTGTAATGGCATATAATCATTACTCTGGTCCTCAAGACTGGCCTGACTGGCCGAACTCTCCTGGATATTCCCCCTCCCCTGACCTTGGCCAAATGGGAATCATCCAGAGGGTTGGTGGACTTTGGAGCAAAGAGCTACTTGGGTTTATTCAACAGAATGGAAGCTCATCGGGTCAGAGCCAAAAATGAAATAGAAGAATTATTAAAGATGTGTTGCATAGGGCCCCCTCCACTGGTTAAAGATATTGCTTGTGTCTGACTGCACAGGGAGGCATGAATCCCAGCATCTCCCTGGCTAGGTGTGAGAGAACTGAAGATGCAACAACAGGGCTATGGATGGAGAAAACAGGAGCGATGTCATGAGTAGTCAAAGCTGGGACTTGCAGGCAAGACCCCCATGTACCCATGGGAGCTAGGTTCAGTGGAACACACTGAGAGCTGATCTGACCATGTTCAACCTTTGCCTCCTTCCTTACTAACACAGCCAGTGGGGTGTTTCCCCAGAGGCCTTCCCAGTTAACAAAAACTGATGAATAAGTCCCTGGGGTGGTGCTGAGACAGGCCACCTGCTCACAGTAGAGACTGATTGAGTGGAAGCCCCCACCCCAAGCCCCCTACTCCCATCTCTTACCTTCCATGGCTAGGAGCCCTTCTTCTTACCCATGTCCATCAGCTAGCAGACAAGAGAACTCCTTAGCTAGGCAGCCTTTGTGGGCTCAGTTGCAAGACAGGGTTCTTTCTGTTAAGAGCACTGATTGTGAAGTCAGAAGACCTGGATGTAGGTCCTGTTACTTACTACTTGTGTGACCTTGGACAAGTTCTTTCATCTTTTCAGGCCTCTATTTCCTCATCTGTAAAATACAAGACTGGACTAGGTGAGTTCTAAGATCCCTGCCAGCTCTAAATTCTATTAATTGGGAGGGTTGAGACATCTCAGTCGTAACCAACACCATGGCCAAGGTAGTCAGACCCAGGATAGCTGCATACCTTTTTGTCTGAACACCTACATCATCTGTGTGAATGATGCCTTTAATGTTATTTTACAGATGAGGAAACTGAGGCTGACAGAAATTAAGTGACTTGTCCAGGGTGACACAGCTAGTAAATGTCTGAGATAGTGAACTCAGATCTTCTTGACTCTTCATCCAACATTCTACCCACTGTACCAGGGTACAGGGTATCCAGGTGGGCTTCCCCCTGACAAAGGCACAGGCTTCTTCTCACCTTGAGGTGAGGTCTTCGGTCCTTGGTGTTCATTGGGTCCTTAGGTCACCTGGCCTTGGGCTTGCCAACAGACCCTCTCTGGGTCACCCAAGCTGATGAGTTCTATGGCTTTCTAGAAAATGTGCTGTCCCCCACAATGAGCTTGAGCCCTATCTTTCTTGTCCAAACCCACACCCATGCCCATAAAAACCATAGGAGCAGTTTTTACTGAACAAGGATGCTTCGTCTCCTGCCTTGAGCATCAATGAGGGGCCATACCCTGAGCCATAACCCTGGGTACTCCCAAGATTTGTGTTCTATGGGGCCAGTGGGTGATATTGACAATGGGTAAACCTGGAACATAAGGGACTTGCCCCCTGGCACATAGCAAAGCAGGGATAGAATTGGGAACTGGGCTACATCCTGAGTCGAAGGAAAACAGGGGCTTGTCTCTTCATTTCTGTATGGTATCCTGATGACACTCTCCTTGTATGTGCTTATTAATCCAATTTAAGAGCTGGGATTGGACCCTTGATTTCATTGGTGTAGGGAACTACCCCAACCGATGCACATCCATACCTTCTCCGTAAATTAAAGTCTTAGAGACCTGCTTAGATCAGTGACATCAAATTCAAGTAGAAATGGATTCCCGTGGGCCACATATTGACTTAGACAACCACGAATTAACATTGCTTATGGTATATTGTATTTTTATGTATTTTGTTTAAAATTTCCCAATCATGTTTTCATTTAGTTCAGGCTGTACTGCACATGGCCCAAGAGCTGAAGGAATTTGACAGCTCTGACCTAGATCACAGAAAATGTAAATGACTCACCCAATGTCACACAGCCAGTATGCCTCAGAGAGGCAAGGCTGCAACCCAGATCACTATTCACTACTGCACACCACTTCTCAATTTTCAAATGATTGCCATATTTCTTGTAAGATAGGGATGGGGCATGAGATCATGACAGAAGATGTAGAATCTACAGAAGTTCTCTCTCTCTCTCTCTCTCTCTGTGTGTGTGTGTGTGTGTGTGTGTGTGTGTGTGTGTGTGTGTGCAGAAGACACTAGGTGTATAGGGTAGGTGAGAGAATTCATAGAAGGAAGAGATCAATACATTTGGGTTTGATTGTTTATAGAATAGATCTTTTGTACAATTTGTGCCATTCGCTAATTCTGCTGTCTGAAACCACAAGTTCATATTTAAGAGCTGGTAGGATTCTGTCTGATGCTAGTCTAAGCAGCAGAGAGATTCAACTAAATCTGATAGTTCCAGCCAGCCAGCCCTGTCCTAGTAGCAAAGAGAAGAGAGATGAGACAGCTGCCAAGGTGCTGGAAAGATGCTAAGATGGACCATAGGTGTCCAACCTTTTCATTGAACAGGTAGGGAAACCAAGGCTGAGTTAAATGGTTTGCCCAAGGTGAGCTGGTATTCAAACCCAGGACCTCTGGCTCCAAATGCAGCACTCTTTCCACTAAACTACGATGTCAGGAGAATGGGAGGGCTGGTAGCCCTAGAGTTAAACACCCAGAATTCTATAGCATTCATCAGGGGTAAGTACCAGAGGTGGAAGAATCTGACTCTTCACTTCTGCAGCAGTGAAATGACCAGATAAGATGTATTTCACCTGATTTGAGGGCTCTTGAAATGTTCAGAGCCCAGGGCCCCTGGCTCTCACCCTGACCAAAGAATGGCCCTGTGTGAAACAAGAAAGAAGACTAGCTTGGCAGGGAGACTCTATAGAATTCAACCTGGTTTTGCTCAAGTCTACATGGCCTAGCGCCTCCCCAATCCCATCCCTCCTCTCCCCTGAGGCCACAAATACTGAAATCTGGGTTTGTCTATAGAAGGAATCAATGGTCCCATCAGCAGCTCCTTCTGAGAAACACAAGCTCTTATGTTCCCTCAAGGGCCCAAGTGCTATTTTTTTCTTGAGGTTCAGGGCATGTGAGAGTCAAACATAGTACCAAAAATTCCCCCAGTGTCATTTAAGGTTCTCCCTCTTCTGTCTATCTTCTCTTCTTAGAGAGGAGGACCCCGAAATAATTATTCTATCTCAGCCCTTCCGCCCCCCATTGTCTCCCTAGCACTGTGGACAGGCAACAGGTAGTCAACAAACTTTTATTAAGTACTTCCCATGCAACAGACATTGTACTAAGGACTAGGGATACAAAAAAAGCAAAAAAAAAGACATTCTCTGCCCCCTGGAAGCTTAGATTCTGATGGGAGCTGAATAAGGAGGGGGAGAGAGAAAGATCCTTCCACAGGGGCATGGTGGCAAAGTCCAGGAAGGTCAGAAGCACAGCCAGGGGAGGAATGAAGTTCCAACCCATCCCCAATTGGAGGGCCACAGAAGGAATTCACCACTGGGAAAAAAGGGCCAAGATGGGATGTTCCAGGTTAAGAAGGCAGCTGAGTTATGGTGGCAAAGTCTAGGAGAGTCAGGAGCACAACCACAAAGGGAATGAAGTTCTATGAACAGGTCTTCCAACCACAATATGGATTTCCAGTCATGTCTATACCACATTCATCATGGCAAGCCTTTAGAAATCAGCCTACTGATCCCATTGGAACCCTCTAAGGATCATATTCCTGGTGGGGAACATGAAGGACTGGTATTCCAAACTAGCCACCCTTTTTTATTTAATAGGAAAGGATCTGTTGAGACAAAACAGATTACTTTCTTTTTAAAAGAATCTTTTAAAATTTTTTCCTTTTAAAATCTACCTTCACCTTACTCTAGAGTCTTCTTCCATCGCCGAATTGTGGTGCAGTAATCCTAGGTTCCTGAAGCCTTTGTCACAGCTCATAGGTCTAGAACTGGAAGCGTGCTTAAAGGTGATCTGGTCCAACCCTCTCACTTCCCAGATGAAGAGATTTGCCCAGTGTTCCACAGTTAGTAACAGACAGAGGATCTGAACCTAATTCTCATGACTCCCAAGTTCAGCATTCTCTTTTTTCCTTTTTTCTTTTTTAAATGAATTTTTTCATATAAAGCAAATCTACCTTCTCTCCTTTCTATTCCTTTCCATTCACTGAAAAAAAAAGAGAAAAAAACTCTCATAACAACTATTTATAGTCAAGCAAAACAAATTCTAGCATTAGCTATATTCCCAAAAAACATATGTCTTGAATCTATCAACTCTCTGTCAGGATATGGGAAGCATATTTCATTATATGTCCTTTGGAATTTGTGGTCAGACAGTGCGTTGATCAGAGTTTCTCTTAAGTCTTTCAAACCTGTTTGTCTTTACAAAGTTGCTATCATATAAATTACTCTCCTGGTTCTGCTCCCTTCACTTACATCGGTTCATACAAGGTTTCCCAGGTTTCTCCGAAACCATCCCTTCCTTCCATCATTTCTTATAGCACAATAGTACCCTGTCAGATTCATATTCCATAATATGCTGTCATTTTCCAGTTCTTTAATGCCACGTAGTAGTAGTAGTAGTAGTAGTAGTAGTAGTAGTAGTAGTAGTAGTAGTAGCAGCTAACTTTTATATAGCACTATGTACCAGACATTGTGCTTTACAATGATCTCATTTAATCCTCACAACACTGTTGAGATGTGGGTGCTATTATTATCCACATTTTAAAGATGACGAGACTGAGGGAAATGGAGGTCAGATGACTTGCCCAAGGTCACACAGCTAGTAAGTGTCTGAGGCTGGATTTGAACTCCAGGCCCAGTGCTCTATCAACTACACCACCTAGATGCCTTCACTTCAATGTTCTTTCTGCCACACCATGATGACTCCTCTGATGTCATTGCCCCACGACTTCTGGCGGCTCCTGCCGAGCTGGAAAGGCTTTATCACAGACTGCCCATCTTTGGTGAGCCAGTCTGGCTCAGGATGGTGGGACTTCTCACAAGAAGCTCAGCCATGGGCGGGGGGCAGGATGCACTTCTTATCCAATCCATAAATCACAACAAATCTTTAAGAGGCTGCAATGACCTGCATTGATGGAGGGCCTATCTACACAGAGCAAACAGAGACTCCTTAACATTTACCTTACCGAGTAGTCAGGTTTTTTTTATTTCATTGGCCTCTGCTCCAGCCCTAGTTATAAAGGACAGGGTTATTCCTGACCTTTGGGGCTGGAGACATGGCCAGGGCCCTCACTGCCTCTGTTCCAAAGTCCTTCTTGCCTTCCTGGGTAAAGAAAAAGTGGACATGGCCAGCCCTCCAAGATCTCACATCTTTCCAAGTGATGACTTGGGGGGAGGAAGACAGTGATAGATACTCTCTTCCTCTCCCTTCCCTCATTGTGCTAGATCATCTGTTTTGTTTTGTTTTGTTTTGTTTTGATGCTGCAAAGGAACTTGGAGAGCTGCAGAGTAGCACACAAGTGGTTTAAAGCCACATACTTCCTTCCCCCTCCCAAAAGCTTGAAAATCTTACCCACCCCACCCACCCTCCAATCTGAGTAGCAGACTCTTGGAAGAAGCTTTTGCTCCAGTTTGCTCTGGAGTGGGTCTGCAAGGGACTCGGGACTGTGAAAGACCAAAGCAGTAACAGTGGTGCTTGGCTTTCATGTTTCACTTCTGAGAGATAATAAAATATCAATCGGGTTTTGCCGTAGCAACGGTTTTTAAGAGACTTTCTGAAGTATTGAATTGTCAGATTTTTTTTTTTGCTTTTAAAGCACAGTGCATTATTAATAAAGTAATCCATTAGGTCGAATGGTGAGGGTCACCACAGAGATGGGCAGTGAGTTCAGCTTCTCAAATGGTTAAACTTAGGGCTTCCAGATTAATTGCTTTTATTTGGGAAGTGGTTCTTGCCCTTCTAGGCCCAGGTTTACAGGAAGCTCAGGCACAGCGCTTTAGTGAGTCCTCACTGTCCATTCCAAGGCTGAGTTCAGTGCAGCCAATACCATGCAGGTGACCCCATTCCAGCTATAATGTAAGTTCAGGGGACCTTAGGTGGGGAGCACTGAGGTCAGAGTCTCAGCTCTGCCCCCCCAATGCCAGCAAGCCATGTGACCTTGACCAAGTCTCTTCATACCAGGCTGCATCAGGCAACCCAGATATGGAAAGGAGATGCGGGCAAGCAGGAGGAGGAGGAGAGGAGAGGAGAGGAGATTCGGGCGGGCAGCAGCTGAGGTGGTTTGGTGAGGACTGGTGAGTAGGGAAGGAAAGGGGATCAAGAAAATGTTTGATTCTCAGCTGGCCTGGAGTTCCAAAAGGAAAATATAGATATGGACAGCTAAGCTACATGCTTACCCCTACTCACAACCAAGTTGTGTCTCCTTATGATCTGAAAAGTGACGGCAAAGGCATGACCCCCTATTAAAAATGAAGATGATAGCAATGGGGATGGGGAACCCACTGGATTTGGAATCAGAGGGAATGGCTTCCAATCAAAGCCTATCTAACCACCATTTGTGTGACATGGGGCAGGTCTCTTCCCCTTTTCTCATTTGTAGAATTAGAAGGCTGCACTAATTCATCTATGGATGCTTCCAGCTGGAAAGCCTTTCTTTTTGTCTTTTAAATGACAAACTTAACAAGTGGTCTAATAGAAACAGCCTCGATTTTCAGAGCATTTTGAAGGTTTACAAAGGATTTTTCTCCCAATAAGCCCGTGAGGTAGGTGGTGGCAATATTGCTATCCTCATTTTTTAGATAAAGAAACAAGGGCCCGAAGGATGAGAAATGACAAGCCCAAGGTCACATGGTAAGAGTCCAGGGCTTTGAACCTGGGTCTCCTAGCCCTGAACCCTGTGTTCCCATCCTTAGTGTAGCCTATGCATTGTGACTACTCCCTGAATCCTGGCCAGTGACAGTACGGGCTGGTCAACCTTCTTTCATTACAGACTAGAGGTATAAAAAGATATTCTAGGGTATTTTTTTAATAAAAAAGTACTGAATGCGAATGAAATGGAAAAATTAAACTAGATGTGGCTAAGCTATAATATTTTTTAAATTAAACTCCTTTTTTTCAATTAACAAAAGTCTGTTTTCTCTTCCTCCCACTTTCTGTCCCACCCCACCCCCAACCGAGAAAAAACCAAAGCCTTGTAACAAATATTAAGCTGTAGATTGTTAGTGCCATTGATGCCAGCTCATCGTGGTGGTTTTAAGTTGAGTTTGGTACCCTTTGAGCATGGGTGCCATTCTGGGCTGGTCCTATAGCATCACCAAGTAGGCCTGAAGCATTGTAAAGTGCACCTCTGTCTGCTACTGTAGAGATGGGTTCGAGGCCAAAGAGAGAGAGGCTGACCTCATCAAGAGTTGGGCAACATTGAGTATTGCCTCTGGTGCTAGGCTTCAGTAAGAGGAAGCATTTAAAAAAGCGACTATGCTGAGCCCTCTCATGTAAAACAAAATGTTTCCTGAGGCCATGAGGACAGAGAATAAGGTTGCTAGTGACTGGGTAGTTTGGGGAAGACTTCACAGAAGAGATAGCTCTTGAGTTGAGCTTAAAAAGGATGACTAGAAATTCAGTTGTTAAAGAGGAGGAGAGAGGGCATTCCAGGCACAGGGAACAGCATGAGCAAAGGCCCAGAGGTGGGAGAGCTGGTATGTACAAGTGGAGAGGGAGTGCATCCCAGGCCTGGATGGGGAGGCAGCCTGTGCTAAGACAGAGATGCCAGCTGAAAAGCAGATGGACTGATAGAGCTAGAATGCAGAGTTGCATGGAAGAGAATGTGGTCCAGAGCCAGGCTGCTGGGCAGGGTTTTCAGTACCAACCCAAAGAGTTTGCTTTATCTAGAGGCAGCAGAGAGCTACTGAAGCTCTGGGGGCTCAGAAGTGACATTGTATGCCCCTAGGCACCCTTGTTCACAGTCTAGAGGACAGATGGGAGATTGACACTGTGTCATGGGCTCTGTTCTGAAGCTCAGGCCAGTAAAATACCTGGTACTTGTGCCTTGGGGAAGACTGACCCCATGTATGGTGCCAGCCTCGTGGCCTTATCCTTGGGTGGGCAGGGGATGAGACTCTACACACACACACACACACACACACACACACACACACACACACACCTGGCACTCATCTCCTTATCTCCAAGGCCCCAGATGTGTAGAACATCTGGTGTGCTAACTCTCCAGATAGATAATGGATCAGCTCAGAATTTGATGGGTGAGAATGGGTGAAGGCTCCAGATGCCTGAGATGCAGAGTCTCTTAGGGTCCTAAGACCTTGGGGTGACAGATAACTTCCTGGGTGATCATATAGTAAATTCCTGATTTTTCATGGATTTGAGCCCTCTTCAGTATGAGCTTTGGGTGCCAATTCACTCCCTTGGGAGTGCTCTGACCAGGGGGCAGAGTGTGGCCAGGACCCCCCCCACACACACACACATACACCAAGCAGTCCGAGCCCCATGTTCCATACCAGTGCCTCAGCCTCATAGCTCAGTGGACATGAAGCTCCATTTGGAGCATTGCCCATCCCCAACCTTTAGAGAAGAGGCCAAGTCCTGTGGTGACTGGAGGAGGGACTTTGCCAGGTGGCCCTGGAGGACTGGCTGCATTTAATGTTCCAGACACCAGGCACCTGGACCCCCACAGAGCAGTCAGATTGCTGAGCTATAATAAATACCCAGCAGTAATTACATACCTTTCCCTTCCTCCTTCCCACATCTCCCCACCCCCCAGCCCTCGCCCACGGAGATCCAGCGATGCACGCACTGACTCTGAGGTCAGCCTGATGCGCATGTGGGCTTCCAGCCCACCAAGCCCTGGTGCCAGATGGGAATCGGCTTTGGGAAAGGAGAGGGCTCCTGTCTTTTTCCCTTTGTGATCTCCCAGTCATTTGCCTACGCACAGCAATAAAGGGGAAAACGCAAGTAACATAAATTGGTCTGTCTTCCTGAATCCATGTCTGGCTAATGTACCCAGATTAACTCAACTGTAAATTGTCTCCTTTGGATGCTGGTGTCTTGCTAAAAGTTTCCTCTATGATTCATGATTTGAATTGCTTTTAACAGCTATTGGCTAAGCAATATGGTAAGGGTACAAGGTGATGCAATTGGCATTAGTGGGAGGGTGAACAGGAGCATATAATGCAGTCAATACTACATTAACTACTGCTGCCCAATTACAGAAACGGGGAGAGTGGCTTTTAGGAGCATTAGGACTCCGTGGAAGCGCTGAGATCACCTGCTGCTGCATCCCTAAAAGCTTCACCCTTTGTGTGCTGGACTGGGGCCCACACTCCCCCAGTAAGTGGGCCTGTCTTAGAGGGGAAAAAGCCTCCTTTCCTTCCCCCTCTTACTCCCACCCACCCTTCTAGAGCCAATCACCCCAAAGCCGCTTTTAACACAAGAAAATGGAAATCTTCCCATACTGGGAGCTGGTCTCTCCTCTTCTAGTCTCTGGGAGCAGGGCAGGCTCTGGGTTGAGACATTAAACCACCTTTGGGTGACCAGGCTGCCTTCATCTGACTGTGATTTCCACTTAATTCAAGGGGGCCTCTTTAGAGAGATGATGTTTCAGGTGTCCTATCTTGTAGGCCCTGCAAAATGGAATTCTATTTTGGTCCATTATCCTTTATCTAATCAGCATATGATTGTTTACAAGAGGAAGCTGATCAGCTCTGAGGGGTACCCATAGAACAGGATATTTGAGAGACTGGCCCCTCTGAAGTCAGTACATGGTCAAATTATACACATATGGCACCCACCACCACGGCTGGAGCCCATCAAAGCCCAAAAGCAATCATTTGAGATGTGGAGAGATGCTTGCACTCCCACAGGCCAAGTTAGGGGATTTTTCTGAATGGAGTGTGTCTTAGTAAGCTCTGTCTAACCATCTGGGTCTGTCTTGGTCTGACCCCAACCTACCTTTCCAGCCTTATGTCACACTCCTTCCCTTCAGGTCATCTGCATTCCTGCCAGACAGGATTATTATCTATCCCCTGTTCATGGCTTGCTTCCCTTCTCCTGTCTCCATGCCTTTGCTCATGGTGACTGGAGTGGATATCCCACCAACTAACTGCACCTCCTACCAATCTCTCCTCTTTTAAATCTTTCCCCATCCCATGAAACCTTTCCTCACTGTGACCCTGACCTTCCCCTTGCAACCCTCTCCCAGTGAAAGTGACCTCTCGCTCCTCACATTTTTAACTTACAATTTCCTTTTTTTAATGAATTTAACAAACAGCAAAACATGAACATTTAACAGAAAAAGAAGATTCTATATGAAATTGTAAATTTCTATTATTCATTTTCTGAAAAAAATGTGTATTAAATCTAATAAGATAGTGACAAAACTGTCCTGCTGTATGGACTTTATAGACTTAGTCTCACTCTCCCTGGCATCGCAGCTATTTATGGACTTGCTCTATCTGCACCTCCCCGTCAAGATCATAGATCTAATAATAGCAAGCATTTATATAGGTCTTCAAGGTTTACAAAGTGCTTTACATATGTTATCTCAATTGGTTCTCATAACAACTTTAGGAAGTAGGTGCTATTAATATCCCCATTTGACAAATAAAGAAATGAGGTTATATGATTTGCCCCATGTCACACAACTAGGTTGTGTCTGAGGCAAGATTTGAATTCAGGTCTTCCTGAAATCAAGCCAGCATACTGTTCAATAATATATCACCTGATTGCCTCTAGAACTTTGAGGCCATCAGTCCATCATCCTTATTTTACACATGAATAAACTGAGAGTGGACCCAAAGTTACATAGATAGTAAGCAACAGAATAAAATTTGAACCTAGGTCCCCTGACTCTAGAGCCAGTGTTCTTTCTACTATACCATACGTTAGACTATGAGCTCCTTGAGAACACCGGTGTAATATCATACACGCACACATACACATGAGAAAACTTACCCCCTTGATATTGAGCACAGGGTTCATATTTAATGTGCGCTTTGTTGAATGAATGAATGCATGAATAAACGCATGAATGAATGAATGATTCTGAACCCTGTGTTTCTGGTCCAATAGCTGCTCCCACTGTCACCCCCCAGTTGTTTCACCAGAGCAGACTCAGAACAGAAAGCCCTTCACTGGGAAGAAAACTTCTCCCAAACTGTGAATTTAAAGAGCAGGAGTTCACACAGTAAGTTATTGGTATAGCAATGACTTGAACTCAGGTCTCCCATGCTGCTATTGCCTCTGACCAGGCACCAAAATGTGACTAAGCCCCTGAAAACAGAGGTCATACTCTGAGACTAGGACTGTTCATGCTGGAACCTAATCCAACAGGCCAAAGAGGAAGGACCCAGGTTCCCAAGCTGACTCCCCACACTATCCAGAGGGTGTGGCTTTCTCTTCAAATTCAGCAGAGGCTTCTGGGTGGAAGAGGAGAATTGCCCCCACAACTCCAGAAAGCCAGGCTTACTTTAACTAGCCAAAATCTTTTAAGAGGTAGGGAGTTCTCCTGTGGGGTTCAGCTAAGCAAAGACCAGTGCTGCCTAATAGAGGGAAAGCCTTCCTAAACAGAACCTATAAAAGGAGCATTAGGTCACCTAGAGCTCTCCTTGGTGCTGGGACTAGCCATGTGTTAGGCTGCCTTGGCTGAATCGGCTTCCCTCCGCTGGCTCTGGTACGCACAGATTTTGTGCAGGGAGACATCCAGTCTGCTTGACCCAGGATTTGACTGACTCCTGTGCTGCTACGGTGGCCCTCATGCTCTCCTAAATGCAAACAGGCTAGCTCAGGAGGTAGTGAGTCTTTCATCCATTTGGATCTTCAAGTAAAGACTGAATGCCCAGCTGTCAGGGATTATTGAAATAGATTCCTGCTAAAGTCTCTTCCACCTCTGTGATTCTGGGAAGTCTTCCCATTCCTGCCATGGTCTAGAAGTCCACAGAGCATAAGCAGTACTGATTTTTCCCTTGACCATTTTGCTCTGCGCTTCCCTTGCCTGGAAAGCTTTCACTCCTTTGCCCTTCTCCTAAGCCCCCTCCACTCTCCAGATCCTACCCACATTCAAGGGACAACTCAAATTCCCCTTCCTCTATGAAGCCTTTCCCTCCTGCTCTGAGCTGTGCTGCCTATTCTCACTCCACAATCCTGCCTCTTATTCTTAGATCCAGCACCCACTAGTTCAGCGCAGGAGATCCCAACACATATCCCTTGGTTTTTAGTAAACATTCCAGTAGCCCGTATTCAATATGAAAGGAAGATTTAACTATGCACATGTACAAAAGAAATAAAACAAACAAACTGAGCCAAGATCTGAGATTCCTGATTCATGAGACAAGTTTTTAGATATTGAATTAACATCTTTTGGAATAGTTCGATGCGATAATATAGTTATTTGAAAAATAGCTTCCATACCTTATTCACAAGCTTTTTATACCTCATGGAGGTAGAAATACCCAGGTTAGAAAGCCCTGGATTAGTGCTTAATTGTCCCCTGATTGTTTAATAACACCAGAGTATAAAATGGCAGAGCTAGGTGACAAGTTAAAATACAGAGCACAGACCATCAGAGCTGGAAGGAATAGTAAAATACAAAACGTTAGAGTTAGGAGGGGCTTCAAAGATTGTCTAGAACAGAAGTTCTAAACATAGTTGGTGTCATGGACACCTTTGGCAGCCTGGCAAAACCTATGTTGTCCTTCTCAGAATAATGTTTCTAAATGCATAGAGTCACAAAGGAAATCAATCATATTGAAATGCATCTACCAAAATATTTGCTAAATAAGTTCACAGAACCCCTGATCTGGTCCAACCCTTTTGATCTGAGCCTAAGGTCAAGGAGGGGAAGAAACATTCCCAAGGTCACACAGAATGTTAGTAACAGAGACACAACTGAAACCCTAATCTTCTGATTCAGTCCAAGAATCATGCCAGACCACTATGCTGCCACCTTTAAAAAATGATCAAGTAGCTAGAGCTATTGGACAGGGAAATGTATCAATCTTATCTATCAGCTAGAATGAAAATTCTGTATAGGCAGGGACCTCACCTGCCCACTAGGCCAATCCGAGGATTGTGTGCCAAAGGGAATATGCTGGCCAGGTTAGTTAAGCCTGATGGCATTGAATGCCAGACTGTGGGGAAGGAGATAAATAAAGGTCTGCCCCCAGAGGCAGAAGGCAGACATATCAGAGCTAGGGAGCCTCAAAGGTTGGGGCCATGGCAGGGGACAGAACCCATCCCCTCCCTATAGTCCAAGGATTAAGCCTCTCCATCCACCCACTTGCCTCCCTCCTCCCATCACTATCTAGGAGGCCACCAAGATACCATTGACAGCCTGTTCAGGGGGAACAGTCTCTCCCAGAATCTCCAGTTCTCGCTAAGGATTACATGCCCCCAGTACGCTAGTAGAATGCCAGTCCCTGGAAAGCTCTAGGGGATTCCTACAGACCCAGGAGACTATCCCCCTCTCTTCTTAAAGGTTTGTTGTTGGGAGGGGAGTAGCTTCCCCAGCTTGACTTGGCTGAAGCCACATTAGACCTCATACTGGACTGTCATATGCAACTTTTTCTCTTCTTTCCCCAACTCTTAGAATCACAAAATGTCAGAGCTGCAAGGGACCTTAGGGATAACAATCATCATCATCATCATCATAATGGACATTTATGTAGCACTTTATAGTTACAAAGCACTTTGTGCATATTTATCTCATTTGAGAATATATGAGGTCCTAGATTGTGAACTGGAAGGGACCTCAGAAGTCATCAAGCCAATACTTTCATTTTACAGAGAAGGAAACTGAGGCAGAGGTATTAAATGCATCACCCAAGGTCACACAGACATTCATCACCAGAATGGAGAGCAGAATCTGAGTCCCCTGATTCCCCCACACACATACCCCTGGCCCCATTCCTCTGGCACAGCTCCCCCCTCACAAGAAATAAATCCTAATTTAGAGAAAGTGAAACGGCTGCGTTACCAAGACTGACTCAAAACACATGAAAATATGTAGATGGCTCTGTGTAATCAATTCACTGGTTAGCCTTTCCTGGTTTAAATGCACACCCTTTAAGTGGGCTGCTTCAGGAAATTTGTACATTCATAGAATAGCTGATTGAAAAGCAATATTTCAGATAAATACACGCCGGCGATCTATCAGTGGCTGTAATAAAACCTAGGCTTCAGGCTGTGATTTTATTTTGAAATAATAAGAATTGGTTTATTCTTTTTACTTGAGTTACCATGGTAATTCTGTCGTGGAGCAGTGTTATATTGATTTAGAAAGTGGACAGTAATATTTCTTTTGTGTTATTCTGTTTCTCGAGGTTGATTTCTAATTTCCACTTGGAGATTACTTTTATAAATTTCTTAAGTCCTTCTACTTTTTTTTCCCTCGCATGGTGTAATTTTCCTCCCTCACACTGCCATTTTCTGAGCTTATTGGTTTGCTCTTATTTTAAATTAAACTTGCTGGTTTCAAATATTGAAATGACATCTTTGTCTGTGTCTGTACCTCGGTTTAGCAAAATATTACAGTCTGATGTCTTATGCTTAATAATTTAAGGGAGACGCTGTGTCTGCCATCATGGGTGCTGGTAAGTTATGACTGAACCAACACGGGGCTTAAACTCCTGACATTTTAATATTGTGTGGCTGTAGCTTCCGCCCCCCCACCTTTGCTCTGCTCCTTATAGGAGAAAAATCTACTTGGTCACTCAGAATATGAGTTTTAATAATTAAAATTGCAGGGTGGGCACTGGTTTCTCTTGGAGAAGAAGAGGGGGGTAGTGAACTCGTGGGTATAGACCCCTGGAGGGCCCTGGTATTGGCACCTCCCTCACTCTTTTGAATGTAGGTGTCCCTCCCCATCAGTAGCTGGTTCTATTTTTTTTTCAATCCTTCCCCTTCTTCTTCTTCCATTCCACATTCCTCCCCACTCAGATCTTCATAAACTTTCTAGAAGGGCCTTCAGAAGGCATCTGGCCTGATTAGTACCTCGGCAAAAATCCCTTTCTACACCATCCCAATATCCAGCTTCTGCCTGAAGACCCCCACTGACAAAGAACTCACCACCACACCAGGTATCTCACCCCACTTTTGAGTAACTCTGAATATTGGGGAGTTTTTCTCTTATACCAAGTTGAAATTTACCTCCTGTCACCTCAATTTTGCAAAGACTGTCCCCCATATTTGCAATGCTTTCCCTTCTCACCTCTACTTCTTGGAGTCCCTGGCTTCCTTCAAGACTCAAGCTTAAGAACCAAGAGGCCTTTGCTGACCTCCACTCTCTCCATCCCACAACCCCTTGTCCCAAGAACACCTTATGTCTGCCTTGTATGGGCCCACATGTACTTACATATGTATATGTTATTCCATATCAGTCTCTATCCTCTATGCCTAGCGTAGTGCCTAGCACACAGTAGGGGCTTAATGAATGCTTGTTGGTTGATTTACTCCTCCTCATTGGTCCTAGTCTTGTTCTCTGGAACCAAGTTCCACAAAATAGTCCTTCAAATACTGGAAGATAGCTATCACTGGTCATGCCCTCCCACACATGTGTACCCACGCATGTATGCCAAGCTAAATATCCCAAGTTGATTTATTTAAGGACAAAGCTACTAGTAACTTAGGGCTCCTGACATGTGGTAATGAATTTAAAATGTCTTTATTTTAGACCTGGCTTTGCCACTAACTTGCCATGTTGCTCTTGGGTGAATGGACCAACACTTATGGGCCTCAGTTTCCTCATTTGTGAAATCAGAGAGTTGAACTAGATGATCGCTAAAGTCCCTTCCTTCACTGACATTTTACCACTCACAATTTTAAGATGGATAATCCTCATCCTGGTGTCATGACTAACTTGCTGCATGACTTTGGGCAGGTCGTGTCAACTCTCTGAAACTCATCCTCCTTATACGTAGATTGGGAAAATTAATATTTCCTACTTTACAAGAATGCTGTTAGGTTCAAACAAGATAATGGATGCTGAGCTGTGCTCATGTGATTCTGGATGAGCAACTTCACATTTCTGAGCCTCGGTCTCCTTTTCTATAAAATGGACATGCACTGCTTGCCTCAACAAGATTTTTATAAGGAAAATCCTTTGTCTTCTTTAAAGCTCCATAGCAATGTGAGTTGTTAGCGTAAGATATATTGAAGAATGTCAAGTGTCGTAGAAACATCAGTGAGGATTATTTCATGCCCACTGTAGAAGGGACAGAGTTGTTGTTAGGTAGTAATAATGATAGTTAACAATTGTATACACCTTCCTTCTTTTGCTTCTCATAGCAACTCCTCTATTTTAGCAATGAGGAATTGGGGCTCAGAGATTTAACGACTGAGGATGGTAGAGCTCCATCTAGTCACTAGGTCATCTAGTACACCTCCTTCAAGTAAAGAGACACCCATGAAGGTTAAATGACTTGCCCAGGGCCAGTTGGCTAGTAAGGAGCAGAACTGAAATTGGAAGCCAGGTTTTTTTTCCTGTGAAATCTAACACTCTCTTCTCCTCATCAGGTGGTCAGGCCTGGATAACTTTCCCTTCTGATAGAAGCCAGTTGAAGAGGGCTGTTCGTGCCTCCCCCAGGGCAAGAATTCTGCCCTTGAAGGCCAGAAAAATCAGTGCAGGCTGGGAGACATCTTCCATTTAAATGTAATATCTACTGCAGGGCCTTACCCAGTAAGGGCTTAATTAATGGTGTGTTGAACTGAGTAGAAATTAATCTGTCTCCTCCTGAAGCAGGAAACCCTCAAACACCTGCCAGCCTCTACTGGAAGATCTTCACTGACAGGAACCTCATTACTTTGCAAAGGAACCCCTCATCCCCTTATTGGACAGTGCTGATTCTTAAGATATTTTCCCCTATACTTTGCTAAAATCTGCCTCTCTCTGCCATTTCCCCTCATTGCTTTCAGTTCTTCTTTCTGGGGCCAAATCCCCCTTGCACAAGACAGCCCTTCAGATAACTCAAGACAGTTATCATGTCTCCCCCCACACACACACACATTCTCCCTCACCCACTTCCCAAGTTTTCTCTTCTGTAGGTGAAGTATCCTGAGTTCCTCCACCCCATCCTAATCCGGCACAACATTCAGTCCTCTTATCACCCTGGCTGGCCATCTCTGGACCCTCTCTAGCTCATCTATGTCCTTTCCCAAATGTGGTGCCCGGAATGGAACATGATAATCCTGACGTGGTCCCAGCCCCGCAGATGGTGGCTCCTCTGGACAAAGGACCAAAAAACTCTGCTATTTTTAAAACTAATTGTAGTTATACTGTTCTTTACAATACAGCAAACATTTAAGCATTTATTAAGTACCAATATAAGTTTTAAAAAAACATTTTTGCTCCTGGACAGAGCTCCTTTTGTCCTCATAGGAGTCTTGTGATAGAGGCCCAGCAATAGGGTCATTATTATCCTTTCCTTGAAGGCCCAGAGAGGGGAGGTGACCTCTGTCAAGGTTGCAAAGCAAATTCACGGTAGAGTCAGAGAGGAGCTGGGGGTCCTCTGACTCCCCAGTCTGGCACCCTTTCCCCTATGCCAGACCATGCTGATTCATAAGCAGAAAAGCTAGCCTGTTGTTTTTTTTGTTGGGTCTTTTTTTCCTTAAAAAGAGGGAAACCCATTGTGAATACGATAGGCTTTCCTGGAGAATCTGCTCCCTTTTTGCTTGAAAAAGGTCAATAGGTTAACAGAGCTTTGTGAAAAGAATTAGATTAAAAGCTCATTCAAATGCAACCCAATTGTCCAAGCATTGATTGGCTGCCCTTCTGGGTAACATCAGGGATGTCAGGCCACAGTCTGGAGAGCATTTGGTTCAGAGGTGGTGCAGGACAGTGGAAAGGGCCCTGGCCTAGGCACACAAGACTTGGACTTTAGCCCCATTGCTCTGCCACAAACTCTTCAGAACCATGGGTAAGTCAGTCCCTTCTCCTCTCTGGGCCTCAGTCTTCCTATCTGTAAAATGAGGGCATTGGATTTAGACCATAGAATAAAAAGTATAAGGAACCTCAGAGATATTCAGTCCAGCCCCCAACTTACAGATATGGAAACTGAGGCCCAGGGAGTTTAAGTGACTATCAGAAGCAGCAGTGGAACCAAGGTCCTTTGCTGCAGTCAATGGGCTTTCCCCTATACACTGCCTCAGTACCAATCCTAATACTCAGGTAGTTAAGGAACAAGCCAGTGGGTTGGAGCCCAGCAGAGTGGAATTGGCTCTCCATCAGTGTGTTCCAGGCTGTTATCTGTGGCCCACAACTCTTCTTAGTCTGGGCCCCTCTGGGAGATTGCTTCTCTGTGCACTGACCAAGAAAACATCTAGAATTAATTTTTAACAGTCCCTGGAGGGGTGTGGAGAAGGGGTGGATCAGGCCGAAGAAAGGAAATTTTGACGACCAAACTGCCCAGGAAAGCCTGATTTTTGCCCTTGAGAACCTCCTTTGCCCAGAGTTGCCTTGGGCCCCTGGGGATCTTGAGCTACCAAGAGGTGAAGAAGGAGCTGAGGGATATGAATGCTTCTCTCCTCTTGACTTCTTCTCATATCCCTAGAATCTAAAGTAAAGGAACTGAATATTAGATCACTCTGGGAAGGTGGAAAGAACTCTAGGCTGGGAAGTCAGGAGGCTTGGTTTTGCCACTAACTCACTGGGCATCCTCAGGTAACTCTGTACCCCCTATCAGGCCTCAGTGTCCTCTCCTATACAGTGAGTGCTGCCAGGTTGGACTCCATCTAAGGCTCTCTCAGCTCAGATGTCGTAAGCTCCCCATGCTTGTCTGCCCTCCCCTTCTGTGTGGTCCACAGATCCTACCCACCTCCAGATCTCATTTTATTGTTACTGTTTAAAGAGTTAGGATGGAAGAAAGGGGGGAGAGGAGGAGGCAGAACCTGAGACCAGATGGTGTCAGCTAGAAGAATGGGTAAGAAATGGCTCACTCCCTGACTCCCTCCACCCGAGCATTCTGTCCATGGTGCTGAACTGCTCAGGGGGAGACCATCTTCTTGTGTCATAGCCCAGCCATCAGCAGAATGGGGGGTCCAGAACAAATTGGGCATCGGGGACTAATGGAAATGAGCTTCTACATCTCAAATAAATCAAGCACGGAGGCAGTAGGAAGTGTGCAAGTAGGTAGGGTTTCAGTAGGAAGTGTTTGAGAGATGTCTGAGCCTGGTGGGATAAGAACAAAAAGGTGAAAACTTTTGGATGCTCCCTTTTACTTAACGAATGAAAGGTACACTCAGTCTGACGCAGTCCCCTCCCCTTCTCATTTTGGAATCATGGGATGTCAGAGCTGGTAAGAGCCTCCGCTGTCATCTAGCCCAGCTTCATTTTATACAGAGGTGTATATATGAGTATGGGTGAGATCATTTATCCAGGTCTAGAGCCCAATGTACTGGGCAGTGACTATACTGTGATGGTAACAGTCAGCACCCCCTCTATTCCCCCCTGCTTTCCCACTATCAAACCTTTGCTTATCTCTTACCTACTCCTGGAATGTCCTCTCTTCCCATGCATACAAGTCCTATTTACCCTTTGAGGCTCAGCTCACCTCCTCCATGAAGCCTTCCCTGACTAACCCAGGCAGAGATGGCCTCTTCTTCTCTCTTCCAGCACTTCATGCCTCTTGTGGTTTGATTTATAGTTGTCTATATATGGGTCTTATCCCCCTCCCTTCAGTCAGGGGCAGTTTCATGTCTCTGGGTCCCACATGAGACGTAACTTGCTGCAGCTTGGAATTTCTGCAGCCTCACAATTTGGAGAGCCATCGAGGGCATGTGTTTTGTATAAACATGTATGCATGTTGTCTCTCCTATTAGTACGTAACCTCTGTGAGAGCAGAATTTTTTGCTTTTGTCTTTGGACTGCCTGCCGATGCCTCCTAGCACAGTGACAAGCACAGAGTAGATCCTTAATAAATGCCTGTCGATCGATCGATTGATTGATTGATGCTTCCATGTCCCACACAAGGTTTATTTTGCTTCATAGTGGAATTTCAGCAACCGCACAGTTTGGGAAGAGTATCTGGGAGCCAATGTTCTCTACATGGCAGATCTATTGAGCCTATGGTCCATTGGAATTTATATTTAGTTCACTTTCAACTAAAAAAATCTACATAAAGGTAGCTAGAATTATCAGAGAGGCAATAAAAGAAAGAGTACTGTATTTGGAGTTAGGCCTGGGCTCAAGATAAACAGGTCTTCCAGTTACTGTCAAATTACTTTACTTCCCTAGGCCTCAGTTTCTTTATCTGGAAAATGAGGGTAACAATCTGCCTCCTCCCTTCCTCCTGGAGCTGTTGTGTGTGGGGAAGGGGTGTGTCAAATGAGATCATGGAGACAGAAGACCTGGATTTGAGTGTTAACTCACATACTTACTAGGTGTATGACCATGAGCAAATCACTTCATCTTTCTTGCCTCAGTTTACTAAGTATAATGTATATATTGAGTAAGCGCCTACCTCGGCCAGGCTATCTAGCAGGAGCAGCCTAGTGTGGTATAGAAAGGCAATCTCTGGATCAGTTTCAAGTGCCCTCCCTCCGACATCTACTGGCTTCAGGACCTTGGACAAATCACTTAACTTCTGAGATCCAGAGGAGTGAAGTGATGGGGCAAGATTTGAACCCAGGGGCAGCTAGGTGGCACAATGAGTAGAGCATCAGCCCTGGAGTAGGGAGGACCTGAGTTCAAATCCGGCCTCAGACACTTGACACATGTACTAGCTGTGTGACTTTGGGCAAGTCACTTAACCCCAATTGCCCTGCCCAAAAACAAACAAAAAAAAGATCTGAACCCAGGTCTTGAGACTCCAAAGTTAGCATTATCTCCACTAGACCACACTGCCTCTGAGGCTGCAAATCTGGGCTGTGGAAAGATGATAGGACCTCGACAGAAATAGGAAAGTTTGCTTGGGGTGGGGGGGATGTAAGGGGCCGTAGCCGAATCTTCCTGAAATTGTGAGGGGCCCCCAATGTGCTTTATAAACTGGAAGGCAAGTGCTGTGGAGAGTGTGCTTACTGTGGAGGGCACCAGGCCCTGGGAGAACAGATTGAATGGGGCGTGGGGGGGGGAGGGAGGGAAAAAGGGAGGGAGGGTGGGTTTCTGTCCTCGGCCTCCGGTAATACAAACAGCTGGAAATATTAACTGCTGGCAGCTTCCACTGGAGAAGCCAAGACAGCCCTTTAAGAGCAGTGGGTTTCCGATGCCTTCCCTTCCCTGGGGCGCCGGCCAGCAGCGCCTCAGACTCCCTGGCTCTGTCTCCCTGGACCCCACATGCTGCTGCTTTTCGGAAGCCACGGGGCCCTCTGCGGCCGGGAGATGGTCACTCCCACCCGCCCGATGGCCTAATTGTCCATTCTCCTCCCCACCCCCAGCACTGCCTGTGATGATGGAGTCATGCGTCATTAGAACTAGAGACAGGCTGGACCAGCCTCCTATTAGCCCAGAGCTCTTGGCTCCCCAGGGCTTCAGAGGTTACCAAGCCGTGTGAGGCAAGGAATCCGAGAGTCAAAACATTCTCATTTTAAGAAGAGAAACTGAGGTTCCAACCCCTTCACTATTTAGATGAGAAAGAGGAAGTTAATGAACGTGTTCAAAGTCATACAGTAAATGATCGAGTTGGATTTGCACTCAGGTCCTTTGTCTCCAAATCTAGCCTTTCTGGATAATATTTGTAAAGCCTTTAGCAGTGTGCTGGCACACAGTAAGTGCCGTATAAATGCTGGCTGTTATAACTATCGTCATCATTTTCCACTGCTGCCTTCTGCTTCCCTAAATCAGAAATGGATTGATGCTTTGCAACCTTTAAAATGTGATATAAATAGCCATTACTAGTCCTCTTATCACCGTCTCCACATTGCCCCCTTCTATGCCTTCCCATTCAATTCAATTCAAATATGCATCTATTAGATACCTACTGTATACAAAAGCACTGTGCTCAGGGAAGACAGAGATAGAAACATCCCAACATATGAAGAGACAGCCTCATGTAGAGGAAATTGCCCAGCAATAGAAAATGGCTCAGTGGATAGAGTGCCCAGACTGAAGTCAGGAAGACTCACCCTGAGTTCGAATTCAGCCTCAGACACTTACTGGCTGTGTGACCCTGGGTAAGTCACTTAACTCTGCCTCAGTTTCCTCATGTGTAAAATAAACTGGAGAAGGAAATGGCAAACCTCTCCAGTATCTTTGCCAAGAAAACCCCAAATGGGGACACAACTGAAAAAAACAACCAAAGAAGTTAGGAGTTGAAGTCTCGGCTGTGCCATTTATGTGCTGCGTAATGTTGGTCATTTTACTCCCCTGGGCCTCAATTTCCTCATCTCTCCAAGGGAGGGGAGTAATGATAACCCTTGTACTGCTTCCCTTACAAGGGATGCTGGGAAGATCAGGTGAGATAATATGTGTGGAGGTGTGTGGTATGTTTTATAAAGGACTATATAGAGCCCCAGGGATCGATCTTTGATAAAAGAGGTATTTCTAGGAATGTGGAATTTTTTGTGGCATTGGGATAAGTGTCTCACCCCCTCCTCTCCAGTCCAGAGCCAAGAGGTTCATGGGGGAGCAAGATTTAATCCAGGGCCTCTCAGGCTTCACCTGACCTGGCCTTTTAGGGATGGTCCTGCTGAATCAATTCAATTAAGCAAGAATTCCCTTAGTGCTTGTTCTGGGGTGGGTGATGAGCAAGAGGGAACATCAACAGGAGAAGATAAGGCACCTGGCCTCAAAGAATTCAGTCTCATTGATGCACTGGGCTGCCACCGCCTCCCCACCCCTTGGAGGAGAAGGAAGGAAGAGGAAGAAGGACACATGTTGGCAGCCACTTACATCGATGGCATTTGACCAGAGCTTTGGGTCCTCTTCCCAGAAGACAGCCAGGCTATCTGGAGCCTGGGTCACCCTCATACCAGAGAGCCTGGTCCACTGGGCAAGGGGATGGGGAGGGGGCCTCCCTGCAGGAGAGATGCTACAATCAATGCCCTCTGAAGCCGGTCAACACAGGACCCCACGCTGAGCTTTCTGTGACCCCCAGCTTACTACATGGCTTCATACCAGGGCATCCATGGCCTTAAGTCATCCCCAAAGAGCATGAGAATTAAAGTCAGAAGACTCAGGTTCAAATCCAGTCTTCCACCCTAGGGCAATTACCTTCCTAAAGGGGTAGCACAGTGTTCTGGGGTCAGAGGATCTGGATTCAAATCACACTTGTCACTACCTCAATGAAAAGTCACTTAATTTCTCTGGTCTCAATTTCCTTCTCCACAAAATGAAAGGGTTAGAGCCGGAGGTGGGAAACCTGTGGTCTTGAAACCACATGTGGCCCTCTAGGTCCTCAAATGCAGGCCCTTTGCCTGAATCCAAATTTCTATAAAACTTGGATTAAGTGCAAGGCTGCACCCAAGGACCTAGAAGGCCGCATGTGCCCTTGAGGCCGCAGGTTCCCCACCTTGGATTAGACTATTTAATTCCTGTGATCAGGGCCTAAGATCCATGACCCTAAAGCTCTCCTAGACTTTCCTTGGTCCTCCTTAGAGCAAGGCTAATTAATTCTCTAGTTTTCTCCCAAGAAGCAAGAGGCTTAGTCAAGGTAGAGTCTGGGAGATGTGGGTTCAGTCCCTTCCTCAGACACTTATTAGCAGTATTTTGGGGGGCCTCTCCCAGCCTCAGGGTGTTTTTCATATGTAAAATAAGAAGGGTTGAACTCTGACCTGTAAGGATGCTTTCCATTCCAAATTCGTGATCCTATGAAGGGTCTTCCTGAGGTACTAAGGATGTGGTACAGGGATTTCCTAGGGAGCTTGAATCCACTCCCCCTAACTCCAGGCACATACTAAGGGGAGAAGCAAACCTTACCATGGATCTCACCTCTTAGCACCATTATTTCCCATCATCCTCGTCTTCCTGTTGGAGAAAACCCTTTTCTGATCTGGTCGAAGGGATGCCTTCAGTCTTGGCTCCCCCAACCCACCCCATACCACCCTCGGTCTCCAAACACCGATCAGACAGCAAGGCAGCCCAGCTTGGCAAAAAGCTTGCGGTCTTTAGATCTTGGGCCGGCTCTCTGAACAGATATAGAAACAGCCCTTCCCCATCAGGCCCCCCCCAAGCACCCCAGCGCTTCGGCCTCCAGCTATTTCCAATCCTGCATCTGGTTTAGCCTAATGGGTGTTTGCATGAACGCTTTAGTTAGCCAGTAGTAATAAAACACTTTAAATTTATTGTGACATTTGGATTTAATTAAAAAGTACACACTTAGGGAAGTAAAACATAATGGGGAGAGAGGCAAGGGGTGGCAGTTCTCCTTTTTTCTTCCCCAAACTAATTAGAGTTGTATTTTAAATTGTTTATGTGCCGCTAATCATGGTAATAAATCATTTATACTGGAAAAGACACACTCGAATGTGCCCGTGTAACTGTTCCCGCTTTCAAGTTTCTATCATGGACAAATTGATCTGGAAGTGAATTTATTAACCACGAGGGAAGAAATCATTAGTGCTTTCTCCAAATATTCCCCAGGTGTGTTTTCATTGTGGCGGCTTCCTGCCTTAACTAAAAGTAGCGTCACGCAGCCTCACTGGTAATTATGATACAAATTGACTTTCCATCACTTCAAAGAGGAGGCTGCCTTCTCACCCCGCTCCGATTGGTCTCCTCCTACCCCAGCAGGCGGATCTATGGCATCAAGGCCCTGATTGCTTGGCCCTGGAAGCTCTGGGAGGCCCAAGGAGAGGGTTCTCGCAGTGAAAACACATCCTGTCCAGCTCGCCACCGGCTAATCACCTCAAAGACGACCGTTCCCATTTCTACAGGCCTTCCCAGCTGGCAAAGCATTTTCCAACAACAGCTCTGCCAGGGAAAAAAGAATGTCAGCATTATTATTGCTGGTTTACAGAAAAAGAAACTGAGACACAGAGAGGAATTAGCTTGCTCTGAGATCACACAGCTAGTGAATGGCAGAAGAAAAACTGTAACCCAGAGCTTTGGACTCTGGGGTTCTTTCCAGAACATGCTTCTCATCACCTTCTGGATAAAAATTTATGAATTCTTACTCTGTCGTCCAATGTACAGGAAGAAGGAAGGAACAGTGCCAGTCCCTAGGGTCAATCTAAAGCAAGGGCTTCTGGGAAGCCTTAATTTCTTTCATTGTCTTTGAGCAGAAGTAAAACTAGCCAAGCTGGCTGGCTAGCTGTGCTTTAAATGAGGGAGGGGTGGGGTAGAAGGCAAATATGGACCCATAGGTGTTTACTACCTATATGGATAAATATAGTAGCTGGGATGGAGATATAGATAGATAGATAGACAAACAGACAAACAGACAGATAGATAGATATGTGTGTATATATGTATACACACACACACACACACACACCCATATAGTTATGAAACGGTTTCTCTTGTTCAATAACTCCTCTCCCAACCTTCCCCCCACTACCACCAGGACCACCCCAAGGGAAGTGATCCCTCCCAGGACCATAGTCACCAGGAGCACTTACTAGCTGGGTAACCATGGACAACTCATTCCCCTACGTTCAGCCTCAAATGGGGGGGGGCGGGGCAGTGTCTCAGAGAGTGGGGAAGGTGTGACGAGAGAATCTCGTTCTCATCCGGCTCTAAAATCCATGATTTTATTAAATCTTTGGTTTGTCTTACCTTAGGGAACAAGTCTTGTCCCTTCTGACTACTCTATGTAGATTATAGATAAATATGTAAGGCTCTAGATGATTCCTAAAGCCCCTTCTAGCGCTAAATCTGAGATCTATACCATCAGCCAATATGAGAGCAAGTGTGTTACAGTAAATAGAGGGACCTATCTTAGAGTCTTGGTTGGCTGAATACAGGAAAATGTAGTAGGTATGTATAGTTAACCTTGATTTTAGCAAAGTATTTGAAGAAGTCAGAAAGACCTGAGTTCAAATTCAGCTTCAGACACTGACTAGCTGTGTGACCCTGGGCAAGTCACTTACCCTCTGTTTGACTCAGTTTCCTCATCTGTAAAATAAGGATGATAATAGCACTTATCTCCCAGGTTGGTTGTAAGGATCAAATGAGATGTTATTTGTAAAGTGCCTGGTACATAGTAAGTGCCATATAAACATTAACTGTTATTTATATTGTGATTATTTTTAAAGTCTTCTCATTTTTCTTGTGGGAAAAAATGGAGAGATATGGGCTAGATCATAGTCTAATTTGATAGATTTGGAGCAGGTTAAAAAACTACACTCAAGGAGGGGTCTTCAGTGGAGTGCCCCAAAGACCTGCTCTTGGTCTTATGCTGTTTAACATTTTTATTAGGGTTATATAAAGATCAGTGGGTTAGGTTAGAGAAGGGAGAAGCCAGAGGCACACAGACCACTTAGGGTGGTCCTACCATATCCTACCAGAATAGCCTTTCTGACAATGGTAGAGATACCACGACCCATTCAAGTCAGGCATAGCACTAGAATTGGAGTCAAAATGTGGGTTTGGATCCCGCCTTGGACACCTCCCTGTATGAACCTCGGTGAGATGTTTGTCTTCATGGGGACATTCACAGCACCCTCCTCTTAGAGAGAATGTGAGGACCAAATGAGAACAGACCAAAAGTATCTGCTTAGTACAGAGGTTGAACTAGGTCACTCCTGTACTCAAAGACTTCGATGACTCCCGTTTGCCTATAGGATAAAAGAAACTGTCCTGGCATTGAAGCCCTCTCTGATCTGGTTCTTCCCTACCTGTGCCTGTTTATTTTGCTCTTCCTGCTTTCGTGTATCCACCATTTCAGTCAAACCAAGCTACTTACTGTTCTTTAATCTTGTCCCACCGACTCTTTCCTCCTCACATATGTACGTTTGCTTTCATTTCTATCAAGATCCTTCCTTTCCTTCAAGCCCTGCCTCCTCCATGAAGCTTCCCTGATCCCCCTCAGCTGAAAGTGATTTCTCTCTCCCCTCAAATTTTCAAAGAGCCTTTTTTCTGGATCTTCTTTTTACCCCAGCCCCCACTGTACTCATATTATACTTACCCACCCACATGTTGTCCTACTTAAGAGATTGTGAGCTCCTTGAGGGCAAGATCTGTATTTTTTTCACTTTTGAATGTTGTATGGCCTCATTGACCACATCCTAAAGTGTCTGTCTCATTTTACACCCTGAATCCATCACCTCTCTGTCTGCAGAGGTATCATGCTTCATCTGCAATTGTGGTTTTGTCATTACATAAACCCAACTTCTAAAAGTCTTTCGGAATTGTTTTTCTCTATAATGCTGTTATCACTGCATGAATTGTTCTCCAGATTCTGCTGAGTTCACTCTGTATGGGTTCATACCTATATTGTCCCAGGTTTGTTCTGAAACCATACCCTACTCAGAGGTGTCAAATTCACTGTTTGTGGGACCTACACAACCTGCAAAACTCCCAAGCATAGCCTGAACCAGATTAAAATGTAATTGGGAAATGTTTAACAAAATAAATAAAAATACAATACAACATAGATGATGTTCATTTGTAGTTTTCTAGACTACTACGAGGCCCATAGGGATCTCTTTCTTTTTCAGTTTGACATCATGGCCATGTTGTTTTCTTATAGTATTCGATTGTCTTCATATATCATCTTTTGTTTAGCCCTTCATCAATAAGTGAGCACCCCCTGAGTAGAAGGTCAGCTTGATATAGCCAGTAATATCTTTAAGGGATACGTGTCTTTCCATTAAGTCCTCCTCCTGCACCTTAGAGATCATTTAACCCAAATCCCTTATTTTACAAGTGAAGAAACTGAGACCCAGAGAGAGGAAGAGACTTGTCCAAGGTCACACAGGCAGTAAGGGGCAGTGCCCGATTCAAGCCCAGTCCTTGGGCTCTAAAGCCAGCACTGTGCCCTCTGCCTCTAGTCCCCTTCTGTACCTATGTTCTTAAATTTTGTAGGTATCAGTCAACAACAAATATCCAACAAGCCCCTTCTATTTGTGGACCATCCTCTTCTAGACACTATGAAGTTTAAAGGCAGGACTCGAACCCAGGTCTTCGGATTCAAAACTGTTCTCTTCTCACAATTTCAGGTGCTTCTCAGTTCACACCCCTTGGGTTGGCCTCACACTCACCAATCAAGTGGTTCTTCTCCTTGCTGTCTGGAGGTCCTGTCTCGTCACCTGTCCTTCTAGGGGCCAGCTAAAGACTCTGAGAGCCAGTCGGGAATGCCCCATGAGTGGGCAGGAGGGGCTTTGGAAAGCCTAGGCTTGGGACTCAGGACACACACACACACACACCTTTCCACCATAGAACACCCCACCAGCGAGCAGCTGGGTGACTCCTTTCTAGATCTCAGTTTCCTTCTTCTGTAGGTGGGGGAGGGGAGAGGGGAGGAGCCTGACCGATATCCAGGCGTCCCTTCAGTCGGCTTCAGCCCCTGTGCTTGCTTAGCGGAGGTCCCCTCCTCTGAAGAGTGTGGCCACCATTGGGGAGGCAGCCGCGACTCCCTCAAGCTTTCCCCAGAGTGGAAGCTCTCTGCCTGAATTTGGGAGAGTGCGCTTAGAAGTTTGAATTCAAAATTGATTTTGAAGGACTCTAATCTAAAATCCCCCGATGCCAGCAGCGCGTCTCTGACTCCTGCTAGACTCGTTTTCCGGCTCACTGCTTTGGCATACAGTTCCCTGATGCTGTGAAATTGAGCCTCGTCTGGAGAGGCAAACTTTTTTTTAAGAGCTTGCAGGACACTTAAGACCCTGATTTCATTAGACCAGCCACGGGAGTCCTTCTGGGTGTCCCAGGAGCTGGCAATGAGCTGCCCTGAGAAGCGAGCTTTCTGATCCTCTGCGGCTGGTCCACAGAATCACAGAATGTTAGAGATGGGAGGGCACTTAGAATAAAGAACAGAGAATGTCACAGCTGGGAGGGACCTTAGAACATGGACTGCCACAGCTGGGAGGGACCCTAGAACACAGAACAGAGGATGAAAGCTGGCAGGGACATTAGAACATATAACGTCAGCTTTGGGAAGGACCTTAGAACAGAGAGTGTCACAGCTGGGAGGAGCCTTAGAACAGAGAGTGTCCCAGCTGGGATCTTGGAATATACAATACAAATACCAAAACTAGGAGGGGCTTTAGAATGTAGAACATACCAGAACTTGTCAGCACTTTATGTCCCAGCTGGGAAGTATATTAGTGTATAGAACATAGAACATACAGCTACGATAATTCTCAGACACAGAACCTAAATGTTATAGCAGGAAGGATCCTCAAAACAAAGAAAGTCAGAGCTTGGAATCTTACCCAAGGGGCTGGCTAACTCAGCTCTAAGGGCCCTTTCCACATTTTACAAAATGAAGAAACTGAGTCTCAAGTTAAGTGACTTTCCCAAGCCTTAAGAGTCTTTGAGGACTCTTGTGGACCTCCTGGTTCTCAGGTGGTTCCCAAATCCCATGAGACGACTGGCTAAATAAATTGAATAAGCTTGGTCTTTCCCTCCCTGCTTTGACACTTTCCTCATTCTCAAGTAGGTCCTGACCTCTCCATCCTGGAGGCTCTGCATCTAGAGCCCTTGAGTTCAGGTGTCCAAGACTGGCCCTTTTGATTCTATTCCCAAATGGAAATGTGATAACCCCAGAAACATGACGGCCAGATCCATGGGTAAGAGAGATCATTGCAGCAGCAACATGAAGGATAAATCAGAAGAAGAGAATGGAGGTGGAGAGAGAGAGAGAGAGAGAGAGAGAGAGAGAGAGAGAGAGAGAGAGAGAGAGAGAGAGAGGGAGACAAAGAGAGAGAGAGACAGACAGACAGACAGACAGAGGAGACCCCTGTCTTGTCTGGGCAAGGGGTAAAGAAGGCCTGTATTAGGCTGCACTGTCCCATGTGCTGGACTAGGCTGATGGCAGGAATGATAGAGAAGGGATGGGTACCAAAGATGACCTTGCTTGGCTCATACATCATTGCTACAGCAGAGTGGGGAAAATGGGGCACAGGTAGAGTTGGGAGAGCTACGTGGCCCCTCACAGCAGCTGGACGTCTGGGGGGCCTGGGGCTCTTCAGTGTTCTCTCTTTGGTTATTGGATGTATGAGCCACGATTGCCCATCTCCTAAAGCTCCCCTAGGAGAGGTGTCCTGGAGCATGGACGGTTTGTCCTATGAGGTTTCTTCTTCACTTGGCATTGTTGGGTTGTGCCAGAAGCATGCCACTGATCTCATTGTGGGAGGAGCTGGGTATCAGTGACCTGAGTCCCAGACTCAGTTTAGATCAGCTGGTCTGACTGTACCAGCTATGACTACTGCCCCATCCTTCAGAGGCATGCCCCACAGCGGGCACTGGAATGTGACATACAGAGGGGGAATGGCAGCCACCTGAGAAGGAACTTGTCCTGAGACTAATACTGATGCATGGATGGTGCTTTGATACATGTTACCTTAGCCTTCTGGAAACATATTATCATCCCTATCCTGCAAATGTGGAAGCTAAGACCCAGAGAGGGACAGTGATCGGCTTAAAAGTCACACAAAGAGGGAAGTGGGAGATCTGGGATTCAGACTCAGGTCTCTGAATCCAGATTCAGTGCCTTTTCTATTATATCACAGATACTTTCATCTAACCAGAATATTAGATATTCAAGGTTTTCTAGCCCAACTCCCTGCACCAATGTAAGAATCCTCCCTACAGCATCTCTGATTATCAAATACGTCTAGTGATGGGGAGCTCACTACTTCTCAAGATTTATTCTGGTTCTATTTATTTATTTACTTAAATCTAGTTTAATTTAGTTTAGTCTGGTTTTACATGGCTCTCATTTCCTCTCTTGGGTGTCAGAGGAGTCTCTCTCTAGATTATGGGAAGGAAGAAAAATGATCTGTCTGGACAGGCAAAGCCTCTTCCTCCATGCTGGAGGTGAGCCCCATGCTGCTCCTTATAAGCCCAGCATCACCACTGGCTAAGGAACCAAGGCCTGAGAAGGTCCATCCCTACATATGCATGACCTCAATGACCCAACTACACTAGGGACAGCATTCACTGGAGGACTGACAATGGGCCTTCAGGGGCAGCCTGGTCTAGTCCATGGCTGAGGTTCTCAAACTCAATCCACCCCCAAGGGATCCATGTATAGATTTCAGGGGACTCTGTGAATTGGATTTTTTAAAAATTATTTTGATAACTGTATTTTAATATAATTGGTTAACTTTCTAATCCTATATATTTAAAAACATTATTCTAAGAGGCAGGTAGGTGGCAAAGTAGATAGAGCACCTTCCCTGGAATCGGGAAGACCTGAGTTCAAATCCAACCTCAGACACTTACTAGCTGAGCAAGTCGCTTAACCTCTGTTTGACTCAGTGTCCTCATTTGTAAAATGGAGATAATAATAGCCCTTAGCCCAGGGTTGCTGTGAGGATCAAATGAGGAAAAGTTGTAAAGCACCTGGCACAGTGCCTGGCAGCTGTCACAAGTTTTAAGAAAAGCTCCATAGGTTTAACCAGACTGCTGAAGGGGTTCATCTCTGCCTGTCTGTCTGTCTCTCTGTCTCTGTCTCTCTCTCTCTCTGCTTCTCTCTCTCTCTCTCTCTCTCTCTCTCTCTCTCTCTCTCTCTCTCTCTCTCTCTCTCTTTCTCTCTCTCTCTCTCTCTCTCTCTCTCTCTCTCTCACACACACACACACACACACACACACACACACACACACACAGACACACACACACAGAGTCAAGAACCTCTGGTCTAGTTTATAAGAGCACCCAATGGGCGCCTGAGAGAGATCTGTCATTAATTTGTTTTGTGGCCTTGAGCACCTCTCTATCTTTCTCTGAGCCCCAGTTTCCTCTCTGTAAAATGAAGCACTTAGACTTCCAACCCCAAGATAATAGGAAGCTCTAGGAGTTTAGTTCCCAAGTGTGGACCAGCTCCAGGCAAGAGGACTGGACTCGGGCCATAGCCACGGAGGGAGGGATGAAAGAAGGAGAGCCTGAGACCAGTCTGGAACATGTTGAGTTTCTGACCCTGGTGGGACAGGGGAAGAGGAGTACTCAGCAGGCAGGTGGAGAGGAGGGCCTGAAGCTTCAGGGAGAGCTCAGGGTCAGAGATGTAGAAGCCAGAGGTAGCCTTACCCCTTCTAAGCTTTCAGAGCCCATAATAGCATAAATAACTAGCATTTATTAAAGCACTTTAAGGTGTACAAAGCACTACAAATATTAACTTACTTTATTCTCATAAACAACCTGGGAGGTGAGAGGTATTATTATCTTCATTTTACAGATGAAGAAACTGAGGCAAATACAGCATCAGTGACTTTAGCTAGGGTCTGCTGTTCATTTGGCTCAGTCCTGTCCAACTCTCCATGACCCTATCTGGATTTTTCTTGGCAAAGATGCTGGAGCAGTTTGCCATTTCCTTCTCCAGCTCATTTTACAGATGAGTAAACTGAGGCAAACAGGGGAAAGGGATTCGCCCAGGGTCACACAGCTTGTGAGTGGCCGAGGCCATATTTCAACTCAGGAAGATGAGTTTTCCTGATTCCAAGCCCTGTGCTCTATCCACTGCACCACTTAGCTGCCCCTACCCAGGGTCACAAAGCTAAAAAGTTTCTGAGGCCATATTTGAACTCAGGTCCTCTTGACTCCAGGTCTAGCCCTCCATCCACTGGGCCTCCTACCTGCCTCTGAAGCCCTGGGATTCAGAGTGATTCTGAACCATGCATTCCAGGAAAAGTCTGGAAAGGCTCTCCAACTGACCTCCTTCACCACTCTCAAGTCTAGTCTGCAGCCTGGAATTTAGGCTAGACATTAGGAAGGAATTCCTGAAAGTGAGAATTGAGTAAAGCGATGGGCAGACCACTGAGAGAAATGGTGGCGTAGTGGCTTTGATTTGGACTTGTCTGGATAGAGAGTGGCTGAGAGAATACAGCTCTGGAACTCAAGGCAGGAAGATCTGAGTTCAAATCCAGCTCCAGACAGTTCCAAGTTGTGTGACTCTGAGCTAGTCACTGAACATCTTTCATTCATCAGTAGCAGTAATGACTGTTTTAAGAGCATCACCCAGACATTTTTTAACCAGTAAACTACAGAAATGGAAAATGACGTTTACTATTGGTCAAAATCATACTTTTGGAGGAGAATCTAGTGGGGAAAAGAGACACTTTATGTATCTAGGGAAGAGTCTGTTGTTTCCAAACAAAATGTATAAATAATTAAAGAAAGAAAAAAGAAAATGAAGAGGTTATTCTGATTTTGAATATCTCTTCTTCTGATTTATCACCCAGAAAAATGGTCATTCAGTTGAGTGCCCAACTCACCCCTAAAGTTTACCCCTAAAGCAGGGATTTATTCAAGTGTCTTCAGACATGGAAGAGAAAGAGAGAGAGAGGCAGAGAGAGATAGAGGCAGAGAGAGAGAGAGAGAGAGAGAGAGAGAGAGAGAGAGAGAGCGTGTGTGTGTGTGTGTGTGTGTGTGTGTGTGTGTGTGTGTGTGTGTGTGTGTTTTCCTGGGCAGGTGGTAATTACTGGGTAAAGGTTGAAAATGTTTCCTGAAGGAGTAAAGCTGTTCTCTGAAGTCAGGAGCACATTAAAAGGTTTGCAGGGCAGGTTTGATTTTTAGATAACCCTAAAGTGGATCCCAAATGGACCTGGGAGAAGCTTTGCTATCTCTGTAATGGAGAGAGCCAGCCAGGGCTGCCAGCCCATCTGGCCTGGGGAGAATCCTGCGTCTAGACAGGTCTGTGGCTTTGTTGTCCCCACCCCCACCCTGGGCCTGGGAAGATGGGGGAGTCTGAAGGGACAGAGGAACTGGAAATGACTTTTCTGCTGTCCTTCCAAGCATGGCCCTGGCTTCCCTCCCTGCTGCTCAGATCTAGGCTAGGGCTCAGATAAGGGTAGAGACAATGTGGTGTATAGGACAGAGTACTTCACAGAACTGTGGATTTGGTCCTGCACTTGAGGACCTAGACGGTGGCCTGGAGGCCACAGGTTCCCCACTCCTGCGCCTAGATCTTTTTTTTCCCAGAAAAACTGCTATCTTGCCATGCCTCCTCTATCTTCCATGTACACAGTCAAATTTCTGAGCCCGACTGCAAGATTATATTTATGCCCTGGTAGACTACGTTTTATTACATTTGACCCAACATTAAGGTCTTCTTGGATGCTGATTCTATTGCCTGATATCAATCCACAAACATTTATTAAACACCTACAAAGTGTCTGGTGCTATGTTAAATATTGGGGGTACAAAGCCAGGCAAATAACAATCCCTGATCTCAAGGATCTCAGAGACTAATGGAGGAAACAACATAGAAACACCATATGTTACTGATCCCTTCTAGTCATCTCAAAGCTGATGAATATGACTTTATCAAAGTCATTAATGAGAATATTCAATAAAACAGATCCCTAGGGCACTCCACTGGAGACTCCCTTCCAAGTGCAACTCATTTAACTCTACTATCATCTAGCCCAGGGCTGGGGAACCTGCGGCCTTGAGGCCACGTGTGGCCTTCTAGATCCTTAAGTGCAGCCTTTTGACTGAATCCAAATTTTACAGAACATTTAAGGATCTAGAAGGCCACAAGGCTGCAGGTTCCCCACCCCTGAGAGCCCATATCTACCTATAGAATAGATATAAAATATATCTATAGATATAAAATAGCATAAGGGATTTTGTCAAAGGCCTTCCCAAAAGCTAAGTAAAATTACGTTTCACCTACCAATTTAGTTCATTCTTCGATGATCTATGATATTTGTCAGTGGGAGCTACCTCCACCAACACAGACTCTGACTCAGTAGATACTTAGAGGGTTGCCTGTGGATCACGTAGGTTGAACGAGGCTCCACCCTTTTCAGCTCTGGATTCTAGGATGCTCTTCCATGTCCCTCTGGCCCTGTAGCTCCCTTTTCCTCTTGGTGAGATCTTCTCAGAGCCTCCATTTTAAGGAAGGACCCAGACCAGCCATGTTTCACTCTCTAGACTTCACCACTCCCCACCCTAACATGTGTCCCCTCCTCCCCTGGGCTCCCTTTTGGGTACTGGATTGCCCAGTTAGAATGGGGGTTCCTTAAGGAGTTTCTTTGCTTGAATCCCCAGTGTTTATTTAGCACAGTCTCTGGCACACAGCACCTAAGAAATGCCAGTTGACTAGAGGATACGCGTCAGTCCCCAGCCTGTGACTACCCACAAGCCCCTGAGATGGTGTTCCATTTCCCTCTAGAAGACCTTAAACTGTACTTGGAGCCTGGGAGGAGGGCAGTGAGGAATCAGATCATTTAGCTGTGACTGTCACTGCCACTGTGGAGTTTTCATCAGAAGAGACCTGAAGCACAGAGGAGATTTGTCTGTTTCTAACATCACCAATGTGCCCTTTTTATCCAAACTGATTAAAACCACTCTACCTCCTACAGAAATGCAATGCCTTCTTCGCCCTTTGGAACGAATGTATCACAGAGATAGGAAAGCGCGAACTATTATTGACAAGCTCTGCTGGTGAGGGGCAGTGTAGACAGCACTGAGTTCTGAGTCAGAGGACCTGGGTTCAAATCCTAGCTCTGATTTTGAGTAAATGTACCACCTTGGTCAAGTCATTCCCAGTTGCCACCATTGTTTCTATTGCTCCATCCTATAGTTCATAAGGTCAAAGACTTAGTGCCAGGATGGACATCAAGCCCAGCCCTCCCATTTTACAGATGAGGAAACTGGACTTGCCCAAGGTCACACAGTTAATAAGTAGCAGAGGCAAGATTTAAACCAAATTCTCTGGATCTAAATCCTGCATGCTTTTTCTGTAAACAAGTTTCCTCCCCTGTAAAATGAGGAGGAAACTTCTGCTGCTAAGGGCCCCTCAGCTAGGTTATAGAGTAGGCCTGAAGTCAGGAAGGCCTGAGTTCAAATCCAGCCTTGGACACTTACTAGCTGTGTGACCTTGGGCAAGTCACTTAACCTCTGCCTGCCTCAGTTTCCTTGACTGTAAAATGGGGATAATAATACTGCCTACCTCCAAGATTGTTGTGAGATCAAATGAGATAATATTTGTAAAGTGCCTGGCACATAGTAGGCACTTAATAAATACTTGCCTCTTTTCCTTTCACCCCTGCTTTTGTATGTGGGAGGAGCAGCTGCTAAGCTTTTGGTCTTGGTCTGCCCTGTGGACAAGTGGACTGTCTCAAACTCCCAGTCTAACTGGGGAAATAAAATATCTTCACAGGAAGCATTTAATGAACAAGAGGCAGAGGAGGGTGTTGCAAAGAACGTTGGGAGTCGGAAGACCCAAGTTCAAGGCATGACATTGACTGGTTATGTGACCTTGAGTAAAGTAGGTAGTTTCTGTGCATGTTTCCCCGTCCATAACAAGGGGACACTCACGCCGTCTAGCAAGAGGCTTTGGAAGCCTTAACATCGCCTTATAAATGTGAGCTATTGTTAATATAGAATGCCTTGGCTATGTGCCGCCCCAGCAGTGGTGCAGATAAGGAACGCAGCAAAGATGGGAGTAGGGAGAGACGGGACAGGCTGCCAGGCCTGGGGTTATCCATCATCACTCAGCCGACCAACAAATAGTCACTGATCAGAACCAGGGTGTGATCGGGAAAGGGGCACTAGCCTCGGAGTCCGATGTCCTGGGTTTGAATCCCCACTCGGCCTTTGCATTCCGACTGTGTGACCTTGGCCAAATCACATGCCTCATTGGGAAAACAGGGATGATGAAAACATTCATATAGCCCCACAAGGTCAATGCTTTCTTTCTTCAAATCGGTTTTGACTGTGAACTTAATCATCAATAAATACGAACACTTCCAGAGACAAAGAAAAAGAAAGAAGAGTACGGTAAGAAACTCTGACCTGTTCTGTATGGCATTTTATACATATATGCTGCATTCAACAAGGTAGTAACAAAATTACTCAGTGGCCCTGAGTTTTTCTGGACATTTAAAGAACATTTTATTTGTCCTTTTTTTAAAATGTCTATTGCTACCCACTGAACTGTATCTCCCAGCCTACAGCTCCTTTCTTCACATCAGTCCTTGGAGATATGCCATGTAAAAGTGTCATCCTTGTTGAGGAAACTGAGGCCCAGAGAAGTGACCAAGCCAGATTTCAAACCCAAGTCTTTTGACCCCAAACCCAGCACTCTTTCCACTGTACAAGGTTGTGTGAAGCTAGGCCGAGAGAGGAGCAGGCACTATCCCACCTGAGAGCCCTATTGGGGCAGGAGCAGGCTCAGGAAAAGAGGCCCCAGTGAGTTTGGGGATGGCGCCAAAGAGTCAGTAAAGAATTAAAGGTGGCTGCCTGCAAGTGTAGAAATGCCGACAGTGTGGGGAAAATAAGCCAATTACTCGGGCTTCACATGAGGCTGGGGACTGACCTTTGTGTATAATTAGTCCTTTTATTTAAAGCAAAGATTTTTTTTAGTGGAATAACTAATTAGCTGTCATAAATGGCAAATGGGAAATCTGGGCCCGCTCCGTCCAGTGCGGGGGTGGGGGGGGGGGAGGAGGGGAGGCTGCCCCTTCTCCCATCTTCTCCTCTCAGCTCCTGGTGGCATTAGCGGCGGCAGCAGCCACAGCCTCTCCCAAGGATGGCACATTCTTGCCTCATTAGGGCCTGTCTCAGGGCCTTTGGCTGGGGTAATGAGCAGAGAGAGCAGTTGTCACACTTAGCGGATCCCCTTATAACAAAGGCATGAAATGCAAGTGGATGCAACACCCCCTCAGCACCAGTTCCCCTCCCCTCCAGTGCAACTTTTGCCTGGACCTGGGTGGCTGGGAAAGGGGTGGCCAGCAAGTGGCTGGGCATCTCTGCTGAGGGCTATGCCCTCAGCTGGCTGGTATAAAGCAGGAGTCGGGGGAGCCTGGAGGCAGATATCATTAGCCAGCATTACTCTTTCAGACCAATTAACCTTTAGAGCTGCATTAAAGAAATTAGATAGTGAGCGTCCCTGCTTTCAGATGGGCCCTGGGGGGAGGGGGGACTGGGGAGTGGAAGAGGGAAGAGGAGAGGAGAAGACAGGGGAGGGGAGGGGAGGAGAGGGAAGGAGAGGGGATGGGAGGAGAGGGAAGGAGAGGGAAGGAGAGGGAAGGAGAGGGGAGGGGAGGAGAGGAGAGGGGAAGAGACGAGAGGAGAGGAGAAGAGATGGGAGGGGAGGGGAGGGAGGAGGGGGGAGGGGAGTAGAGGGGAGGAGAGGAGATGGGAGGAGAGAGGAGGGGAGGTGAGGGGAGGAGACGACTGGACTGGACTGTCATGGTGGGCCCTATGCCTTAGGAAGATCTTTTGGTTAGTTGTGGAGAGAATGGCTTAGAAGGAGGAGACCAGTTAGGAGGCAATTATGCCTGTGAAAAGTGGTAAGGCCCCAGATCCAGGTGATGGAAGCGGAAGAGGAGGGCAGGTGTGAGAGACATCATGGAGTCAAGGGGTCAGGACTTGGGAAACAAGTGGCTGGAGAGCAGTAAGAAAGAAGAGGGGAAGGCTACAAGGTCTCTGGTCTTGGCGCCGCTGTCAGGAGTCGGATAACTGAGCAGGGGCAGGCAGGTTTAGGGGAGATGATGTTTCCTTTGGTCCATGCTAAGCTCATGGGGTCGGGGAGCAGCAGCCAGTGGTTTCAGGGGGCCTGGCACTTCAAGGTCATTCTCCCTTCCCTTCCCCACACACAAAGACACCACTGATCCTCACAGTGTCCCAACCTCCAGCCCCTCTGTCCAAACGGCAAGGCTCCAAGCTGTCCCCTGAGGTCTGGACCGAGCATTTCTGGGCTAAGGTGAAGTCCGCATGTGGGATCTTACAGGGATCCTGGACTTCCACCTCACCCTAAACCCCACAGAGAGATAACATCCTAGCTTAGCTGGACCTAACAATTGAAGTCATTGATGGGGAGGGCAGGGGGGTACCAAGGAGTGGCTGCCACCCTCTCTTTCTCTCTAACAGTTTCTCCTCCCCCCCCCAAACTCTCAGTAAGTCTCTCTCATCTTTCTCTGTCTCTGTCTTCTTGTCTCTCTCTGCATCTCTCTCTCCTCTCTCTGTCTCTCTTTACTTATGTGTCCCTATCAATCCATAAGCATTTCTCAAGCACCTGATTTGTATGGGGCACTGGGCTGGGCTCTGGGGAGATAAATGCAATAGTGATGTCATTCCTGCCCTCAAGGAGCTGACATTCTCCTGGAGGGAATACAACATATTCACAGCTAAAGTAATACTGGGTGTATAAGAAATAAAAACATAGAGATTGGGGAGGGGGAATGGGGGAGCTATCAGCTGGGGTAGGCAGGGATCAAGAAAGACTTCTTGAAAAGGGAATAGTGCTTCAGCTGAGCCTTGAAGGGAGCTAAGAGTGTCGAGAGGTAGAAGATGGGAAGGAGGGCATTCCAGGCATGAGGAACAGCCAAGGCAAAGGTGCAGACTCAAGAGATGAAGTGTCATGTACTTGGAACAGCAAGTATGCCAGTCTGGCATGAGTAATATGGATAATCAACCTTTCTTTCTGTCTCTAGCCATGTTTCTCTCCATCTGTTTAACTCTCTATATTGTCTCTTTTTTCCTGCTCTGTCTCTGCCCTTGTCTCTATATGCATATATTTCTGTCTCTGTTCTTCCATTTCTGCTCCTTTTTTTCTACTTCTCTCTCTCCTCTTTTCTCATACTCATATCTGTCTGCCTGTCTCCCCAGTATCTCCCAGAATCCTAGTTCCTTCATTTGTAAAATAAGAGAGTTGGTTCTAGATGGCCTCTGAGGGCCATCCTAGCTCCACATCTATGATTTCTCCTTCTTTTCTCTAATTATGATCCTCTGACTCTTCCCTATTACTGCTATATCTGCTGCCTCTCTGGAGGCAGAGAGGGTTGTAGGGGTGTGGGATGAATGGGCAGGATCTGATTCCTGGCAGAACTAAGGTTTGGGGTGGTTTCCATAATGAAAGGAAGGCCTCGGGCACCCTGAGGGGGCAAACCAGGGACTGCAGATCACTGGCTTTGGGGGGAGGGGGTGTGTGAAGAAACCAGTCTCATTAAGGAATCCATTTCGGCCCCTTCCTCTGCTTGGCCCTTGCCCAGCCCCTCTCTGCCACAGCCCAGATCTCTTGAACCAACAGTGTGAACTACAGAGAATGGACCCAAAAGAATGCGGGATGGGTGGAGAAATAAACAGTATACTGCTAGCAGAACAAGGCCTCGGGGCCCTGCTCCTCTAGAGGGGAATGATTATGGCAGCAACAATATGGCGGCCAAGAGTGCCAACTGCTTCCCCACTCCCCTGCAGGGAGGAAGTAAAGGCCTAACCTGGGCACCTGAGGCCACGACAACTGAGCGGTCCAGAGGCCAGCAACCGGGAGGCTGAGGAAGCTCATTCTGCTTGGCCCCAGAGGGCAGAACCAGCACGAATGAATGGAAGTGGCGTCGAGGCAGATTTGGGCTCCATGTAAAGAAAAGCTTCCTAACAATCAGCTGTCCTCAATATGGAATCGACTGCCTCCGAAGGTAGTGAGCTCTCCCTCTCTGGAGATCTTGGTGGAAACAACACGTGACTGCTTTTGTTTATTTTTCTTTATTTTTCCATTTTGTTTTTTTTTTCAGTTAATAAGCACATATTTTCTCTCGAGCGAGATATTCATAAAGCACTTAGCACAGTGCCCAGCACATAATAGGCACTTAAAATTATTATTCCATTCTATTCCATACACCCTCTATTTAAAAGAAAAATCAAAACCCTTATAATAAATACACATAGCCAAGCAGAACAAATTGGCAATTCATCCACATCTAAAAATGTGTACCCCATTCTGCACTCTGAGTCCACCACCTTTCACTTAAGAGAAGCATATGATGGAGGATATTCAGGACTTCCACCTTGCCCCACCCCTCCCAGAGAAACAAATTCCCAATTCAGCTGGATCTGATAATGTTGTAGAGGGGAATGTGATATACATTGGACACGTGCTCCCCAAATTCCCTTCCACTTCTGAAATTCCTCAGCTGTATAAGGTCCCTTGCTTGAAGGAAGTGAGTCTGTCTGGTCTAAAGAAAAGAAGACTTGGGGGCAGACCTAATGGCCATCCTCCAGAATTTAAAAGGCTGTCATAGAGCTGCACCATAGCCGAATGGGAGGTAGTGAGCTCCCCATCACTAAAAGTCTTCTTGCAGAGTCTGGATGGCCCCTTGTTGAGGATGTCAAATAGGAGGAGCAGGGGAGAGAGTGCTGGACTTGGAAAGAGGAAGACAAGTTCAAATCCAGTCTCAGACACTAGCTGTGTGACCCTGGGCAAGTCACTAAAACTTTGCCTCAGTTTCTTCATCTGTAAAATGGGGATAATCATAGTAATAATACCTAACTCACAGGGTTGTTGTGAGGATCTAATGATGCAAGCACTTTGCAAACCTTAAAACAATAGGTGGTAGTCATAGTAGTAGCAGCAGCAGCAGTAACAGTGGTAGTAGTAGTAGTAGCAGTTAGTAATAGTAGGAATTCATATTTGGGTTGGATTATATCCCTCTGAGGTCTCTTCCATATCTAGGATTCTATGACTAAAATGTGGTATGTAGCAAAAGTCAGAGAACCTGACACCCAAAACAGTGTGGCTTTGGGAAGGGAAGGGAAATAAGCATTTACATAGGTCTTCCTATGTGCCAGGTACTGTGCTAATCAATTTACAAGTATTATCTCATTTGCCCCCCTCTCCCCCCAACAATCCTTTGAGACAGGTACTATTATGGTCCCCATTTTATAGTTAAGGAAATTGAGGCAGGGAGGCAGGTGGAGGTTCAGTGACTTGCCCAGGGTCATATAGCTTGTGAGTACGTGAAACTGGATTTGAACTCAGGTCTTCTTGTCTCCAGGCTCAGTAGACTCTTTTCCACTGTGCCCCCAGAAGCCTCCATTTCCTCATCTGCCTCATCCCACCTGCCTGCCTTTCACCTTTGTGGTGGGGTAAATGGTTTGCAAACCTTGCCGTAACCCAGAAATTCAAGAAATGGTACAGAGGCCAGCTGAGGCCAGCTTGGGAGCTGACTCTGCCTGTAGATCTGTCTTCCCCTTGCCCCAACACCAGTCAACTCAGGCCTTAGTCCAGGTTTCCCCTACAGGCTCTTCCAGATCATGACCGTTTGCTGAAGTCCAATGTGAGTTCTAGGCTGAAGGCCCCAGTCTCAATGGATCAGGGGCTACCTGCAAATGCTTTTAGTTTCAAATCTTGACTACCAACATAGGCTAGGAGAAGGCAAGTTTGTACAACAGAACCTCAGAGTTGTAAGAAACCTCAATAGACTGGCCTTGCAAAAGAGACCTGGAGATTTTAGTGGGCTGATCCAGCTATAGGACCCGGAAGCCAAAAAAAAAAAAAACCCAAACCAGCACCTGTTCAATCTTAGGCTGTATTGGCAGAGTCATAGTATAGTAGAATGAGTGGAGTCACAGGGATGCTTTTGCCCCGGAACCTGCTCACACCACATCTAAAGTACTGTCCGTGGTCCTGGGCATCACCTTTTAGGAAAGATATTAATGCATCAGAGTGTATCCAGAGGAGGGCAACCAGAATGATACAATAAAAGTAAGAGTATCATGTGTATGATGCTTTAAGATTTACAAAGCACCCTCTCTTTCTGTCTCCATATATATGTGTGTGTATATATATATATATGTAATTATATGATATATACTATTTTATAAATATATACATATGTGTATATGTGTGTACATACGTATATGCTTATGTTTGTGTATGTGTGTATATTCTATGTGTATATACATATATGTGTGTGCACATATATACCTATGTACACATGTGTGTGTGTACATATATATATATATATATATATATATATGTTCTCATCTCATTTTCCCAACAATCCTAGGAGGTCGGTCCTATTATCATCCTCATTTTACAGATGAGTAAATTAAGGCTGAAAAAATCTTAAGTGGTTTACATGGCCAGGGTCTTCCTGACTCCAAATCCATTGACTATTGTTTTTAGGACTGGAGACCATGTTCTACAAGGATCATTTGAAGGCAATGGGGAAGTTCAGCAGGAAGAACAGAAGCCTTGGGGGGAGGAGGGGCGGAGCAGCATCAGAGCTGCCTTTTAAGAATCTGAAAGGTTTTCATGTGGAAGTGAGACCAGTGTTGTTCTTCATAGCACCAAAAGACAAAACTAGACACTGTTGGTGTAAAGTACAGATTTCACCTCACTATGATAAGAACCTTCCTGATAATCAGAAATGCCCAAGGAGTAGTGCAGCATCATGGAAAAGCCATTGGGTTTGGAAGTTGGAGGCTTAAACTATGACTCATCTGCTGTTCATTCCTTATTTAATCTTGGACAGCCACTTAACTGTTCTGGGCCTTGCTGCTCTTGTCTATTAAATGAAGGCAATGATCCCTAGGCTGCCTTCTATGAACCATGGGACATCCCATCTCTGTAGATGGCATTCCTTCACTATAAGAGAAGTTGGACCAGGAAGGTCCCTTCCTATCTTGACCTGAGATTCTGGGATTCCCAGACCCCACTACAGATATCCCACATTGGAGCCCATTTGGGATTTGAGGTTAGGCCAGGAGATGGGAGCAAAGTGTCTGGCAAGATTCTAGTCCCTGTCTGGTGGGGGGGGGGTGGGAAATGGAGGGCAGTGACGGGGAATGAGCAGGGCTCATCCCTCCTTCTATCCACAGGTGTGCCCATGCTGTCCGTCCACCCCAAGGGGAAACAAAAAGGCTGTGCTGGCTGTAACCGGAAGATCAAGGACCGCTATCTCCTGAAGGCCCTGGACAAGTATTGGCATGAAGACTGTCTGAAGTGCGCCTGCTGTGACTGCCGGCTGGGAGAGGTGGGCTCCACACTCTACACCAAGGCCAACCTCATTCTGTGCCGCCGGGACTACCTGAGGTAGGGAGGGACCAGGGCAGGGACAGAAGGGCCACCTGGGGAGGGGCGGGCAGGGCAGCTGGATTTCACAGAACCATAGAGTTCTCCATTTCTCTCTGACTGTCCCTCCTGGCCATAGAGGTAAGGCCAGGAAACAGGCAATAGCAGAGGTACAGGGAGGGATGCAGAGAGCTCACCCACCCATTTAATACAGCTAGTTCTCCAGAGGCTAATTGGTCTGTTATTCAGTAAACGAGCTTTTATTAAGCATCTACCATGTGCCAGGCACTATGTTAAGCCCTAGAGATACAAAAAGAGGCAAAAAAATAATCCTTGCTCTAAATTTCACCTTTTGATGGAGGGGACAACATGCAAACAACTATAAATTGGAGGTAATTTCAGAGGGAAGGCATTAGCAGTGAGGAGTGAAGGCAAGGGATGGAAAGCAGGATCTGGAAAGCCCCTTTGAAGAAAGTAAAATTTGGGGTGAGTCTTGAAGGAAGCCAGGAAAGCCAGGAGACAGAGGTGAGGAGGAAGAGCATTCCAGACATGGAAAATAGCCAGTGAAAAGCCATGGAGTTGGGAAAAGGAGCATCATGTGTGAAAAACAAGAAGTAACAGACATGAATGAATTATCAGCAAACCCCATCATAACACCATGACCAATAATAATACCAGCTAACATTTATTTTTATTTATATTTATTTATTATGTAATATATAAATATATTTATTAATTTATTTGTTAGTATTCATTAAGATTTATTTTAGCACTTACTATGTGCCAAGTACTGTGCTAAGTGCATCACAATTATCTCGTTTGATCTATAGGTATGTGCTATGATTAGCCTCATTTTACAGATGAGAAAACAGAGGCAGCAGTTAAGTGATTTGCCCAGGTTCACTCTGCTAGTAAGTGTCTGCAGCCAGAATCATAACTTCCCCACCATCAACTTATGAACACCCCCACCCTAAGATTATATTTATATATATATAACATTATACATAATTAGAATTGAATGTAAAATATTATAATCATAATATAATATTATAAGGCTCTTTTCTGGCCTTTGTGAGCACCACAAACTTCTCACTGCCCATCACAAAGCCCTACTTGTTATGATGGAAAGAGTACTGGATTCAGAGTCAGCAGGTGTAGGCTCAAATCCCAGCTCACCTGTGCAAAACTGGGCACATCTCTTAATCTTTCTGCACCCCACTTTTCCCATCTGTAGAATAAGACAGCCAAGCTAGACAACTTCTTGAGCCCCTCCAAGTTAAAATCCATGATCCCACAAACTCTGCAAACCCCCTTCCATGATATTCTATAGCCAATACCATGGGTCTGATCCTCATATGTCATGGTTTCCAGCCCTGTCTCTCTAGGTCACACACTCAATGCTAAGTTCTGTATTCCAGAGGTAGTTAGTCAGTCAATAAACATTTTAAGCACTTATTAGCACTCAGCTGAGCCCTAGGAATACAAATACAAGTAGAAAGACAACCTCTGCCCTCAATAAGCTTGCATTCTATTGGAGGAAGACAGCACAGAAAAGAAACCTGAAAAGTTGGGGGGGGGGACAAAGGTACCCAGTGCTAGGGCATGGTAGAAGTAGTCTGCAAGGGCAGTGTGGATAGGAATGAGGTCAGAAGACCATGGGACTATTTCCATCATTGTGGACACTTTTGTTGTTCAGTCATGTTGTTTCAGTCATGTCCAATTTTTTGCAACCCCATTTGGGATTTTCTTGGCAAAGATACTGGAGTAGTTTGCCATTTCCTTCTCCAGCTCTTTTTTAAAGATGAGGAAACTGAGGCAAACAGGAATAAGTGACATACCCAGGGTCACATGGCTAGTAAGTGTCTGAGACCAGATCTGAACTCAGGAAGATGAGTCTTCCCAACTCCAGGTCCAGCACTCTATCCACTGTGCCACCTAGCTGCCTTTGTGGCTAGTATGCCTCTCTAAATGGAGCCTAAAACCATTCCAGCTTTTCCAGTTGCCCCATGGGTCCTATTTAGCTGCAGTCCACTAAAACGGTTGTGTCCATGTCACACCAACTGTTGTCTAACCACGCCTCTTCTCTCCTTGCACAGTTGATTTCTTGTATCACGGTGTAAGACTTTACATTTACCATCTATTATATTGTGTCTTGTAATCTTGTATTACATTGTATCTTGTCATCAGCCCAATATTCTTGCCTATGGAGATCTTTGGGGATTTTTCTTTTGTTGTCTGACAAGTTAGCCATCTTCCTCCCCAGGTTCTGGTCTCTCACACCCCCAAGCCCAGAACTCGGCTGAGTGGCGGTCCTTCTTGATTAAGTGAGCCGATTGCTTCTCTCCTTCCCAGCCTCCCCCGCTGCCCCATACCTAACCTCAGCCCTTGGAACTGAAGCCACATTCAGAGCTGTTCTCCCTCTTCAGCTTTAATTTGGGCCACTCCTGACATCACCAGCCCGGTGGAGCCAGACCAGCTGAATTTTAGTGTGTCTATAAACCAAGGAAAATTGTCCTTGGCTCAGCTCCTGCATTTAGATTGGCTGCCGACAATGGGGATAGTGAAATTCAGGGGAAGAACCATTAACCGTAATTACCACCACAGGCTAAGGGTTTAATTGTGCTCCATTTTCAATCTTGGGGCCGCTGCCGCCACCTTATTTACAAGCTGCTTCTCTCCGGGAGCTCCATAAGGAGAGAAGATTTACATGGGCACTCTGGGCTTTTAAGTTCCTGTCCCTTTGAGGGAGGGGGAGAGGGAGGGAGAGAAGGTTGGGGAAAGGTTTAAGTGAGTGGGAAAAAAATAGCCTGTGACTCACTCTTCCTGGCCCAAAAGGGTCACCAAGGGTGGAAGGGGCTGGAGACATCTTGCATTTCTTGTAGAGGCTGAGGCTTCTCCCTACTCACTAAGCACAAATATTTATTTTTCATAGAATGTCAGAGCTGGGGAGGACTTAGAACACGGAATGTTAGAGTTGGAAGGGACCTTAGAACATAGTATGTCAGAGCTGGGAGGGACTTTAGAACACAGAATGTCAGAACTGGGAGGGAATCTTAGAACAAAATATGTCAGAACTAGGAGGGTCCTTAGAACACAGAATGTCAGAGCTGGGAGGGACCTTAGAACATAATATGTTAGAACTAGGAGGGACCTTAGAACACAGAATGTCAGAGCTGGGAGGGACCTTAGAACACAGAATGTCAGAGCTGGGAGGAACCTTGGAACACAGAATGTCAGAGCTGGGAGGGATCTTAGGACATAGAGTATCAAATCTAGGACGGATCTTAGAATATTGAATGTACAATTGAAAATGTACCTTAAAAAGCAGAACATAGACTCTCAGAGCAGAGTGGTATGAAAATATTAGAGCTAGGAGGGACCTCATATAATGTCAGAATTGAAAGGACCTTAGAACACAAAATGTAGAATGTCAGAATTGGAAATGATATCATCAAATCCTGGAGTTCTTAAGCTGAGGCCCATGGAACTGTTTTTTTTTAAATATATTTTATAATTGCATTTCAATATAATTGGTTTCCTTTAGTAAGTTTTATTTTATGTATTTTAAAACCTTATTCCAGGAAGGGGTCTATAAGCTTCACCAGTCTGCCACACCACGAAAAAGATTAAGAACTGATCTAATCTAAACCCTTCATTTTACAGATAAGAGACTGAGATACAGGGAAAGGAGGTCATTGACCCAAGATCACTGAGGGAGTTTCTTTCAGAGCTAGGACACCAGCCCAGAACCCTTGACTCCCAGGCCAGGGTGTTCTGCGAGCACAACTCCACAATGAAGGCAGACTGAGCCGTACCCAGAGGCCTAGTGAATCTGATGTCTCTGGGGACTGGATTGGACCCCCTGCATGGGCCCAGCCGTAAGCCTAAGCCAAGAATCTTATGCAAACACCCCAACCGTTTGCCACAGGGTTTTCCCTCAGACCGTGACAAGGAGACAGGTGACCAGCGGGTTGAATGGGGCGGGGGAGGGTGGGCCGCCTGCCCTGCTGCCTAAGCTGACTGTTTAGTTAAGTGAACATCTGTCCCAGCTTCCCCAGCTCTCATTTGAAGACTCCCCGCGTTTGGAAGGGGGAAGAAAGAGCCTGTTTGGACACGCAGATGCCGTTGCGGTCCTTTGTCCGGCTAATCTGGAGAGTAGGCCCCAGCACCAGGCCCTGATGAATAATGGATCCAAACAGGCAAGGCCTGGCATTGAAGGGGACAAATCCGGGATTAAGCACCCCCTCTAAGTCCATCCCCAGCCTTGAGGAGCAGGCTTCACTGGCTCAGCTCAAATTCGGAGGAAAGGAGCCAAGAAAAATCTTTGCCCCTTTCACCAAAAGTGATGGTGGGGAGGAGATCAGAACGAACTCTGGAAGCAGGGACCTAAGCTCAGCCCAGCACTAATGGAAAGTGAGAGATGGGGAGAAGTGGCCCATCCCTAACAGGGGAGGCAACATGGTTCCCCGGGGCCACTGGGAAAGTCCAGAGTCGTCCCAGGTCCAGGGTCCTTTGGGCCCTTATGAGGATGGTGACCTAGGCCTGGCTGAAGCTCTGAACAGAATTTGATTCTGTCTTAATAGAATAAAGGCAGGATTAAGAGAGTACTAGGTTTAGAGTCAGGAGCAACATAGGCTCAAATATTTCTTCCAACACTTACTAGCTATGTGACCCTAGGGAAATCACTCAACCTCTCTGATCCTCAGTTTCCCCATCTGTCTAATGAGAATAATAATTCTTGTGATACCTACGCCCCTACCTGGGGCAGCTAGGTGGCCCAATGGATAGAGCACTAAGCCTGGGGTCAGGAAGAACTGAGCTCAAAACTGACCTCAGACACTTACCAGCTGTGTGACGCTGGGCAAGTCACTTCACCCTGTTTGCCTCAGTTTCCTCATCTGTAAAATGAGCTGGAGAAGGAAATGGCAAATTGCTCCAGTATCTGCCAAGAAAACCCCAAATGGGGTCACAGAGAGTCAGACATGACTGAACAACGCAACATTATGCTTCTTTTCTATGTTTCTAAATCACTTTACTCACCCCTCACAACAACCCCATGAGGTGGGCAGTATCAATGTTGTAACCTCATTCTAGAGAGAGGGAGAGTTACACGCTAGCCAGGGACGGAGACAGGATTTGAACCCAAGTCCAGCCTTCTCCCTACATGCTTGCCCTGTCCTGTTCTTAGCTGGATCTGTACAACCTTTCTAAGCCTGTTCCTCTTCCTTGGAGCCTGGGTCCCCACTGGACTGAAGAGACTTTGGCGAGGCCTCTTAAAAGTATCACCAATTCTCCTTTGGGAAGGTCCTTACCCTCTCCTCCAGGTCAAAGGACCATTTGGGATCAGACAGAGGGAAAGATCACACATGGTCATCCTTGTGTTTACAGCCTCATCCTGGGAGAGACAGGTCTGACATATGGCCCCTGGCCAGAAGTCTAGCTCTGCCCACAAGCACCAGAGATCTGACCACAGCAGCCAGCTTGGAATATATTCAATGTCAGATCTTGAAAAGACCTTAGAACATAGAACGTTGACTATCAGAGCTGGAAGGGACCTTAGAACATAGGACATTGAATATCAGAGCTGGAAGGGAACTTACAACATAGAACATTGAATGTCAGAGCTGGGAGGGACTTTAGAACATAGGACATTGACTATCAGAACTGGGAGGGACTATAGAACATAGGACATTGAATGTCAGAGCTGGAAGGGACCTTCGAACATAGGACATTGAATGTCAGAGCTGGGAGGGACTTTAGAACATAGGACATTGAATGTCAGAGCTGGGAGGGACCTTACAACATAGAACATTGAATGTCAGAGCTGGGAGGGACCTTAGAACATCAAATCTCAGGGGCAGAAGAGACCAGAGAACATGGAATGTGAGACATCATCTAACTAGCCCCATCCTTTTACAGACAGGGGAGCAGGCGCAGAGAGAAATGATTGACCCAAGATCTCACACAGGTCTCCTGCCAACCAGCTCAGGGCTCTCTTCTCTACCATAGCCACTGGGGTTAGACTGGGCAGGGTCTGGATTTATACCTGGAAGGCATAGTTGCCGATTCTTGCTGACCCACTGACAGCCTTGGGCCCATGATCCAAGCACATATTGTTTCCCCAAGCCAGCCCAAGGTGAGTGACATCTCTTCCCTTGATGCCCATGGCCCCCTCAGAGACCCTGCTGGCCTGGGCCCAGACTCAGATGACTCAAAGAGGGAGCCAGCATGACAGAGAGCAACATATACTGGAAATCGGAAGACCTAAGTCCTTGTCCCTGTTTAATATATATCCTGAGCCAAGTCATTTCCTTTGTCTGGGCCTCAGTTTCCCAGGTAAAATGGAATGGGAGGACTGATCTAGAACCTCTAGACCTGGGGTTCAAAAACTTTTTTTTTGATAACTGTATTGCAATATATTTATTCCACTCATTTAAAGACGTTGTTCTGTGAAGGGGTCCATAGCTTCCCCAGGATGCCCCAGGGGCCCATGAGACCACAAAGGTTAAGAACCTCTGCACTCAATCTCTTTGGGGTCTCCCCAGCCTCCCCAACCCTTCTGCTTAGCTAGGACTTTTGCATGCCTGGGGGAGATGTCCTTCAGGCTAGTAGGAGGATCCAGAGGATGCTGCAGAGAAGAGGGGATGAAGATGATGCCTGTCCATCCCTGGGGTCTCCTGGGACCTCCCCATCCCAACACCCTGCAGCGGTCAGCAAGATGGAGGCTGGGCTGCCTCAGCCTGGTGCAGTGCTGGAGTTGATACTGCTAATTATACTTAATTAGCCCTTCCTCCATTTAATTAAAATGGCTCCTAATGAATGTGCTTTCTTGGCAGGCTCTTTGGCACCACGGGGAATTGCGCTGCCTGCAGCAAGCTGATCCCGGCCTTCGAGATGGTGATGCGGGCACGGGACAACGTCTACCATTTGGACTGCTTTGCCTGCCAGCTCTGCAACCAGAGGTGAGGATGGGCCCCCCCGTGCCCCAGGTGGGGAGCCCACCTCAAGCCTCCACCCCGGGCAAGCCCATGTGTGCCAGTGGGCTGTAGAATTACGGTGCCTGGCAGAGCAGGCCCAACCCCCCTTTGATAGGGGAGGAAGATGAAGCTTCAGAAAAGGGGATTTGCTTGCCCGAGGTACCATAGATAACTGGGCCAATTTGGGATATTGACTCTAACAGGGCTCCTTCCAAAGCATTGATCAGTCAGCCTATCACCAGCACTGTGCAAAGCACTGGAGAGAGACGCAGACAAAGCATTTGTTAAGCATTAGCTTTGTACCAGACATTGTGCCAAGCAGTGGAGATAGACAGACAAGCAAAAAGACAGATAGTCCCTGCCCTCAAGTGTCTTACATTCTGATTGATAGACAACACAAAATAGGGTGTTGGCAAATAATGAGAGGGAGGATCCCCCTGAGGGGCCACGGTAAGGAGACTGGGAAGTGGGGTGGAGTCCTGGTTGCCAATGGGTGGAGAGCGTCAAAGTGCCGTAGTAAGGAGACTGCCCTGATACAAAGAAACGTCACAGATGTGGAATCCTGGAATCTCAGGGTCAGAAGGTAACTCAAAAGACACATAGTCCTGCTCGTACTTGAACAGGAATCCCCACAATAACATCTTTGTCAAGTCTCTGCTTGAAGACCTCCAGTGACGGGGAACTCACTACTTCACAAGATGCCCCCACATCCCACTTTGGACTAACTTCATTAGATTTTCCTCTTATCAAACCTGAATCTGTCTCTGGAAACTTCTTACCCATCCCTCTTCTACAGGGCGGCCCTTCAGAAATTTGAAGATAGCTCATATTCTCCCCACATCCCCCCATGTTTTCTCTTATACAGGCTAAACATCTCCCCTTCTTTCATGACACAGTCTCCATTTGCTTCATTATTCTGGTCTCCCATCCCAGTCTGGCAATTTTCCTTTCTCAAATATGGCACCAAGAACTGGACCCAAGACTCCAGGAGTGGTCTAAGCAGAGGACAGTGGGACAGACACCTCCCCTTCTTCTATTAATGGAGTTTGTCTATATTTCTAATAATAAGAATAGAAAGAGACAGAGCAAGGGAGAGACAGAGGGAGAGGGAGAGAGATGGAGAAATAAAGTAATTCCCCAGATTGGAGCAAAAGTGGTGAGGCTGACGGGCGGCCAGCTCTTCCTAGAGTAATAATGCCCATTGGTTTCCCCATCTGCAGAATGGACACAACCTCACAGGGCTAGGATTTATGATGAGCAAACAGGAAAGAAAGATGTCTTCGAGCAGGGAAGAGGCGGTAAGGGGAATCTGGGCAGGTTTCCTGGAAGAGATGCTATTTGAACTAAAGCTTGAAGCAGGGGTGGGGAACCTGCAGACTTGAGGCCGAGTGTGGCCTTCTAGGTTCTTGGGCGTGGCCTTTTGACTGAGTCCAGATTTTACAGAACAAATCCTTTTATTAAGGATTTTATTTTATTAAGGATTTTATTAAAGCCTCTAAGACCGCAGGTTCCCCAGCCCTGGCAAAAGATGAGGAGGATTTGGCCATGAAGAGCAGGAGAAGGAATTCTGGGCAGGAGAACGTGTGCTGGAAGTGAGGAACCTCTTTCTTGCCTTTGTTTCTCTGCAGATCAGAGGGAGGGGTGGGATGCATTAGGGAAAGATGAGAATCACGGGTTCAGAGCTGGCAAGGGAGCTTAGAGGTCTCACCCATTGCCCCATTTTACAGGAGATCTGAGTCCTAGAAGGGTTTACCAAAAGTCACTCAGGTAACAAGTGGCAGAGTTGGGTCCTATCACTCCAGATCCCTCCAGGCTCAAGGGGCTTCCAGCAATTGTACTTCACCCCCTCCCTAGCCTTTGCTCTCCCTCGTCGCCTTGGGAAGATGATATTCGTTACAGTCCAGAGGGTGCTTAGAGTTCATCTGATCCAAAGCCCTTCCTCCCCCACACCCATCCCCACTCTCATTTTTTAACAGATGAGAGACCGAAGGCCAGAGAGGGAAAGGGACTTTCCTGGGGTCACACAGCAAGTGAAGGAGAGGAGGGCACTGGACCTCAGACATCCTGCTTCCTGTGTCTGGCTTTTTGCAGTGGGAGGCGGGGGGGAGGTTGGCGGGGGGGAGGTTGGCGGGGGGGAGAAGATGGACACCCATTCCCCAGCTTCCAGAGAGAGGGAAGGACCAGTGGCTGTTTTAACAAAGCAGGAAGGGTCCTTTCCAGTGCACACAGCCTTAGGGAAGGCGGGTCCCTGGCCAGCTCATTGGCCTGCTGGCCCTGATCGCTCGGATGAGGTTGTCGCGCCACCTAGCGGCCAGCCAGGGAACAGGCCCTGGTAGTTCCCAGCAAGAGTCAGAGGAGGCCCGGAATGCCATTCCCAGGACAGTGAGGATGCTTTCCCAGGAAGATGTCTGGGGAAGACTGGGGCCAGACAGAGAGGGTCTAGGACAGGGGCTGGAGGATAGAAGGGGCACATCTTGGAATGACTTGAGGACTTTATCAGGGCCTTCAGTACTACCTAGAAAAGGGAGCAAATTCATCCCATATGGCTTCATGGGGCAGAACCTTGGGGCAGAGGGAAGGAGAGAGTTGCTGAGAGTAATAGAAAGATCCATGAACTTGGAGTAAGGAGAACTGGGCATTGGTATAGTAATTCTTCTATATGCATGGGGGTACAGTGGAAGGAAGATCCCTGATTCTAGTCAGAGGACCTGGGTTCAAATCCTGACTTGGATGCTTTCTATCTGCAGGGCTTGGTTTAAGTCACTCAAACTATCTAGGCCTCAGTTTCTTGTCCCTAATAGGAGGAAGGTGCACTAGATGGCCTCTGAGGTCCTTTCCAACTCTAAACCTATGATCCTGTGCCAAGTGGATTCTTGACTCTGAGCCTCAGTTCCTCCATCTGTAAAATTAAGGGAATCAGGTCGTATGGTTTCTCTGGTCCAGCCATAGCTTCCTGTTCTCCGTTTTCTCACATCTCTCCCAGATCTGAGTTGGAGCAGAGGGAATAAGCAGGATCATAAAGCTACCATGCCAGGCCATAAGTGTCTTCCTTTCTATGGATGAGCTAGCTTCCTGGGCTGCTATGTATGACCTACCTTAGACTCACCAGGAGAAGGGACACGGAGATGGCCAGGGCCAGCCCCCTGCTGTCCCATCCCAGATTCTTGGCATTTCTGCTGAAAGTACAGCCAGGTGGGAAGTGTCCACCACCAACCCAAGCTCAGACTGACTAGAGGAGGGAGGTGAGGATGAGGCCAGCTCATAGGGGTCCCAGGTCTTTTCTCACTCCCGGATTTCAATCAATCAACATTTTTAAGCATTTATCATGTGCCAGGTACACCTATGCAAACATGCCTTGGAAGCCAGGACATCCTGCCCATCTCCTCCCATCCCTTTCCTCTCCCTCAAGTTCATGAGTTACAGAAATCACGTGTGGAAAGGTGTGGTAAGGGAGGGCAAGAGGCAGGAGAAAAAGAAGAAAGAAGGAATGGGGCTAGGCAGGGGCAGCTTATTCAAAATCTCAGAAACATCCCACCCTGTGAAGGCTGCTGGGATAGAGGAGCAGGTAAGAGTCCTTCTCCACCCCTAGGGAGACTGGGGATGTGGGGGGGAACAGGAGATGTGACCATAAGCAGAACAAAGGGAGGGCCAAGGAACCGATACCATGCAGCTGTGGATTGGTCCCAACAAGAGAGATCCTAGAACTTAGAACATCAGAGCTGAGAGAGACCTTAAGCAATGGGATGGGTGAATTAGAAGAGAATCTAGAACCTGTAACATCATAGCTGAGAGTGACCCTAAAGCACAGAATTTTAGAGCTGAGAGGGACCTTAGAACACAGAATGTCAGACTAGGAGGGAACAGTGGAGTACAGACTGTGAATGGACCTTAGAACATAGAATGTAAAATTTCTGTCTTTTTCCCAGCTGGGTCACTGCTTTTTCCTTTACATCACACTCTCTCTCCGATGCTTGTTAGAACCTGAGATTTGTCCTAAAGGTAATACAAGGCCTGGTGCCCTAAGGAAAATAGGGCTGAGAGTTCTCTTATTGGACTATATGGAAAAAAACAAACCAAGAGTTTTGAGGGGATCTGGGAGGAAGAGACCTTAGCTAAGACCTGCGTCTGGACAAGCATCTCAGGAAGAGACAGTCTTTTCCCTGGCCCTGGGGAGCTTGTACCTGACCCAAGAGGGGGAAAGTCTTTGTGACCTTTGAAACAACCAGCCTCAGAGCCAGAAGATGTCCCTAAGGAGAAAATCAGGCTAGTGGGAGGAAAGGTTAAGTTTTGTTCCTAAGGTTGGTGCCCAAAGGAGGACTCCCAGTCCAAGTGAATATTTCCAGGCCAGGCAAAAATGGCAGCCCACGCCATGGGCATGTACTTACAGAAGAACTAGCCAAATGGCCACAGGCAAGTCCTAATACTGCTCTGAGCCTCACTTTCTTCATCTAGGAGATGGAGATAATACTTAAACTACCCTCTTCACAGAGCTGTTGTGGGGCAAGAACTTTGTGAACCTTAAAGCACTACAGAAGTGACTTATTTCTATTTCTTTTCATTATCCTGGGGTCTGCACACATCCAGCGAATGTCTGTGGGTTTTCTGTGTGGCTGTCTCTTTTTCCACACTGACAAGCTAAAGCAAGCTCAGAGGAAGGCAGCTGAAATGAAGAGGTCACTGAAGACCATGCCAAGAAACAACTGGTGAAGAATATCCAACCTGAAGAAGAAAAGACTTGGGGTGACAAGGGACAGATGATAGCTGTACACAGGAGACTGAAGGGCAGCCATGTACAGGAAGCTCTGGCCCCTGATGGGGCAGAACAAGATATAATGAGTGGAAGTTACAGGGAGGTAGATTTTGCCCAAGACAAGGAAGGCCACCCTCCCAACTAGAGCTGCCCCAGGAGGCAGCTGGCTCCCTAACACTGGAAGTCTCTCAGTGGAGGCCAGATAGCCACTTGTTGGGGGCATTGTAGAAGGGAATACTGTCTGACTAGGGCTCTTACGGGAGACCTCTGAAGGCCGTTCCTGAGATTCTGTGATTCTATGAAGACCTCACTGTGCTAGTCAAGGAAACTCTCTCCAGGTGGGGACATTCCTGGGTCTGAAAGACAAAGATGTGAATTGTTGGCTAAAGTGTGGCTCAGGATAGACAACATTATCGATATTCATGTTAATCCCTTTAATCTAAATTGTGCTTTTTTAAAAAATAGTTTACAAAGCACTTTGCCATAGTCTCTTATTTGATTTTCACAACAGCCCCCAAAGCTAAGCAAGGCAAGGGATATTCCTCTCACTGGACAGGAGAAAAATGACCCCCAGAGAGGGAAAATGAGTTACCCAATGTCACAGACTAAATTAGTGGCAGAGCTGGATTTGAACCCAAGCTTCTAGAGGATTAGAGCAAAGAGGGATGAAATTTCAGATATGTCCTTGAAGGAATTTGTAAAACCATTATTCTTGGCTTGGAAATAAATTCTTAATAAGAGAGCACCTGGATGCCTTTAATAGTTCAGGTCACAGTGAAACTATATTCCATAGCACCAAGAGAATTGGCCAATGAGACTGCTGAGTCCACAGCCTTTTAAAGATTATGGAGGATGAGAGAGGTGCTGTGGGACTGGAGGAGAGCACATCTCCTGATTTTCAAAATAGGGAATGGACAGGCATCTGCCAAGAATGGGCTGCAGGGAGCTTAACTCAATTCTAGGCAAAAAGCTGAGAGATATTAAAGGGATACTTTGTGACTATCTGGAAAATGAAACAATGATCACAAAGAAACCAATATGGCTCCATCAGGAGAAGGTCATTCCAGACCAACCTCATTCCTCTTTTGACTTTCTAGTATATCAAGGGAGTACTTAGATACTAGATACTGCTCATCCAGATTTTAGAAAAGCACGTGGCAGTGGCAGTCTTTCACATTACTCTTGAGGGCAATCCAAAGCAATGGACGCTAGACAAAGGTGCAGTTTCATGGATCCAGAATCAGTTGAATGGTTGGCCCCAATGAATGGTCTTTCGGTCACTCGATGTCACCTTGGAAGTAAGACTTGAGTGGAATACCCCAGAGACACCAGCCAGGATCTTAGATTATTTCAAAAGATCAGAACATTGCATAAAATATAGTAATATGAAATCAAATAGAGATGAATGTAATGTATTACACTCAGATTCAAAATTTTCACAAGTACAAGATGGCAGAGGTATGATTCTATAGCACTTCCTCTGAAAAAGATCTGGGGTTTTCAGTGGACTCAATTTGAGTCAATATCATCTCATGTATGGCGGTCAGAAAAGCTAATAGGATTTTAGGTTGTATTGAGGCAGAAAGTTTATAAGCCGAGGGAGGTGATAATCATCCTCAGGCTTATTAGATCATATGGTGTTCAGTTCCGGGTACCCACATTTTGGGAAAAACATTAAGAAGCTAGAGAGCATTCGGAGAAAGGTGGCAGGTATGAAAAAGGGATTATAGATCATTCCTTATAAATATTGGTTGAAAGAACTGGGAATATTTATCTCGAAGAAGAGAAGATTTGCAAGAGAGGAACGGGGAAATTGATGCTCTCTGTCTTCAAGTATATGTAGAAGAGGGATTATTCACCTTGGCCTCAGAGGGATGACTGAAGAGCAATGGGTAGAAGTCAGAGAAAGACAGATTTAAGCCTGACATAAGGAAAAACACCCTAACATTAGAGCTATTCGAAAGGCAAGTGGACTGCCTTAGAAGGCTGTAAGTTCCCCATGAGAGAGCTCTAAGCAATATCTGAACAACCACTTTTCAAGGACATCGTTGGACTAGACAGTCTTTCTGACTCTGAGATTTGGTCATCCTGTGAGTCGGAGAGTATAAGAGACCTGGCCCTAAGCTTTAGGTCTTGTAAATCATAGAAAGCATCCCAGAGCATTCTAGGATTCTCCCAATCCTGCCACTTCCCATGTTCCAGTCCTTCCCTTCACTCCCTGGGCTAGCCCCATTTGGGCAGATGGTAGTCACAGGATTCTGAAATCATTATTCGTAAATCCTGTTGGAAATGTAACATATAAGGGGTCCTGGCTATTGAACCATCTGGTCTAGCTTAAACACACACACATACACCCCTTCTGCATATGGCTAGACTGAAGCCCAAAGAGGGAAGGTGACTTCCCCAAGATCACACAAGGAGTTGGGGCAGTTGGGACTGGAACCCCAGAGTCGCTGACTCCCAGCCCAGTACTGAGCCATTCCCAGATTTCTTTCTTCATCTCACACTCTCTCTTGTTTTTTTCTCTTTCTCTCTCTCTCTATCTCTATCTCTCTCGGCTCTTCCAGATTTTGCGTGGGAGACAAATTTTTCCTGAAAAACAACATGATCTTGTGTCAGATGGACTATGAGGAGGGGCAGCTGAATGGAAGTTTTGAATCCCAGGTTCAGTAACCCCATCCCTTCACCTGTCTGGGGGCCCTGGGCCGCACCCCGACGGGCAGCTCACCAGCCCGCTCTGGCTGCAGCGAGGGGGGTGGCCATTGGCCTGGCTTGGCCTGCCCATGATCTTTTTAAAATTCTCCATCCACAGAGGGACGCCCCCTCCTCCGTGGTCCCATGCCGTCCCTGCCCGGCACCAAGCAGTTACAGGTGTAGATGTGCGGTTGTGCCCGTGTTCCTGAGCACTGCCTTGCCTTTCCCCGCCTCACCTACTTAGTCTGTGTGTGAGTCTCTGGGGGCCAGGCAGGGCCTGTACAGCCTGTCTTCTGTATATAAACTGGAACATTTATTTTATGAGAAATGTAATGCAATTTTATTACTGGTGTGAATTAAAAAAGTATGAATGTTTCCTGGGGAGCCTCCCTGTGGTTTATTTGGGGGTGGAGATGAAGACCAGCTCTACCCAAGAGTGCTCTATTAAATACTTAATAATAATACCAGTGACTCATACTTACACAGTGCTCTAGAGTTTACAAGACACATTCCTGTAATGTTTCCCATCTGAGCCAATCTCCTAGAAGGTCAGAGCTGGAAAGGGCCTAGTTCGCCTAGCCTGAGCCCTGCTCCCATTTTATCGATGGAGAAACTGAAGCTTAGAAAGCTAAAGAGACTAAGAATAGCCAGCGTTCGTACAGCATTTTACAGATATCAACTCACTGGATCCTCACAACAACCCTGGGAGGAAGATTCTATCATTACCTCCATTTTATAGATGGTGTCACTGAGGCCGACTGAGGTGAAGTGACCGGGGTCACACAGCTAGGAAGTGTCTAAGGTAGGATTTGAACTCAGGTCTTTCAGACGCCAAATCCAGTGCTCTGTCCACCATGCCCCCTGGCTGCCTCTGATCCAAAACTGATCCAAGTTCTCGTGGTGAATTCAATCCAATTTAACTCAACCAACATTTAACGTACCCACTGTGTTCAGAGTCCTGGTCTTGGCACTAAGAAAGACATACGGTTTACCTGTGGCCTCATCCCATGCTGTCACAGGGCTCAGTCTAGTAGGAAGATGGTATATATACACTGATAAATCTGTGGTAGACAGTATTAGCCCATTACAGAGGCCCAGAACACAGTGTTCTGTAAGATCTGCAGGAAAAGATCGCAGTCAACTGGGGAAAAAACCAGGGCAGGCTTCCCGCAGGAGGTGGCATTATGGTTGAGTTTGAGGGGTGGGTAGTGAATTCAAAGGCAAAGAGTCGGAGGAAGGTAGCCGCAAAATTGGGACTAGGCCAGGATTCTCCTCACTCTCCTCTTCCCAGCCCCTAAAAAAGAATAACATAAAAATAGACACACAAATAAACACAAAGATAGCCCCTGATATGCACCGGCCCTGTAAGACAATTTGTAAAGATCGAAATACTTGATCAATTTGAGTTAGGAGAAGCCGCTGTGGTAATGTTAAAGAGTCTAAATCTTCATTACTCATGCTCTCAGAAATGGGAGGCCCCTCAGAGAGCAACTACCAGAATCTCTTCCTGAATGAGTCTCCATTAAGGCATTCCCAACAGGTGCTCGTCTGGCCTCCATTTGGAGATCTCCAGTGATGGGGAGCTCATTACCTTTTGAGGTAGCCCACATCTTTTCTTTTTTCCTTCCAAGGCTCACAGAAACATCTCAATCTTCCATGCTTGGCTGTAGAGTGAGACAAGATAGAAGAAGACGGCAGCTCTGAGTTAGCAACCTTGAACTTAGGGGATGGGGTTGGGGTTACCTAGGGGGATCAACTCTGAGGCCTAGAGATTGGGAGTAGTTGGCCAAGGGTCACACAGTGACCTCTCAGTGGCAGAGACTGGACAGGCACTCAAGTCACTTGGCTCTCAAGGCACACCACACCAGGAGGTGAGTGTGACTTGTCAAAGGCTTATGTGCCAGGTATGCATCCTCAGGGTTATCCCAAGGTCTGAGGATCTAGGAGGCTTGGTAGCAAGTGCTGAGCCCCCGATATCAGCCTAGTCCTTAGGCCCAGGCCCTCAAGGAGATCACTGAGAATCTGCCATTCCTTTCTGAGACTCTAAGGCCTTCGCATGAGGCCTTCCTGAGCTCCCCCTGCACATCTAATTCTGTCCCACCTATCCTGTGAAGGGAATAAGGTGAGAAGAAAATATGGACATCGTATTTGAAAAGGCAGCCTGGTGTAGGGGGCTAAGCCTGCTTTGAGAAGCAGGGGCCTTGGACTCTGCTATTAACCCAGACAATCTTGGGCAAATTCTTCCCCCTCTCTGAGCCTCAGTGGTTTCATCTGTGAAATGGAGGCAAAAAACTTCTCCCCTGCCTCCTTCAGAGAGAGAAACTAATGGGGTAATGGATGGGAAGGTGATTTGTAAAGTAGAAAGTGTGGATGCTTCTGGGGTGATATTAGTGGCTAGACAGGTACCCTAGGTAGTAGTGAAAACCATCAAGGATGCTTCTACCTACTCCAGCTCCCTCTCCAAAGCTCCAGCCCAGCTGAACTTTGGTGGGGGAACCCCCTGTCCCCTCCTTACTCCCCTTACTCCAGACCCTGGAGGGCCCTTGCAAAGGGCCCTTAGCTCAGAAGGACAAGAGTAGGGCCTGCATACAGACACATGGAGATGTTAACACAGAGAGGACAACACAGGAACACAGCTGCCCAGGCAGACAAAACTACCCAGATACAAAAGTACGCACACAGACACACAAACACTCACAAACCATAGGATTTCTAACTAGAGGGGCCTGTCATTGATTATTTAGTCCAAGCCTCACTTTAGTGCACTTAGATAAATATATAAAGTTAAGGTCATTATATTTGTTATAATATTTTTATTACAAATAATACATATTTGTTATAAAAGTTTTGTTTTTCTTATTTTTCCCCAACAGAGGGGAGAAGAGGAAGGGAAAGAAAGTAGATTTTTGTTCATTAAAGAAAATTTAATTTTTAAAATAAAGTCAATATTTGGGGGAAAGTAAAATATTCTTTAAAATAAAATAAAATAAAGTCACACATGTATTTGCACAAGTTGACTCCCTTAAAACACCCACCTTTCCTGGGGGAGGAGCAAGGGATACTGCAGGTGGGGAACCTTCCTTCTATGTAGGGGCTGGGGGGGCTTCCTTCCATGGGTCAGGTCTACTCCAAGTCTTCAGTACAGACAGCCTCACACATATTATACAGACTCACAGAGCTAGGGAGGAGGTGTCCAGCTCATGATGATGGAAGCCAGCAAAGTGGAAGAGCTGGGAGGAAGCTTATCCACAGAAGGAGGCAATGAGCCAGCAAGAGAGGGACTTGGGAAGGCCCAGGGAATGAGGCCTATCATTTGAACTATGGGACAAAAGCTGCCCCTAAATAAAGTTTCTGTTGAGTTTCACTATTGTCACTCATTCCAGTGTAGAGGGTGCCCCGAGTGAGTGTGGCATGGCCCCTTGTGTGGTGAGTACTGTCCTTGTGTGGCTAAAATAGTTATTCCTAACTTCCTTCTTCTCTTGCCCATCTTTCTCCATGGAAGACTTTCCTATGAGCCAAGGGAAGAAGTAAGAAGTTGGGGCTGGAGGCCACCACCTGTCCTGCTCAGAGAGGCTAGAATGACATAGATACAGATTTCTAATACATATAAAAATATATATGATATATAAATATATATCTACTCCCTTAAATATTGTTAGTCTAGGGGATATGGCCAGGTTTAATCTGATTTAGGATTGCTGTTTCTTATTATTGGGGAGAGGAAAACCCCAAACTCTATATCCAAGGCTTGATCTCTTTCCCACCAAATGCCAGTTTCACAATGAACACAAATAGTGAATAGCAAAGAAATCTATTTATCCAAATCGTAGCAAAACTGAAATCAGAGGAGGTATAGACAGGAGACAATCCAGAGTAAAGGATCTCCCTCAGGGTGAGTGAGATTTCAGTTCAACCACAAAAGAGGGTCCTACATCCAAGAGAAACTCCCCAAACGTTCTGGAGTAGCAAGATGGGGAGAGGGAGGTGTTGGCTCCTCTCATGCCTTCCCAGAGTCTTCAGCAACCTGAAGCAGGGTTGGCTTCTTCCACCATCCCTCTCTTGAAGCTGGAAGCCAGAAGCACCTGAAGTAACAGGATTCTTGGAGAGTCCCAAAGAGGACAGAAGGCTGAGCACTCCCACTCTCACCAGCTCCACCCTGTCCCTCGTGCAGGGAAGGACATTCATCTCCACCAATTAGCAGAGGGTCTCATACCAATGGGCTTTGGGACAGGGATTACACCAGGAGGGAAGAGGATGCCTTAGCAGCCTGCCTTAGCCCTCCAGGGGCTCACCCCCTCAGGTGAGAAAGAGACCTAAGGTCCTCACAGGAGCCAAGCTGGCTGCCTCTAGATACTCCCACTTCTCCCCTGGCCAGCCAGCAAATGGCCTCACTTTTCAAGGCTCACATTCAGGCCGTTTCCAGTCTTGCTTTGGGTACCTCCTTCAGTGACTTATCCCTCTCAGGCATACTCCCCAGACCCCCCATCTCCAATCCAATAGGAAGGCCAGAATTCAGACAAGACAAGCAAGTGTATAAAGAAAGAAGGAAGACATGGTCTGGCCTAAGGGCTCCTTCAGGATGTGCAAGGTCCCCTCAGCCACAACTCCCATACAGACATCTCTTTTCACTAGTTCTCTGAGGGCTTGGGAAAGGTTTCTGGGGAGCAGGAAGGACAGGGAAGGTGCAGGACAATCATCATGGCTTCTCTAGACACTATCCCAGGGACTGAAAAAGATATGGTCCCCCGTAACTGTTGTTTTTGTCCTCTCTTAATCTGTCAGGCATAGCCCCAGAGGGGGCCCCAGTGCCTAAGGGAAGGGAGCTGGATTGGAGATGTCTGGCCAGAACAGACAGGCTGGGCTCACATTCACACAGACTCCCTTACTCTATAAAGGGGAATATGTTCCTCCATTTTGAGGCTGGGCTGGGAAAACCCAGGTGGAAGGAGGAGGGAGGTTCCTATGATCTCTGTCTATGGATCTGGGTCAGTGTTGGGGATTAGTATGCATTAAGAACACTAGACTTGGAGTAGAAGAGACCTGTGCTCAGATTATGAGTCTAACCCTGACTGAGTAACTGAGCAATTCACTAAACCTCTGCATATCTATCTAATCAGCTATAGAATATGGATAATAATACTGTAGACCTATGACTGCTACTGTTGGAGTCAGGAAGACTTGGACCCCAATCTCATTTCAGACTCCATACTAGCCGTGTGACCCTAAGAAAGTCACTACTCCTCTAGGATCCTCAGTTTCCCTCTCTGCTAGAGGGAAGCGATAATAGTAGCTCCCTCACAGAGGTGTTGGAAGGGTCAAAGTGCTTTGCAAACCTTAAAGAGACATGTGATTATATTAATAGTCGAATATTACTATTTTATTATGTTTTTGTGTTGCTGTGCACATATCTATATCTATATATATATATCTATATAGATTACTGAATCGCAGAATGTCAGAGCTAGAAAGGGCCTTAGAAAGCATCATATGTGACCCACTCATGCTAAAGGTAATAAGAGCACATCTATCTGTCTATGTATGGGTTAAGTGAGTGCCTGCTCTCAAGGAGCTCCCAGTCTAGCTGGGAAGTGACACACATAATACTACTTAGTGATCTTGGGCAACTTCTTAACGTCCATGGGCCCCAGTTCCCTCATTTACAGAAAGAGGAAATTGAGGTAGCCAGCCTCTGAGATCCTAGTAAAATATTGAATATCTTTCAATCCTTTGGGAATTCAGGGCTTCCTCTGTGGGGGTACTCTTCACAGAGACACATCCATGCATGTTTTAGTAGATGGGATGCCAACTCATCCAAGCATGAGGAGATGGTTGAGGAGATGGGATGCCAATTCATCCAAGAATGAGGAGATGGTTGAGGAGATGGGACACCAACCCATCCAAGCCTGAGGAGATGGTTTCCTAAGGAATTGCTCCTATCCTTCCCTCCAAAAGAACAAACAACCCAAACCATCATCTGCGGACCCCAGCTGCCTGGTGATGAGCTTCTCCTGGCTTAGCCTAGCCAGTCAGTGGATGACAGCTCCATAGCCATCCCCACAGTGGATGGTCATCAAAGCCTTTCCATCTGGGTTGGAACAGCTAGCCTTTGAGAACACAGAGTGATCACCATGCCACAAGGCTCTGGAGGAAAATAATGGTGAAGGCTCTTACAATGCCAAACATGTAGGGAAAATATCAAATATTTTATGCAAGGGGATTTGTTGTCATCTGGTTTGCAAAACACTTTGCATACATTAACTCATTTCATTCCCCTCAATAGCCCTATGAGGGTGTACTGATTTTTTTTTCTAGATTGGGTAAGCATTTTCTGGTGAGGAAATTACTTCTACCAATGCAGAACAGCAACTATTCAACAAATTATACTTTTAAAGAGTTGCCTGAGGGGACTAAGATGTTAAGTGACTTGCCCATAGCCATCCAACCAGTATATGTCAAGGGCAGGGCTTATACCCAGGTTATACTCTGAAAACCACAGGTCATACTGCACATATTATTCTCCCCATTTTATGGAAAAATAAATTGAGGTTTAGAGAGATGAAGAAGGGTTTATAGAGGCTCATCCAGGGTCAATGTCAGGAGGGATATTTGAATCCAAGTTTTCCTACCTCCAAATCCAATGGTCTTTTCACTACCATGTGCTGAATATTGCCCTTAAAAGCAAACCTTTTTTCCCAGTACACTGTAGTGTATGCCTGTACCAAGACCTCTATTGGCCCCAAGAACAGTCTTTTTGAGTCTTTAGGATCCCCTTTCTTCTCTTTTCCCCCTTCCCAAACTTGGGGGCTTGTGGCAGATAAAGTCATCACCCACGTTAATTACATGGTTATCAAGAGATAGCAGGGCCCCAGAATATGCCATTTCTGGGCAATTACGATTGTTTCCAACAGAGTTACCATATTGTAGTCCATGAAATAACATGTCATTTTGCAGTAATTATGTAATTAACTTGTCTCACCACTCTAGGATGCACAACAATTAATTCCCTCACAACGAGAGAGACTAAGAGTCAGGCTCCCAGATTCAGAAACCCTGAAAAAGCAGAGCAGGGCCCTAAGAAAGGGAGGAGGAAAGCCACAGCCACCAAGCATCCCAGCCCTGGCCAGGAGCTGGGTGAAGTCTTCCATCTTCCCCTCTACCTCTTGGTAGGCCTTCTTAGTCTCACCTCTGCCCACTGGGCTCTGGTTTATGCACTCTGACAAGAGCCCTGAAGGCCCTAAGGAAGAACCTCATTTGCCTGGAGACCCCACACCCACCCTGCAATACTACAGGGGGAAGATAGGGGTATCTTGTTGGTGGTGATGGAGTGAGTCAGCTTTCTGATAGAAGGCCTGATCTCCACATAGCACTGCCTTTGCTCATTCATAAACTCTCTTTTAATTAGCAACTCTATATACCTACCCCATGGCCAGTTATGAGGGAACACTAAAGATAAATAGAACACCTCCCTGGCCTTCATGGAAATCATCCTCCAGAAGGGGCAATATCATGTCCAAGTGTGGTACTTTACATTTATCTCTATTGCATTTCATTTCACTAAATTCAACCCAATGTATTAGCCCATCACAGGTTGGGCACTCACTACATCATTCAGGGCGTTAACTAAAGTATGTCACCTATTGTCCAAGTCATTGACAAAAAAAAAACACAAGCGCAGATCCTCAGGGCACTGTACTAGAGACAACCTTCAAAGCTGCCATCAAGTCATTGGACGTGGCTATTCAAAAAGTCTAAATCCACCTGATTTATCGTTGTCCAACCCACAGCTCTTCATATCATCCATTAATCGACAAGTACTTATTAAGCACCTACTCTGAATCGGGCACTGTGCTAGGTGGTAAAGAGACAGATAAATTGAATGAAACAGTCCCAGCTGGTAGGTAGCTTACTTTTTAGCAGTGGAGACAATGTGTGTGTGTGCATATAGATAAATAGATACACAAATATAGATAGAATAGATACACATATGCATACAAAGTTATACATAATACATACTATATATGCAGAATAAATATAAAGACAATAAATACATCTACATACGCATATATATGTGTATGCATGCTTACATATAGAGCTATTCTATATATTCACAACATGCCCCATGCTGGGGAAGCACCACAAATCATACACACACACGTATGTATATGCACAATCAATACAGAACAGCTTTTAAAAAACAAGGTATTTTGGGAGAGAGGGCACTAAAAGCTGAGGGAGAATTAGGAATGGCTTCATATAGAAGGAGATACATGAGCTGTGTCTTGAGGAAAGAGAGAATCTGTAAGGTGAAGATGAGGGAATGCATTCCAGGCACAGAGAACAGTCAATGGAAAGACCCTGAGACTGGAGATGGAGGGTTATGTGAGAACAGAGAAGCCAGTTTGGATGGATCACAGAGCACAGGAGAGGAAAGTAATTTTCAGTGAGGCTGGAAAGATAGGTTGAGAGCTAGTTATAAAGGGCTTCAAAATCTCAACAGAGAAGTTTATATTTTATGCAGCTAGAGGGCATAGTGGAGAGAGCACCGAACCTGAAGTCAGGAAGACCTGAGTTCAAATCCTGCCTCAGATGCTGTCTAAATGTGTGGCTCTGGAAGAGTCACTTAGCCACTTTCTGCCTCAGTTTCTTCATCTGTAAAATGGGGATAATAATGACACCTACCTCCCAGTTGTTGTGAAGATTAAATGAGATCATATTTGTAAAGTGCTTTGCACACCACAAGGCACTATGGAAATGCCAGCTATTATTATTGATTGTTATCATCCTGGAGATAATGGCCATTCGAGTTTGTTAAGTAGGTGAGTAACATGATCAGATCTGCTTTTAAAGGAAATCACTTTGGCAGCAGTATGGAGAATGGACTGCAGTGAGGAGAAAATTGAGGCAGAAGACCAGTTAGGAGGCTATTCCAATAACCTAGGTTTGAGGAGATGAGAGCTTGACCTAAAGTAGTGACTGCATGAATAGAGAGAAGAGGTCAGATGCAAGAGACAGTGTGGAGGAAGCCGATTTGGAAAGTGATTATACAGGCAGGATGAGTGAAAGTGAATCACAGAGGATAACATCAAGGTTACAAGTCTGGGAAACTGGAAGAATGGTACTGTATTTGACAGAAACAGGGAAGCTTGGGAGAGGTGTGAGTTTGTGGGAAAAGATAATGAGTTCTGTTTTGGACATATTGCATTTCAGGATTGTCTTTGAGATATCTACTTTGAAATGCCCAGTGGGCAGTTGGACAGGGACTTGAGACTGATATTCAGAAGAGAGACTGGGGCTGGATATACGCAATCTGTGAGTCATCTGCATAGAGATGAAAATTAAACTCGTGCGATCTGAAGAGGTCACTGAGAGAGAAAATGTAGAGAAAAATAATAGGCAGTCTTACAGAGTCCTTGGGGAAAATACACAGTTAGAAGACTTAATATGGATGATGAAATAGCAAAGGAGGCTAAGAAGGAGACAGGTAGGAAGAGAACTGGGAGAATGAGAAGGGGAGGCGAGAAGGTTTGGAAAAGTTAATGTAGGAAGTTGGACAGGGAACTAATTAGTAAGGAAGAAAAAGATTGCCTTGCAGCAGTGAGAGCCCAATTGAAGTCGGATTACATGAATTTATAATGTACCCAGTCAGTGTGGTTGTGTGACATCCTCCAGCTTTGGTCAGCAGCATAGAAAGGTAGGAGCAAAGGGTAGTGGGAGTAATATAAGGCTAAGGTTTGACAAGGGATTAGCACCAATAGGTCAAGAGGGCCAGTGATTCAAGAACAGATGACAATGAACAGTTGAATTGGTTGAAGGAACAAGGTTGGAGAAGAAGGAAAGGAAAATCAGAGCCGGGGAATGGCCCAAGAAAATCTTATGAGAAGGAGAGCTGGAGATGAATAAAGAAGAATGATGGGTGAGACATAGGAAGAAATGAACTGAAAAGAGGTTATGGTCACATGAAAGTGGAATAAATAGGTAATGGTGATATCCAGTGTGTGACTAGTCTATGTGTAGCTGAGGTGGAATAAAATAGAAGGTCATGGGATTGAAAGAGACTGAGGAATCGGGAGGTTAGGGAGCAACAATATGGATCTTGAAGTCCCCCAGTGTAAGGACAGGAGTTAGGGAGGAGAGGGAACCGGTGGGTCAGCTGCCAAACTCTTTGAGAAAGGAGGAAGCTGGGGGGCTGGTATACAATAGCCACCAGTTTGAACTAGGTAGAACATTTTAATGAAGTTAAATTCAAAGGAGGGGAAGTTGCTAAGTGATGGTGGCAAGTCTGGAAGAGGCTCCATGAATTTTTTTCAATCTAGTTAAGCCAGTCAACTAATCACTCGGCCAAAAAGGAAATGAGTTTAGACTGACATGACCTATTCTTGATTAAGTCATGCTGGTTCTCTGTGATCTGACTGCTCCCCTTTTCTTGACACCCATTAGCCACTTCTTTAACCACACATACTAGAATTTTGCTATGAATCCAAGTTAAGGTCAGCGATATTTAGCTTGAAGATACCATTCTCTTCCTTATTTTGGAAATGCAAGCAACATTTGCCTTCCTTCGGTCCTGTGGCAGCACCTCCCTTCTCTATGACCTTTCAGAAATCACTGATGATAACTGCAATTATGTCTTCCAGTTCTTTCAGTACCTTGGGTTGTAGTTTGTCTGGGTCAAAGGCCTTGAAATCAACAAAGACCTCTAGGTTCTCTCTTACTATATCTCTGCTTATCTTCAATATCCACACCCTATTAAACCATTTTAAAACCTCTCCTTTCTGATCCAAAGAATGTTCTCCTTTTATAGTAATCAAGGAAGCTCTTCTGGTTTTCTGGGTCCAGCCTGTGTCTGCTCGAGACACGCCCCCTTTCTCTTACCTGGCACCCCATCCCATTTCTGCAATCCTCTGTCTAGAAACTTCCAGCTTCTAGACAATTAAACAAGACAATCCTCCCAAGGCCCTGCCACAGTCCAACATCCAAGCTGCCCCAATGCATGGATCCAGGAGTCTTACCCAACAAATCAGAGAGATGAAACATGAAGTGGGTATAACAACACATCAAATGCAAGATAAGGAGTCCTTGCACAGGAACATCAAATAATTCTTCCTTCACCCATAGCCTGCAGACCATTGTGCCTGAGTATCTAGCAACATAATTCTTCCCTGTCCTGCTTGGGAGGTGTTGGACGCTGCTGTATTTGAGGCGTAGGTGCTATTCTAGCATGCTTTGTTTGTTCCCATCCTTGGATGTCTCACTTAAGGCACACAGCCTTCTCTTATGCAAGTTAAAATATTCCAGATAAAGACCTACTGCTTCATATCCCTGGCCAGACCAATTCTTATGCTTCCCTTTAGAACCCAGGGAATTTACAAAGGACACCTTGGAAGAGTGAATGAAAGCAAAAGGAGAATTTGGCATCTCATCTTTCCATCACCTAGTATCATCAACCTATCAACTCAGAGGACTTAACTTGAGTCCTTCTTTAATCTTCCTATTTTTCCAATACAGGTTTTAAAAAAAAAACCTATGTGTTTGTCCAAAGACTGCATGGCTTAGTGGGTAATGAACCAAGCCTAGAGTCAGGAAGTCCTAGATTCAAATCTTTTCTCTAATGCATGCTAACTGTGTGATCCTGGTAACGCTCTCTGGGTTGCAGTTTACTGACCTATAAAATGGGGAGAGAGGAGTGCCCAATAATCTTTTCCAGCTCTAAGTCATTTAACCACTATGTGTCTCAAGCAACTTTGTTGATCTCCATTGGTAGAAGGAGTTTTCTACACTAATGAAATAACATCACAGGATTATAGCTTTAAAGATGCAAGGAACATTCAAGGTCACCGAATCTAATTAAATATTAGAGAGAGAAGTTACAGAGATATCAAGTGTTTTGCTTGATTTTTTATTCTTCAAAATGTAGAGGCTCTAATAAAGGGAACTCTTGTTCTGGATATAATTCTCAGCAATGAAGAGGAATTATTGGTTAGAGTGGAAAGTATAGGACTGTTGGGAGAAAATGACCATTCCATCTTAAAATCTGTGAGAGAAGAGAGGAAAGCTGGGGATCTTCTGATATGCCTTCTAGATTTGGGCAAGCTTATTTCAAATGGTTAAAGAAGTGGATGGATGGGTAGGGGTCCATCAATTGTTGTGTTGCACAGCCAGGATTCAAATCCAGTTCCTCTGACTATGGATCCTTTGGGATATTGATATTATCATTATTAGTTTTCCTTGGCTAGTCTCTTCTCATTCTGAACATTAATACTCCTATTATTCTTTCAATATTGTGACATGCTTCTATATTCATCTTTCATCACCTGCCCTGGCTTGTACCTTCTGTACATGTCTTTTTAAGGTCTAGGTTGGTCAAGACGTTCTTAAGCATCAACCAGTATCTTTAGACAACTTACCTCTTTTTCCTCTAATTGCAGCTGTTTCTCTTAAGAACTTCCCATTCCTTTTGGGCTGACCTGCCTGTCCATGACTTTCTACCTATGATATTATCTGCAAAAGGTGATAATTTTGTTTTCTCTCTGCCTATTCTCATTCTCCTGATTTTTTTCTTCTTATCTTATTGCTATATCTAACATTTCCAGAACTATGCCAAATAATAGTGGTGAAAATGGACCTCCTTGCTTTATCCCTGATCTTATTAGAAACATTACAGATAATGCTAGCTCTTGGTTTTAGACAAATATGATTTATCATATTAAGGAAAAGTACATTTATTCCTATACTTTTTAATGTTCAACAGAAATGGACATTGTGTTTCGTCAAAAGATTTTTCTGCATTTATTGATATGATTGTGATTTTTGTTTTTATTGTTATTATGTTTATAATTTTCCTGATATTGAACCAATTCTTCACTCCTGGTATAAATCCAACTTGGCCATCATCAAATTAAAAAAGAACAGAACAAGTAAAATGGAAGAGGTGAGGAAAGAGGAAGTACACTATATATGAAGAATATATACTCCTGTGAGGAAAATCAGGAACCAGAGTGGGATGGGGCCATATGAAAGCATTTGAATTAACATCAACATCAACAGAAGAAATACTAAATTCCAAGTTCACTACAAAACACCTAGAGAAAAAGAGGAAATGGATGAAAAGTTCTGGAAACAGATCACAAGCCTAGTACATAGGCATCAGTTAGTAGTAGTGGCAAACCTCAAAATATGTAGACATGCAGCATATCTTTTTCTGTCCAAAGGAGAAGAATTAATTTCTTGACTTGGTTTTTTTATTCTTCAAAATGTAGAGGCTCCAATAAAGGGAACTGTTCCTCGAGATCTAATTCTTACTAGTAAAGAGGAACTATTGGCTAGAGTGAAAAGTATAGGATTCTTGGGGGGAAATGACCATTCCATCTTAAAATCTTGGATAGAAGAGAGGAAATCTGGGGATCTTCTGACATGCCTTCTAGATTTGGGCAAACTTATTTCAAATGGTTAAAGAAATGGATAGATAGATAGGGGTCCATCAACTGGAACTAAATTGGATTGAATTGAATTTGATTTTATAGTGGGTATTCATTAATCTCACATTAACATTCTATACCCAGCCCGGGTACACATTAGGGGATAATTAATCCCACAATTATGGTCTATGCAGGGTGGGGTAGATAATATTTGTTCAATAACCTATTGATGCTTTAGCCTGGACTAGGTACCAATAGGTGCTCAGAAACATCTCAGTGACCATTAACTTTAGGCTCACAACAATTCACCAGCAACAGTTCTGCCTGATTCATTGATGGATTCCCCCATGATGGCCATTTCTGCTGGTTTGGATCAACCTGGAAAGTGGAGAAGCAGATTCAGTGATCCACAATTGGACAGGAAGGGAAGAAGTTGACAGGTGGGATAAGAATGCTTGGGAGTGGAAAGGAGACCATTTCATTAGTAAACTTCCCTAATAAATACCTTTTCTGGAAGCTCTGAAGACTTTGCTACCCTTTTGGCCCATGAGGCCATTTGAGAAAAAGGATTTTTTTTGTTCTTCATATTTGTATCCCTAGACCCTAACGTGGTGCATAGCACTGAATAGATGATTGACAAATCACTTAGTCATTGATTGATTGAGAGGCCTGGCTGTGGCTAGGTCAGAGTGCGAAATTTGGGGATGGAGGGCAGAATTTGCCTACTGCACTCTTACTAATATCTCACTGTTTTCTAGGGGTGATTCAGGAGTGCTGGGAGATCTACAAAAGTTTCTGATTTCTTACTGCTTACTATCTTAACATTGATTACCTTACTGTCATCCCCAACAAATCGATAAAATTACAAAATCTTAGAGCTGAATGGACCTTCCCAGGGCATCTAACTCAAATTCTATTTGCAGAGAAATTTGCTCTCCAATATTTATCATGATGAAGCCTGTATGAAGAATATGAGGAGGAACCCACTCACTACCTTCCAAAGCAAACTGCTCTTGAACAGCTTTAACCGTTCATTGTTTCCACTACACTGGCCTTTACAGCTTCTTCCCTCAATCCCTGGACCTGCCTTCTGGAGCCAGGGAAGCTTACTTTCGGTGTGACCTTGGGCAAATCACTTAACCTTTCAAGGTTTCAATTTCCTCATCTGTTGGGGAGAGAGAGAGGTGGGGCGGGGAGAGACAGAGACAGAGACAGAGAGACAGAGACAGACAGACAGACAGACAGACAGTCTCTATCTCTGTCTCTCTGTGTGTCTCTGTGTCTCTCTCTATGCATCCTTCTCTCCTTTTCTCTGTCTCTCTGTCTGTCTCCGTCTTTCTGTCTCTCTGTCTGTCCCACTGTCTCTGTCTCTCTATCTCTGTCTCCATGTCTCTGTCTGTGTCTCTGTCCTTCTGTCTCTGTCTCTCTCTGTCTCTCTCTGTCTCCCCACCCCCCCCCCTCTCTCTCTCTCTCTCTTTCCCCTTCCAGCTCTAGCCTTAGAGTCCTATGCTATAGTATGATGATGTCCTCCCCAAGACAACTCTTCAGAAAAGTATCTTCAGATACTTAGACAGCCATCATGTCCCCTCAAGATTTTCCTTTCATTCCCAATGCCTTTACCCAAATCTTTGTCCAACAGGGTGTCCACTCTCTTACCCATCCTGGTTTTCCTCCTGTAAACATGTTCCAGTTCATCAGTGCCCTTCTTCACATTTGAACTGAGCAGGATAGAAGACACAGGGACCATCTCTTTTTTCCATTCTGAACATAATGCTTCTATCAGTGCAGCCTAAGATTATAGCATGATGGAGGTGAGGGGTGAGGGGGCAGGTTGGCTGCCATACTCACTGTGTCTACTCATTACTGTCCGAGGCTTAGTCTTCTGCTTCCATTCCAGAAATTTTGTCTAGGAGAGAGGTCAGCAGGTAGTGGTTTCTTGGCCTCAGAGAGGAGGCCTAGACCTTCTGAGCCTTTCCTGAAATGTCAGTGGAAGAAAGAAAGGCAGTGAAGCACAACTAGCAGAGACCCGAACCTGGAGGCAAGAGACCTGGATTGAATCACTCCCACTAAGATATTCTGTTCCCTTGGCAAGTCCCTTCCCCTTTTCTCTCTAGGCCCTAATTTCTTCTGTAAGGTGAAGGCATTGGATTCCCTATTTAAATGATCTCCAAAGTTCCTTCAGATCTATGATGTTAAATGTATGTGGGGAGCATGAATAGAGGGGAACTCATTGAGGGCTCAAGAGTCCTAGGGCCCCTTCTAACTCTACCTTCCAGTGGAGTTCCATAAAGAAAAATCTGGGGAGAGGGCAAGATGAAAAGGGGAAGTAGTTAATTAGCCACTCAGCCTCAGTTATGTATTTTAGGTCATGATCTCTTTTTGTCTCTATCTTTCTTTCTGTATGTCTCTCTGTTTTCTGCTTCCCCTACCTAAACACTTATGTTTCAGCTTGTGATTGTAACTTCTTGGGTTTATTTAGTGATTCTTCATTGTCTCTTTATGTGTCTCTCTCTTCTCTATCTTCTCTTAGTCTCTGTCTCTCTATGTCTCTGTCTCTATCTCTGTCTCTCTCTGCATCCCTCTCTATCTGTCTCTTTGTCTCTCTGTCTCTCTCTGTGTCTCTGTATCTGTCTGTCTGTCTTTCTATTTGACTCTCTCTCTCTCTCTCTCTCTCTCTCTCTATCTCTGTCTCTCTCTGCATCCCTCTCTATCTGTCTCTTTGTCTCTCTGTCTCTCTCTGTGTCTCTGTATCTGTCTGTCTGTCTTTCTATTTGACTCTCTCTCTCTCTCTCTCTCTCTCCATCCTTCTTTCTCTTTTTCCTCTGTGTCTGTCTCTCTCTGTGTCTCTCTGTGTGTGTCTCTCTCTTTCTTTCTCTGTCTCTCTGTCTGTCTCTGTCTCTTGCTCTCACTCTGTTTCTCTGTCTCTCTGTCTTTCTCTCTGTCTCTGTCTGTCTGTCTGTCTGTCTGTCTGTCTCTCTCTCCCATCTTCTTATATTTCTGTTAGACTATGATTCCTTGGTCCTTGATGATTGACATTGCCCTCACTCCCCTTTCCACTCACTTGTAACTCATGTTGACCATGTTTGTGACCCATGTTGACAGTAATGATCTGGTCCCTCTAATGGATCCCTCCTTTGCTTCTATTTCAGTCTCTTTGTCATTGTCTGCCTTGATTCTATCTCTCTGCCTCTGTCTCTTTCCATCTCAGTCTCTCTGTCTCTCCCCTCCCCACTCACCTGCATTTCTGTTTGTGAACATATTGGAAGTAATTCCCTGGGCATCGCTAAGTGACCCCCTCCTCCCATCTCTTGCTTACATTAGAGACAAGAGAGCTAATTATTCAGTCTCTCTCCCTCATGCTGCTGCAGGGCCATTTCGGAGCTGGTGCAACCCTTTAAAATGATTTTAAAAATCCATTTTCCCTCTGCAGGCGGGAGCAGATCGTGCTGCTGCTTCCTCCTCATTAATGCTAATTAGTGCACAATTCATGTTTGAGCACGGAGGGGACTGTGTTGGCCCTTCTCCTCCTGGCCTCCAGCATCTGGATGTTGAATCCTAGCGATCGTGGCCTCATGGACTGTACCTGGGCTGGCCAAAAATCATCGCTGAATGGCTAGAAACTAGAGAGCAGGAACAACTGAGAGGGAAAAGTCTTGGGTAGGTGGGGAGTGCTCTTTACATTACCAAAAGGAGAAATAAATGTGGGATTGTTCAGAAACATGAATCTTTTATGCTGCAGGCAAAGATGAGTAACTGAAGAAAGGAGATATACTGGTCTCTAACAGCACAGCGCTGAATGTTAGCATTTGGAAGAACTTCATAGAAGATCAAGTTCAATTTCATTTTACAGATGAAGAAACTGAGGATCAGGAGAAACGACTTTCACATTGTCTCATAGTTAATGGATGGCAGAGACAGGACTCAAATCCAGGTTTTCTAAAACCAAATCTGCAGCCATAGAATTTTAGGACTGCAAGACTTTCAAGACCATCTAGTCCAATCTGTTTGTTATATACTTACTCAAGGTCACATTGAGAATTGGTAGCTGATGTAAGACTTTAACCCAGGTCTACTGGCTAGTAGGCTAGTGTTTTTGTGCTGGAAATCGAGAGATGTGGGTTCTAATCCTGTCTCCGTGCCTAACTCATGGTGGCATCTTTGGCAAATCTCTTCCTTCTCTGGGCCCCACCTTCCCCCATTCCCATGAAATGAAGAAGTTAGATCATTGAATCTCTTCTGCTTTGTCCCACTCTGATAGTCTAGAATTCTAAGAGGCTTGTCTATTTGCAGGACATTAATGATAAAGGAAGAGACAGAAAGGCAACCAGACTCCAGAACATGGAGTGCCCTAAAGCACTTAGGACACATGTAGCATAGAATTTCAAAACTGGAAGGGCCCATCTGACTTATAAAGGGACTTTTCATATTGATACTCCCTCAAATGCCCTAATCTCCCAGGCCCGCAATATCTTTGAATCCCAAGAGGCAGTATGCAAGGTGAAGAGAACAGTGGCTCTGAAGTCAGAGGAACTAGGTCCACTTTTTACATCCGGTGCTTGGTACCTCCTTGTCTTTGGGCAAATTATTTAACCCCCTTGGACCTCAGTTTCCACCTCTGCAAAATGAAGTGACTGATTTCTGGGGTCCCTAACAGTTCTAGATCTCTGATCCAGCATATACACAGTGGTGACCACACCCTCAATCTCACCATCACCCACTTCCATGATCAGAAACTGTGACATTCCTCTATTGGACCATAACCACATTTTGGTCCATCTCTCCCTATACCTTACCCCTCCTGAACCTATTCCTCACCCCCATAATGACCTTCAATACGTGTTCCTCTCCCCCTACCTTATCAGGCCATTACCTCTTCCCTGACTCCCCAATCTCAACCTTATATTTAGCCAGTCTACTCTTAAACCCCTTGCCCCCTTATTCTACTCCTACTCATCCCTGGATTCCTCCAACCAACCCTCTCCTCCAATCCTACTCCAGGCTGCTGCACGAAACTGGAGTAAGTCACCAAAACGAGTGGACAGGGTACATTATAAACTTGCTATCAAATATCAACTGAGCTCTCAATGTAACAAGGCAATTCTATTACTCCTCCCTAACTGATTCTACTAACCCATTCCTTACAGAAACTGTTCCAAACTTCCTCTTCTGTCCTCAAGCTTCCCACACCTTCCCAAACCCCCTTTAAGCTGAGGATCTCTCCTCTTACTTTACTGAGGAAATTGAGGTCATTTGCCATGAGCTCTCTCTTTTCCCCCATTCTTTATCTCAAGACCCCTTGAGAACATCACACCACCCCACTCTCTCCTCCTTTCTCCTGGTATCTGACCAAGAAGTGGTTCTTCTCTATGCCAAGTCCAAGAAATGACTCTGACATAAGAAATGAATGTGCCATTCATCCCATACTTATTCCATATTCTCTAACACATTGCAACCTCAATTTCTCTCTCTCTCTCTCCCCCTCCCTCCCTCCCTCCCCCTCTCCCTCTCTCTCTCCCTCTCCCTCTCTCTCTGTGTATGTGTGTGTGCTGATTCCTTTCCTACTGCCTTAACACATGCCCAAGTCTCTATAATACTTAGAAAACTTTCATTAGACCCTTCTATCTTCTCAAACTATTATCTTATATCTCTCCTTCCTTTCTCAGACAAAAAAGCCTTCTACACTTCTTGTCTCCACTTATTCACCTCTTACGCCTCAAAACTTTACAACCTGGCTTCTGATCTCACCGCTCAAATGGAAGCATTCTCTTTCAAGTTACCAAGGATCTCTTAATTGCCAGATCTGGTGGTCTTTTTTCAGTCCTAATCCTTCTTGACCATTCTGTAGCATTTCATATTGATAGCTGTTGTCTTCTCCAGGTTACCCTCTCCTCTTTGAGTGTTTGTGGTGCTATCCTTTCTGGTTCTCCTCCTACCTCACTGACTGCTCCTTCACAGACTCCACACACCAATCAGGGTACATGATACTAGGCAAGACACAACTTCTCAGAGCCACCAGTTAATATTCTCAGACCATAAGTTGAAGAAGAGTTACCTATCTACATTGGTAGAGGAAGATTTCTTGCCAGGAGTTCTCTACAATGATGAAATTACCAGTCTGAACCCCCTAAAATCACACTGTTGATAAATATTGAGCATATAGTTCAGAAAAATTCCCACAGAACAGAGTTTTACAGGACCCATACCCCATTCCCCAAAATGGCTTTAAGCCCCAAATTTCAGTAACAATGGGGATATGGACAGATGGAAATGCTGAGGAAACAGACAATAATATCACCAGCCCTAATGAGCCTGGTCCAGTTTTTGACCCTGTAGGCCTTTCTGAGGACATGGAGTACTTCAGACAAATTTACTTCCAGGACATAAGATGTGACCTTACCTTTGTACTTGGATACTAGAGACTTCTGAGTATGTAATGATTTTTCTCTTCCTTCAGCGTACAATGAAGGTTTGGGAACAGATAGCATACTATCACTGGGATTTTGAGGAATCATGAAACCCTCAAATTGGAAGGAATTTCAGAGATCATATAGCCTCCATCTGAGCAGGGTTTCCCCTCTACAATGTCCCTAATAGAAGAACACTCAGTCTCTGCTTGAGAAGGACCTCAAGTAAATAGGCTGCCTTTTGAAGGCAGCCCATTCTTTTGTTAAATATCCCACATTGGTAACTTTTCTTTATATTGACCCCAAATCTACTTCCCTGTAACTTCTACCCATTTCTCCTAGTTTTGTTCTGTAAGGACAAGAAGACCAAGTTGAATTCCTCTTCCCTTTGACAGTCCTTCAAATACTTGAAGCTTTCTCTTCTCCATATTAAGCCTTCTACTCCTATGGCATGTTTCTGAGTTCCCTCACCACCCTGATTATCCTCCTGTAAACATGCCCCAGCTTGTCAATGTGCTGTTTTGGTGTTCAGAGCTGGACCCATCATCCACCCAACTGCCTCTGGAAGCCTTCAATATTCTGCCAGACTATAGCTGTGGCACTCTCCAGGGTCCTGAAACCACCTGGCCTAAGCACTTTGAGCAATTGGCCTCCAGCCACTCAGCTTGGGCTCCTTACTTATCCAGCCCCTGTCTACTTAGAACCTTAACGAACTTTATTTGCTTGGCTCTGACCACAAACCAAATACCTGCTGAACTTGAACCATGGGCTCTAAAGTACGACAAAAATCTCAAAGTTGAATGGGAGCCAAAATCTTCCTCTCTGTAACTTTCTCCTCTTTTGAGGTTGTTTGACCACTTGTTGGATATATTGTAGAGGAGGCTTTTGTTCAGGGATAGGTTATCTTTGAGGCCAGGTGATCTTTGAGGTTCTGCCTTCTGGGGTTAAGCATACAAGTCTAATCTTCCTTTAACATGGCAGCCTTTCAAATACCTAAAGATTGCTATCATTTCCCTCTAGGTCTTCTCTTCTTTAGTCTAAATACCCCCAGTTCCTTTAAATAATCCTCAAATAATAGGATATTGAGATCCATCACCACCTGGTTCTCTCTTCTCTGGACATATGCCAAATTATCGATTTCCGAATTCCTAAAATGTGGACCCAAGAAATAAGTCCAGTATTCCTGAGGTGGATAAAAACCAGTGATAACCTTGACTGGCCTGAATTTGTCCTCTCTCACAGGCTTCCCAAAACTTTGACAATATGGCCTATCATGGGAGATGGAATGGTACAGGAGAAAGAACACTGGATTTGGTATCAAAAGACCAGGGTTCAAATCCCTGTTCCACCACTGACTACCTTGTGACCTTGGGCAATTTGCTTAACCTTCTAAGTCTCTTATTCCTCACTTATATAATGAAGAGATTGGATTAGATGACCCTTTCTGCCCTAAATGTGTGATCTTATGAAATTTTCAATTCAATGGATACCTTACTTCCCTCCATAAGACATCCACTGCTTTAGCAGATCCTGGATCCACACATATATGGTAGTTAGGGAATACTTCTTCATTCACTTGTCTCATAAACATTTCCTGTCTTGTACTAATTAATATTTTTATCATCAACTTGGATGAAGGCAAAGATAGCACACTTGTCAAATTTTCAGATGACTCAAAGCCAGAAGGAAAAGCTAACAAGGTGGTTGACAGAATCAGATTCCAAAAGAATCTAGACAGGCTAAAACATAGAGCCAAATCAAATTAAATGAAATTTAATGAAGATAAGTATAAAGTCTGACATTTGGGTTTTTTTAATTTCCACGAGTACAAAATGGGGAAATATTGGTTAGACAACAAATGATTATTTGTTGAATTAGATGTGGAGTATAAGCTCAAAATGAGTCATCAGTGGAACATGGAAGCCAAAACCACTATGGCATATAGGACTGGAAGGTGACAGTCTCACTATACTTTGCCCTAGTTAAACTACATCTCGAGCATCATGTTCACTTCTGGGTACCATATCTTAGGAAGACTGTTGATGACAAGAGTGTGTCCAGAGGAGGGTGATCAGTATGTGAAGACCTTAAAATGATCCAATATGAAGAACATTTGGAAGAACTGGAAATACTTGTCTGGGAGAAGACTGGGTGGGGGCACATGAGAGCAGCTTTCAAATATTTGAAGGTTTGTCTCATGGACGAGGGGTTAGATATGCTTGCCTAGTCCTAGAAGGCAATGGGAAGAAGTTGCAAAGAGGCAAATTTAGACCTTTAGTAAGGAAAAACATTATAAGCTTAATAAGCAGAGGCACCTAAGTGATGCAGTGGATAGAGCACTGGGCCTGGAGTAAAGAAGACCTGAGTTCAAATCTGGCCTCAAACATTTACTAGCTGTGTGACCTTAGGCAAGTCACTTAACCCTGTTTGCCTCAGTTTCCTCAACTGTAAGATGAAGATAATAATAACACCTACGTTACAGAATTGGTGCCAAGGTCAAATGAGTTATTCGTAAAAGTGCTTGGCACAGTGCCCAACATGTAGTAGGTCTTGTACAAATGCTTATTTCCTTCCTCTCCACCAATTAAAGCCATCCCAAAGTAGAATAGGCTGCCTCTGGAGATAATGGGTTCCCTCTAATTTGAGGTCCTAAAACAAAAGTTGGATGACTCCTTTTTAGAGACTGTTGTAAAGAGGATTCTTATGACCTCTAAAGTTCCATCTGTAATTTTTAAAAAATGACCTGCATTTGGACAGGTTATGCAGGGTAGTATTTGAGGGGAGGCACTTATTAAGTACCTACTAGGTCCCTGGCACTGTGCTAAGGGCTGGCTGGGAAATGAGCTATGCCTGGGTCTGTCTCTGACCTCCGGGAGCTCAGTCTAGCTGAAGAGATGATCAATAATGATATCTCATAACCTGAAAGCAGTTTATTCCCTCACATCTAATCAGGACTAAGAAGACCATCACCACTATAGGTATGGAAATAGGGCAGGGAAGGGGGAAAGGTCCCAGCCTGGGAGGCAGGAGACCTAGAATCTAGCCCCTGCTCTGTCACTGACTCATTGTGTCAATGAGGGCAAATCACTTAACCTCTCTGGGTCTCAGTTGCCTCATCTGTAAAAAGGGAACAATTCAATCTTGTTCTATAACTATGTCTGCCTAAAGACAGTAGGAAGGCCCAGATTATCTTAGATCCCTTCTAGAATGATGATCTGTGATTTGATAATTACGTACTTAGATCCTTGACCTTACTGGTTTGGATGCCCTCTCCTTCCTATGATGCAGATTGCTTTCCCTCTCTTCCCACCCTATGGATTCTCCCATCCATGAATTCTCATCCACGTCTTTCTACAAATCTTCCATAGAGGATTCTTCTGATTCTTTATCATCTCGGGGAGAACCAATGGGGTCCTCAAGCTGTCCTTCTGCTACACCTCCCTCTTGATACAAGAACCACCCACCCCCTTTTCTAGTGATGTCTGTTCATCATTTCTCATGCATACCCATCCTTGCTGGCATAATTCTGTGGGCTGTTTACATTCACCATCTGGCTTTCTGTGACAAGGAGGCAGCACAGGGTAGTAGCAAGAGCATTGAAAGTGGCATGAAATGACTTCCATTCAAATCCCACCTGTGGTAGGAGCAATATCTACTCTAATCTCATTAAGATCTATGACAGTAAGGATAGATGGTCCCTGCCTCAGAAATGAGTTTTTCCCTAAAGAGGCCATGAAGCCACGCTCAAGACTTAATTGTTCAGGGGATTAAGGGTCAAACTCTGGACAAAATTGCTCCATTGCCTAAGGCAGAAAAACTCAGTGTACAAGTGGTAAGTGCTCCTCAGACTTAACAAACTTCCCATTGTTCTTAAAGTCAACACACCCTGCAATGGAGCCCACTACCAGGAAAAAGGCAGAGGGGAGGGGAGCTGCACCCAAACCAACCAATATAATGTTTTTACTAAAAATCCTTTCCATGATTTTACTAAGTAAACTCTCTTTTGTTAAAGACTAAGTGGTCCATGAGTGTCTCATTTTTGATCCAATTCTTGAACCAATGACCTAGCCTATGTCAAGCCTAACTCAGAACGCAGACTTTTGACTCTTGCTACCTGTGTGATCTTGGGGAAGCCTTCCTGAAATATGAGCTAATGAGCTATGAGCTATAAGCTAATGATCTAAGGCAGGGGTGGGGAACCTGGGGCCTTGAGGCCACATGTGGCCCTCTATGTCCTCAAGTGCAGCTCTTTGACTGAACCCAAGGGCTGCCCTTGAGAGCCTAGAGGGCCACATGTGGCCTCGAGGCCAAAGGTTCCCCCACCCCCAAAGAGAAGAAACTCTTTCATCCCCACTCTTGTCTGAGTGAGAGGGATGAGCTTCAGGTATAGATATACCTTCTAGGTTCTCTTCATTTCTTATTAATAGATGCTGGGATAGCCTCAGTCAAATTCTGCTTGTCGGGCATCATTGCTTCTCCCTCTGTCCCTGCCCCTGTCTCTGTCTCGGTCTCTTCTCTCCTCTCTCTCTTATCACTCTTTAATCTCTCTTGACTCTCTTCTCTCTGTCTCTGTCTCTCTCTTTGTTTCTCTTTGTCTGTTTTGCTTTGTCTGTCTCTCTGTCTCTCTCTGTCTCTCTCTCTCTCTCTCTCTCTCTCTATCTATCTATCTATCTCTCTTTCTCTTTCCTTTAAGTCATTATGCAATGATTCTAGTAATCACAAATATGTCCAAGGCTGAAGTCTAGACTGCCTTTGAATGAAGTCCATGCCAGTCCAGGCCTAAAGGTTATAATTATTCTGTTTCTGCCCTCACCCCTTCTGGAAAGACCAAACATCCCAAATGGCCCCCAAAGAGGGGACTATGATGAGAAGCAGGGAATTCTGGGTTGGGATTAGTCATGGAGCTCTGGCCAAGTTATAGATGTGCTAGGTTCCTTCATGGAAAGAAGTGGGTCAATGTGAGCTGTCCAGCAGTGAGTGGGCAGGTGTGCTAAGGGGAGACATGGCTGGCTTTGCTCTAGCCAATCTGGGCCACCACCCCCAGCCAAAGCTAGCATGGTGCAATAGAAAGTTGGTTTAGAGTCAGACGACCTAGGTTCAAATGTCATCCTTGGCACTTAGCATCTGTATTCCCATGAACCACATTCTGGGCCTCAGCTTCCTAATTTGTAAAATGATAAGAGTTCAACTATGTGATTTCAAGGTCCCTTCTAGTTCCAAATCATATGATCTATGATCACCAGAGATGATCCCTAGGGTTCTGGGGCTAGAAGAGAGGAGGAAAGGTGTGGATAGCAGGAATTGTTGGGTTAGGTCCTATCTCTTACTCTCGGTCTACAACCCTTGGACCCTGGACCCAGACCCAAACAAGAAACAAAGAGAAATCTCAGAAGGCATTCACAGGAGAGCTGGAAGAGACTTTCAGAGCTCAAAAGAGTCCTGGAGACTATCTCTCTATTCCAACCTCCTTGTTTTATGAACCAAGGCTCAGGGAGGCTGAGTTGCCCAGGGTCACCCAGAGAGTAATCATCAGAGGCAGGAATAAAATACAAGGCATTTGACACCATTCACACTTTCCATTGCTCCAACAAGATACAGCTGTTGTTTGTGGCAGAGTCAACATTGTCCTGTCCTTGGATGATCCTTGTGCCTCAGACATGAGGCAAGTCAATGGAAATTAATGCAGTAGCACCTGGGGAGCGTACATACACCATTCAAGGGATCAGTGTCAGCCTGGAGGAAGATATCTTAGCAAGTACCTAAGTGACTTGTTTTTGGTCCTTTGTCAAATCATCAATGACTTAGAAGAAGGCATAGATTGTTATATTTATTAAATTTGCAGATGACCCAAGACTGAGAAGAATGGCTAATGCACTGGATAACTGAGTCAGAATTCAAAAAAAAATCACAGCAGGCTTGAATGAAGGACTGAATTCAAAAAGATAAACTTTAACAGCAATAAAGCCTCTTTACTACACTGCACAAGTGAAAAATTAACTATGCAACTGCTGGATGAGAGAAGAGTGATTATAGAAGAACTATTGGTGAAAATAAAAAGATCTGGGGGTCTTACTGCAAGTTCAATATAAGTCAACTAGGTGAGCTGGTAACCAGAAAAGTTAACATTTTCTTAGAGTTCATTAACAAAAGCAGTGTTCAGAATGATTCAGGTGTTAGCCTCACTTTGGTCTTCTCTTGTTTTGTTCAGTTTGGGATGACAAATTTTAGAAAAGATATTGACAAACTAGAGATTGTTCAGAGAAGGATAAATACCCTGGGGCCCTTCCAGCTCTGAGATTCTAGAATTCAATGATTCTATGATTCCTCCTCAAGATGTCCCAGGGAAGATTATAGGAGTTGACTGGTCCTCCCACCCCTAAGGACAACTGAGGCTCTCAAGTCTGAATTCTTCCACAAAGACCAGAGCAATGATCAAGGACAGCTCACTCTACTGGAGCCACATGTCCCAAGTACATTGTCCACAGCACCAGGTCCAAGACCTCATCCCCCACGTCGATAGATACAAAGCCACTATGAAAAGGCACTGACAACTTTCAGGACTGGAGGGAACCTGAGAACTCACCCAGTTCAACCCCCTCATTTTAAAGGAAACTGGGGGCAGAGATAGGAAGCAACTTATCCAAGATCAAAGGGTGGGTCCCCCAACAGCAGAACTAGTTCTTGAACTAGTCTCCTAATCCTGGAAGATGTGAGTGAAACTACCAGTTGATGCATAACACTGATGGCAGTGAGTAAATTCTAGCATTTCTCATCACTGAGATTCCATTCTGGAGAGTACTCTAAATTGTGGGCACTATATAATTCACTGGGATGATGCAACCCTTTCCTAGGTGGCAAGACAGAAGAGTCATGTCAACTTCCTACAGATAAAAATCCTTCTTCACAGTGTAAATAAAGCTATTTTATGTTTTCAAGCCTTGTGGACCTGGGTGCTTGAAAGGGAATCTAATGGCTATCATTAGGGAAGGGGGAATGGCCAGATGAGCTAGTCTCCCAATCCTAGGCTTTTTCCATTACTGCTTCTTATTGTTGAGGCAGGGAGTCAGGTGAATGAGGGCCTGAGGAAATGAAGACTGACCCAGGGTAAATTAGTTTTTCACTAATTGTAGAATCATAGAATTCTGGTGGATTAGACCAGGGTGCTATGAGGTGCCAGAGGCAACCAGAAGTTAGGGAGAGAAATTAAGTCATACGATGGGAGCAAGACTGATCAGGGGGAGGTCCCCAGCCCTGCCCCAGGACTGGTAACTATAGTTACCGGACTGCTTCCCAGTAATCCCAGTGACACATTTCTCCCCCTCTACTGTTTGTCAGACCAATCTCCCCAAGGTAGAGTCTGACAGGCCATGGTCCAAATTGAAGGTGGATGTTTCTACGCATCCCTGCTTCCAGGCAGTATCATTCCCATGGCCCTTAGGGAAGGGGAATAGATCTCCCAGCTATTTATGGGAACCAGGGCCTCCCCAAAGGGTCCCATTTGTTCCCTTTCATTGGCTAAGAACATGGCTGGAACTGCATAGGTATTTTCAGTGGGCTGAGAAAGAGATTAGAGGCAGGATGGACACTTGATGATCCAGGACAGGGTCAGCAGTTGACATCCTATTTCCCAGGGCAGGCAGGTAGTAATATCCAACCTTTCCATCAGTGCAGTGTCCTTCAGTTAATTTTTTATTTTCTTGGTTTGAAATGTTTTAAAAAGCCAAAACTTTACATTTCCATTTGTCTAACTATGGCCAAACCCTGCATGACCTTGGTATGCAACCCCCTCCCAATTTCATCTGCCTGCCATGCTGTGCCCTGATGTGGAAATGTCTAGGCACTGACTCACGGGCTAGCAGCATGAAACAAAGACTAGGAGAAAAGCACAGCATTTACAGAATAATCTTAAAAACTCAACACAGGAATACATCCCAGGACCATAAAAGAGACCTGAAAGATTATCTAGCTCAATCCCTCCCTCCTCATTTTTCAGAGGAAGAAACAGGTCCAGAATGGAGGTAAGTGACTTATTCAATGCCACACAAGCAGCAAGTGACAGACCTGGGATTTGAACCTATATCTTTTGATTCCAAGGTCCATTTTTTCCATTTCACTACCTTGGTGACCTCTGACTCTGGGGACATTGGGGGTATCATATGTCAAGTTCTCTATCTCTCCCTCATACCCAGCTCCAACCTCCTAATATTTGGCTGTATCCTGAGGCTACCACATTCCTCATGACCATCTCCAATGCTGGCTGTTCCCATATGCACCCAGTTTTTTTCCATATTAAATAGGAAAAACCTAACCCATCAGCATACTTAGGAGTCCTCCCTGTGTGTGCCACAGGCCAGAGGGAAGGAAGCTTAGAGTCTCAGAGGAAGAATTTTGAAATTCCCCCTTGGATCTTTCTAGCCACTTGGCTTACTCCTATGCACTTCCCTCATTCCAATTTGTAAATGCTATTTGTGAAGGGGTGGGGGAAGGAGTTTAATTTTTTTAAAAATCCCAATAATGCAGGTAGGCCCTCGGAGGATGCCAGCCCCCATTCTTGGGTACAATCCTTTCTCAGATCCCTAGGGAGCTCAGGGTAATATCTTTAAGTCCTCCCTATCGCCAGAACAGCTTCGTCAGTGATTCTGAAAGGGTGAAGAGGTCTGAGTTGGTTCAAACACCTCCACTAGCAATATTGCTAGCCACCACCAGTGCCTTTATTAGGGGGGTTGGGTCACACACCCCTTCCCCAATGTGGCTCTCCAGACACAAACAGACTGCTTAGGAAAAGACTTGATTCAATCAAGTAGTACCCAGCAGAAGGGCCCAGGTCACCTTATTACAGGCAGGTGCTCACTTGGGGGAGCTGGGGAACCTTCGAAATGGAATATGGAACAGAGACTTATTAAAGAGTAGCCTTGGAAGAGGGCTAGGGTAAGACCCAAGGGACACCCCTGCTCCCTCTTTCTTTGCCTCTCCCTCCCCCCCGGAGAAACTCCATGATGGAGGAGTGGAAAAAGTGTAAGATTTAAAGTGAAGAGGGATGGGTTCAAATCCCAGCTCGACCACTCGCTAGCTGTGCAAATTTATACAAGCAAGCCCCCTCTCCTCTCTGGGTCTAAATTTGCTCATCTGTGAAATAACGGGGAGGCATTTAAAGTCATCTCCAGCACTAACATTCTATGCTACCTCTGGGTCAGAAAAAGTATATATATATAGGACCACAGCTTTAGAACTAGAAGCAACATTAGAGATCACCCCATCATCTTAACAGTTGAGGAGACTGAGGCAGAGGCTATATGACTTGCCCAGGGTTACCCAGCTAGTTAGTGTCTAAGGCCAAATTTGAACTCAGTTATTTCTGACACCAGGGCCCAGTGTTCTACTGTATGTACCACCTGGTTGTCCCAAAGTAAGTGGAGGTTGTTGCTAGAGTTATACCTGGGTCTTCCTGACACCCAGTCTAATATCTTCTGACATATACCGGCTCTGGAAACTGAGAAAAGTCATTTAGCCTATCCATAATACAAGGCATCTCTTTAAGACTATAAGGTGCAGGGGAGATGTCCATCTGCATTGATAGCTTTTCCTTGCTGAGAGTTTCCTACACATGAAATCACAGGCCTAAACAAAAAAAGCAAAAAGAAGCTATGCTCAGTCATTTTTACCCGATGAAATACAGTCACTGTCTAAACTGATAAACCGCCAAAGATCCAGAAAAAAAGCCTTCAGGACAGCAGAGTCCTGAGTCCATGCCATAGGAAGATTGAAGGAACTGGGGCTGCTTAACCCAGGAAAGAGAAGAGTCTAGGGGAAGGTGGCATAAGTCTTCAAGTATTTGGAGGAGGGATGGATGTCAAACAGAAGACTTTCTCTGCTTGGCCCCAGAGTGGAGAACCAGGAACAATAGCTCAAAGCTGCCAAGAGGCAAACTCAGGATTGACAACGGGAATAAACTTCCTAAAAATTATATCAATTCAAAAAGAGAATGAGCTGCCTCCAAAGGTTTCTGCCTCAATGGAAATCTTCAAGCCGCTTGTCTGTATGTTCTCGTGGGGATTTCTTTCTAGCATAGATTGGACCACATGGCCTCTGAAGTCCACTCAATCTCTCAAATTCTGAGATTCCATGAAATTTTTGCCTCTACACCAATTGGCCTGGAGGGCAGTACCCAAAATTTATCTGTGCCAGAACATAATTATAATGTTTTATTATGAAAAAGGTCATCTTTTATAGAGCACTTAAAGCTCACAGAGCCCTGTAAGGTCGGTAATAGACACATTATCATCTCTGTTTTTCCAGACCAGGAAACTGAGGCTCCAATCCGGAGGGAGAGGGATGATTTGCCCAGGGGTCATTAATTTACTAAGGGTCGGTTCTGTTGTTGTTCAGTCGGAGTCTTCACGACCGCATATAGGGTTTCCTTGGCAAAGATACTGGAGTGGTTTTGCCATTTCCTTCTCCAGCTCATTTTACAGGTGAGGAACTGAGGCAAACAGAGTTGAATGACTTGCCCAGGGTCACACAGCTAGTAAGTGTCCGAGGATAGATTTGAGCTCAGAAAGTTCCTGATTTCAGGCCCGGAGTTCTATCCACTGCACCACCTCGTTGCCCAAAGGGTCAGTTCTGAGCCTTCTATTTAGCAAGACTATCTGGCTCAGTGGTTACCATTTACTAGTTGGAAGAGTTGGTGTCGGTGATTCAAGGGGTTCGGGCTAAAAATTCCGCTCCCGGGGTAGTCGGAAAGATCAAATGAGATCGTTTATATACAGCGCTTGGCAAATCTTATTTTTATAAAGCATAGATATCAACGTCTGCCCTTGAAAAAGCAAAGCCCGGGCTTCCCAATTCGAGTCACCCGGGGGAAGAGGAAAAAGCCCCACGAGCTGGTTTCAAGTTAGGCTCGCGGGGGAATAAAAGAAGGGGGCCTGTGAAATGGAGCCCCGGGCGGCCCTCCCCGACCCGCATTAGCAGCAGGAGGGGTAGGGAAAGCAGGGGGAATGGATGCAAACATTTGTTCCGCCCGAGAAGAAAGCTGTCGGAGCCCTGCTCTCGACCGCAGCCGCCGCTCCCTCCTTTTTTTTTCTTTTTTTTGCCAAATCAGGCAGAAGATGCTGGCAGCTGCAAATATTCAATTATGCACAATGAGAAAAAATAATTTACCAAAATAATGGCACTTGGAGAGAGAGAGAAGAAAACCTCGTCCTCTCCAGAAATGGCGTGGAACAATAAATCCCTTAATTAGCTAATTAATATTCAATTGGGGTCAGTGGGCTTCACAGAACCTTTTCCCGGGCCTCGAGAAATTCCAGCGCGCCGCCGCCAAGGCTGCCCACGCTCATTATCGCGCCCGCGCAGGCTGCTTTATCGCGCTGCCAGTTGTCTGCGAACAATGGGGACGCTTTATCGGGCCCGGGCAGCAGCGGCAGCGCGGAGCCCTCCCCACCCCTGCTCTCCACCCCCCGGTAGGGCGGCCGCCACCGCCGCCGCCGCCGCAGCCTGGGAAGGAAAGAGGCTTCGCCATCGAGCGTAATCGATCTATGGCTCCGCCGCATTGTTGGCGCGGTTTGTTTGCTCTTCTGGTATTTAAGGAGCCCGAGCGGCACCCCCCCCCCACCCCGGCTTTCATTGGCTGACATCCCCCTCCTCCCACCTGTCAATGACAAACTGTCAATGTCGCATCCGGACCAATAGAATCCAGAGAGCGTCCGACGCCTATGGATTGGGCTATCGGCTCAGAAAGGCGGAGGCGTCAACCTCTCCTCTAAATTCGAAGTCGGGAAACGTTGATATCGTTTGTTCGCTTTGGATGCAACCGCTGATACGCTAAGCATAGGTGGCGTAGGGGCAGAAAGTCCGGAGCCTTTGAATCTTGGCTCGGGCACTCACCAGCTGGGTGACCTCGGGCACCTCTCTGTTCTTAAGTTACCTATCTGGATTTCCCCAGGGCCTTTCCAGCTGGAAAACTATGATTCTAAATCATTTCAGCTCTCTGCTCTGAAGGCCCCAGATAGGGAGTCAGGGGGCCTGTATTTGAATCTTTGCCAAGCTACCGAATAATTATAATATAATACGGACATCATATCATATAATACAAAGTGTCCTAAGAGTCTTTAGGCTTCAACAGCTTAAAACTGTGCTATGGCCTTTAAAACATCCTGTATTAATTAGTAAGCACTTTAAGGTTTGCAAAGCACTTTACAGATTTATCAGTTTATCCTCACAACAACCCCCAGGAGATGGGCACTCCAATTTTACAGTTGAGAAAGCTCAAGCTGACAACCTCGTCCAGGGTCGCACAGCTAGTGTCTTAAGTGGGATTTGAATTCAGGTCTTCCCGACCCCATTATAGCCACTGTGCCACCTAGCCACCTATAATAATATAATTAATAAAATGCAAAATATCATAATATGTATGGTAATTATATATTAACATAATGGAGTATAATATATAGTATTTTCATGTTCACTTTAAGATTTGCAAAGCACTTTACATGTTACCTCATTTGAGCCTCATAACCTGTGTCGTAGGTATCATTACTGTCCCCGTTTTACAGACGAGGCTAAGAGAAGTTGAGTAACTTGCCAGAGTGATATAGCTAGTGAACGTGTAAGGCAAGATTGAAACTCAGACTCTATGCCACTAAGCCACCCTGCTGTATTGACATAAGACTTGAAAGGTCTCCAGATAGATCAGCCTCAGGGAGCTTCACACAACCCTGGGAGCCACCCACAGCTACACATGGAAGAGTAGAGATCCATGCTCTTCTGGGAATGCAGAAAGTGAGACCTCCTTTTCTTTGGATCAGTGCCCAAGGTAGTGACCAGGAAGAGAATCACACAAAAATAGAGTTAAGCTACAAATTAGATACCGTAAGGGTAGAAATCCTCAGGGAACAAAGTCCCAGATAATACAGGTGTCATAGCCATTGTACAGAACAGGAAACTGAGGGATACGTACACCTTTGGCATTGTACTGCTCTCATCTCGGTTTCTTTGTCTGTCAACGGGGATAGGAGGGAGAGGATTGGCGTGGTACAGTGACAAGAGCGCTGGTTCTTGCAATCAGTGGAACTGAATTCAAATGCCACCTCTGACACCTACCACCTGTGTGACTTTGGGTAATTATTCTCAGGGTTTCAGTTTCCACAATGGTTAAATAAGGAGGTTGAAGTCAGTGGCTTCCGTGGTCCCTCTCAGCTGCAGATTCTTGCTTCCATGACTCCTAAGCCCAAGATTCTATGATTGGAGATCATTATACTTGTATCACCCACCTCACAGAGTTATTGAAAGAAAAACACTTTTTAAACTTTAAAAACCTTTATAGAAATATGATTTTATTAGTCCGGGGTGTTCATTGAGCAGAGGGTGTGGTCTTGTCTTGCCCCTAGGACTATGTCACTATGCCTCATCTGCCTCCTCACTCTGCTTCTGAGGACCCCTTCTCTCATTGGTGAGTCCTTCCCATGGGGAAGGGCCCCAGAAGAGTCACTCTCCAGATACAGCCACCAAACTCCTTCAGTGGTACCTCCTTTCTTTCTTCCCCTGCTCCAAACATGTCTTCCTTTGTGTATTTTCTTCCCCCATTAAAAGATAAGGTCCTTGAGATCAGGAATTGCCTTTTAGCTTGTGTTTTTATCATGAGCTCTTAGTGGTACCTGGCATATAATAAGTGTTTAACAAATGCTTATTGACTGACTAACTAAAGGGAAGCAGCAGCTTGCTGTGATGGGCTTTCCTCTTTCCTGGGAGTTTTCACTCTCTACCTTCCGGGAAACAAATCTAGCCAGGAGAGGCTGCTGTCAGTTCTTTTCAATGGCAACTGCTGTCAGTAACCCGACCAGCTTGGACCATCCTCCTGACTCTGTTCTGGCACACATAAACTAGAGGGGTCCCTAGAGAGATCCATACACTCGGAGAATACAGAAGAAAAGACCTCATTTCCTTAGGAAAGAAAATCCACTCTAGTGGGCTTTTCTGATGACCACACACTTCAAGCTTGGAGATTCTGGAGTACAAAGTCCTGGGCAAGCTCTGTCCCTTGGCCCATAAGCCACCGAATCTCCTAAGTGAATCCAGATAGGGGCAGGCACAACACCCTTAGTGTTGGTTTATGAGTTTCTAGCCCAAGGCAGCTGCTAATCTGCAGGTGGGAACCCAGCTGTGCCCCACCTGTAACTGCTGACAGCCTGTCTTACCTCGGTCTCCTCCCAGTGCCTAGAGCATCTTCCTTAGTGAAAGCCAATCCCTGGGGGCACTTGTGATTGACATGTTCCTGCTGCCCCTTCCCCACAGGGGCATCCTCCGACCTTTTAGACAAGGATTCAGCCCCTGTTGCACCCACACTCAGAAGGAGGAGACTGAAGAAATATCGAACTGGAAGCCTCAGCCCATTGCTGCAGCTCTCTGGGGTGGCGGGTGGGAGACCGTTGCTTTATGGGGTGCTAGTACATTTTAGAAAATAGTTGTGATCAGAATTAGATTTTGTGTTTAGTTGGTAGTAAATTTTCTAGGTTAGTTTGGAGAGGCCATTTAGGCCTCAGCTGTCTGACACAGCCACTCTAAATCACTGCCTGGGATCCCTGACATGTAATATACTCTCCTGATGATTAGATTGTAAATGAAAAATATAGTCAGCATTAACAGTACAGAAAATGAACTCTCATTGCCCTGAGTGCACCTAGATGCCTCCCGACCTCTTCAGCTCAATGTGATAAATGGAAAATCATACAGATGTCCCATGGGTGTGGTGGGGGAAGGAGGGCATGGTCAGTGTGCAGAAAGCTGCCCATTTGCAGAGAGGCATGTCCGCCTGCAGATGTCTAAATAGGCCCTGCCCAAGGGCAGCAAATTAATTAAAGGCAATCTCTCTACCCAGAGCTAGGAATTCAAGCTACTGCCCAAGTGAGAAATAGTTCTGCTGCTTTCTCAAAATATCCCCTGATGAATTCACAGGTTGATCGATTTTGAGCTGGAAGAGACCTCAGAGGCCATCTATTCTATTTTCTTTATTTTACAGTTGAGAAAACTTAAGCTCTGAGGAAGGGAAGTGACTTGACCAAGGTCACGAGTTAGTGTGTTTTCTGAGCCTGAAAGTCAACGGAGTCCAAAGAGTTCACGCTTTGGTTTAATTTATCTTGGTGGACTCAATGAGTTGATGGGCAATACAGGGAAGTCACAGGAAGTCCAGTCTGCTTAGCACAAGAAATAGCTTCCTTATACTCAGAGCTATCCAATAGTGTAATGGGCGGCCTGGGGAAGTAGTGAGTTCCTCATCACTGGAAGACTTCAAATGAAGTCTGGATGGTCACTTATCAGGGATGTTGCAATAGAGATTCCTGCTCAAGTCTATGTTAAACAGTCAGAGAATGCTGGTGTTAAAAAGATGTGCTATGGAGGCAGAGAGCTGTTTAAAATCACCGATAGCACTGTTATTTCCCAAATGCCATGCAGCCCACTCCTCCTCTTCATATTCAGTTCCAGGATCATCTCACTGTCATCTGTAATACCTACCCAAGGTATATTAATTGCTGGGTTAAATCAATGGAATGCCCATCTAATGGCCAATATGTATTCTTCATCCACTTGGTTTTTCTTGTGTGAATTATTGGGTGGATCTCTTTGAACAGCTGTGGAGCTCAAGAGGCACTCTAATATTCCTAGACATAAAGCAATCAAAATAATGTCATCTGCAAACAAGAGGGTCTGAAGGACCTCACCACCTGTCTAAAATCCCCCTTCCATTTGGACTCTTTGCAAGACACACACCATGACAATGGTGAACTCTGTTTTATGCCTCATTTAACATCCCTAATAAGAAGGGGTGCAGCTATCAAGGAATCTTGTGGAATCTTTACATGTTCATGGCAGATACAAATGGATGCTCCAAAAAAAACAAGATGTGAAGATTTTATAAGGAGGTCAAGGGAAGGATGTGCATGGGATGCCTTATCTTTTTCCCAGCTAATCTTTCCTCGTTAACAGTCTCTAGCAACTCACAGGTGCATGGTAGGCAGAGAAAGAGACAAACAGGCAGGCAGGGGAGAAAAAAGGGAGAAAGAAGAGCTACTAAAAGAGAGTAGTAGAAATAAAAAATAGAGGAAAAGAGAAGAAATAGAAAGACTAAGGGGAGAAGAAGGAAGGGAGAAGGAAAGAGAGAGGCTAGAGGAAGAGAGTTAATGAGAAGAAAGAAGAGATAGAGAAAAAGAAAGAAAGAAAGGATAGAAGAGATAAGCTGAAAGCTTAGAGAAGAGATAGAAAGATGAAAAATGAAGTTGGATAGATTTATACGTGTTTGAGAGAGTACTGACTGTGTCAGGCTGGGAAGTGATTATTCAAAATAGTCGGCACCAACAGGAGAAGGACTTGTGCCTTGAACTGGACCTTATGGGTCAAATCTCAAAAGGGGAGGGAGATGCTATGAGATCACCAAGTACAGTCAGTCCCTGTAACCCACTAGCCTTTGTCCCTCCTTTGTGCTGTCCCTGGATGCAAAAGAGGAAATGATGTTTTTCCTGGGTGAAAATGGACTGGGTTGGACTAAGGCAATGACAGTTACTTAGTCTTCAAATCTCATAGAGTTAGAATAGTAAAAAAATCTTACAAAGCCCCCAGACCCAAAGAGATCATCCAGCCACCCCCTTCATTCTACAGATGAGGAAACCTAGACTGAGAAATAGTGCCCTGTTGGAGGCATCTAATGAGTTGCCTGCTCTAAACCAGGCACTGTACTAGAGTCTGGGGAAACATACCAAAATCAAAACAGTCTGCCCTTAAGACGCGTATAGAATTTACTAGGGGGAAACAGCATGCACACAGATAAATATAAATAAGATAGATATCGAGTTAATATGAAATCATTTTAGAGTCTGAGGTGGGGCGGGGGGAGCACTAATTGGTGGGGGAAGGGAGATCCAGAAAGGCCTTATGTAACAGATTGCATTCCTAGTTTTGAAGGAAGCTCACACTTCTCCTAGGCATAGACAAGGAGGGAGTGCCCTCCAGGCATGAGAGAGAGTGGCCCATGCAAAGGCTTGGAGTGTCATGGACTGGGAACAGAAAAGGGGCCAGGTTGGCTGGCAATAGAGGGTTTGAGAAAAGAAAAATGAACGCTCAGTCTGGAAAGACAAGTTGGAGCCAGATTCTAAAGGGCTTTAAATGCCAGACAGAGAAGCTGTTTTTTTTATCCTGGCGGCAATAGAGACCTGCCCAGGTAGTAAGCTCCAAAGCCCGAATTCAAACAGAATAATAATCCTCTAAGAAGGACAGTGTATTACAGATGAGGAAGCAGATTCAAAAAGGGGAAATTATTTGCCCACATCCATACTGCTGCTAAGTGGGAGAACTAGAAGTCAGTTGTGAGTCCTGGACAGACACTGTCTTTTGCCTTTGTAGTTCTGATGCTTAGCACAGTGCCTGGCACATAGTAGATGTTTAGTAAATGTTTATTGACTGACTTACTAAGACCCAGCACTATAACTTCCACAGCACCAAGCTGCTGCCTTGGTGCCCAGGTCTGCTTGGCTCCCACGCAGAATTTCGATGTAATGACAATAACTTAGGTTACCAAGGAATTTCAATCGTACAAAATACGTTTCTCACAACAACCTTTGATGGACGTCAAGCAGTTTTTGTTATCCCTTTGTTACTAATGAGGAACCTGGAGCTCAAGGGGGTAAGTGACTTGCCCGAGGTCCTAGATTACCTGAGCTTGTCTTGTGGCCTTTCCACACAAAACTCCAGGTGCTAAAAATTCCATTTCAGTGGGGGTATGGGAGTGGGCAACAGCAGGCCCTGAGCTTCTGGGAAAAGAAAGTTCCTGCAGCCCATTTGCCTAGCCTGAAAAGAGGCTTCAGGCCCTGAGAGACCTGAAGGGATTGTGCTGCCTGGAGATCCTTCAACTTAATGACTAATTACTGCAGAGCAGTGGGCGGGATTTTGGCTAGAGATCAGCCCTGCCACTCCATGAATAATTTGCATACAAAATGCTTGATTTTGGCAATCTATTAAAGAGCGGCCCAGTGCTAGGGGCTTATCGCAGGCGCACAGCGACTGGGAGCCTTGGCTATCTCCGGAAGTTCTGTTGATGCAGAACAATTTGAAGCCCAGCCCAAGCTGGTATGACATTTAAAGATGCCTTCACTTAATTATGTTACACAAATATTGGGTTGTTTATCCTGGGAATAAAGTCTTTGGGAAGTCAAAGTTGGCGTGGGTGGAAAGGAGGACGTTCTGACTGATTCTTGAAGAGGGAGCCTCTGCGCTCTAACAGAGAAGGTGGGTGGGAGAATAGAGTGGGGGGGGGGATAAGGGGGGCAGCTGTTTTCCAGAGAATGCCCAAAGAGAAGGACTCTGTGGGTGAATAGCAGAATTTGAGGTTTGCTTGGTTTTATTCTTCTTTGGACTGATCTATACCCAGTATTCAAAGTATAGAGGATCTGTGGCTTAAAGGGAGCTCTGAGGCCATCTGGTCCAACCTCTCCTTTCACAGATGAAGAAACTGAGGCCCTGGGGAGGCTATGACTTACCCAAGGTCACACAGATAGTAAAGGTCAGAGGCAGGTCTTTAACAATGAACCCAGTGATAAAGGCTGGCTGAGGAAAGGGAAAACTATTTTGCCTTGTGAACCCGATCATATTAATTCCCTTCTCTATGCTTCAGTTACATCTTCTGAAAAAAATGGGGGTGGAGGTATATATGTGTTGAAGGGGGCATTGGATTCAATCTTATGTTCTGTATTCTAAGGTTCTTTCCATTCTAATATCCTGTGTTTTATGTTCAAAGGCCCCTCCTCACTCTGACAGTCTATGTTCTATGTTCAAAAGACCCTTCCAGCACTAACATGCAAAAGTGACATATGCTTTTGCTCCTTCTTTGCCATCTACCCTACTATAGGAGAAAAGGACATTCATTTTTTACCAACTTTTTAACTTTTTATGTATTTCTTTTGTTTTTTTAATCACTTCCATTTCTAAGAACTGTATATTCCTCTAACCTCCCTTATTCAGTGAGCCATCCCTTATACCAAAAAAATAAAAAATAAAGAAGAGGGACACAGTTCAGCAAAACTAATCAACTGTCTGATAGTATATGTGATGCTCCACACCCATAGTCCCCCACTTCCACAAAAAAAGGTTTCTTCTCTCTCCTCTCTCCCTCCTTCTTTCTCTGTTTCTATCTGTCTCTCTCTCTCCTCTCTCCCTCCTTCTTTCTCTATCTGTCTCTCTCTCTCTCCTCTCTCCCTCCTTCTTTCTCTGTCTCTCATTGTACACAAGCTTAAAGACCATCCATTTAAAAAAAAAATGACAAACTAACCCTTCAATCTTACATAGCTTTATTCTTACAAAAGAGGCTGCAAAATGGGAAGTGACTTATGCAAGGTTTCACATCTAATAGGTCAGAGCTAAGACTTGAACCCCAGATCAATGAGATAATGTCTAGAGTTATTTCCATTGCAATGAACTCAGAATTCCCCAAAGATCACTTCTGAGGCCTGGAAAGGAATGGGTGGAGAGAAACAAGGTGGAGAGAAAGGAGACTGAGTTTGTACTGGTAATAAACAAGAAACTAAAGGTTTTCCTTAAAATACTGGTGAGTCCAGAAGCAGCTGATTCCTTCTAGCGTGGCTATATAGATTCTAATTGTGGGTACCTTCAAAACCCCGGGCAAGGGAGCAAAGGTGCCAACACACCCAAAGCGAAGCAAAGGGGAAAGGGGACAGGGCAATTGGGAAAGCCTATTCTGAGAAGAGTTGGGTTTGACTGACCCATTTGTAGAGCCTCAGTGACAACAGATGCATGTAGTCCCACAAGGTTTTGAAGGTAAAACAAATATAATGGCACCCAACATGTGCCTGTCCCCCTGCCATTCTTGGAGCTAGATTTATGACACTCAGGAAAGTGTTAGTCTCTGGGGTGGTTTGCTAGCTCCCTGTCCCAGCGCAGGGATCATAGAGACAAAACAACCACAGTGAAGGTCCAGATCATAGAAAGTAGCATCTCCGAGACCCTAAAGCCAGCACTGCTCTCTCTTCATGTAGCTGTGAGAAACATGGATGTTTCCATAGTGCCTTCTCAACTAGTCCCAAATTAACCGCATGTATCCCTTTTTCATGGGTAAGAGAATAGGATGGGATCTAGGCTAGAAAGAGCAACCACCTTGGGCAGGGCTGTGCTCAGGGATCAAAAGGAATGCGCAATCGATGTTATATGTGAGTAATTTGATTAGCTTTTATTTAATCTAATTAAATTATTGATTGAGTTGATGACATCTTGGACAGAGGTTTTTGATTGACAGTCGTGAATGGAAAAAAACAGAGTGGCCAAGTAATGGAGGTCAAGTCAAGATATTTGATTAGTGGACACACACATCTATGCTCCTAGACACTGGAACCCTGGGTAGTCCAGAAGTAGAGTCAGTAGATAGGTGACAATGAGCTGCCCTGAGGCTTCTGACTGAGAAGACAGGCAGCTTGGTTCCTATCCACTGCTCCCCCTGGTGGTTAAACTACGGAGCTACTAAAGTGGTGACAATTCAATCCAATTCAGCAAACATTTGCCAAGGTTCTAGTATGGGCATATTGTTATTGTGCGTCAGCCCCCGATGGTGCATATTCCTCTCATTATACATTATTCCCCTTCCCATCAGACTGGCCCTGTTGCTGCACTTCACAAACGACACTCCACCACCTGTATCTGTACTTTTGCCCCAGCCATCCCCTATGCTTAGAGTATACTCCCTCCTCAACTCCACCTCTTAGAATTCCTCACGTGACATCTTTCCTGATTTCCCTTCCCCATTTGCTAGTTCCCTCACCTCCAAAATTACTTTGCATTTATTTTTAGAGACTTCTAAATGGATACAGTGTCTGCCCTAATAGAATGCTTCTTGAGGACAGGGGCTGATCCATTTTTGTTCTGGTATCTCCAAGAGCACAGGCTCTTAAAAAGTGATTGTTGAATGATTGATTGACTGACATGATAGCTGTCTATCCGAAAGGCTGCCATGAGCAGAAGGTCACCAATAATGAAAGGTAGTATGATATCATGGACTGAGAGTTAGCTTCAGAGGCAGAGAGACCTGGGTTCAGGTCTCTGACACAGACTGGCTGTGGGACCCTGGGAAGTCATTTAATCTCTCAGTGCTCTAAACAACTCTCTGAGACTCTAGATTTATAGAAGATGTAGACCTAGCATTTCCAATAGCTCCATGGTTACAATGCTAAACCTTTCATTGGTAGAGGCAGTCTCTTCCAACAGGCGTACCCTCCGCCAATGAAATCACACATCCAGTCGCTATCCCCAGCACCTAGCACAGAGCCTGGCATGTAGGAGGCATTTAATAAATGCTCTTTAATTGTCTGATTGGATAGTGTGCAAAACATAGATCCAAACACTGGGGATAGAAAGATGGAAAATGACACAGCCTCTGACCTTCGGGAGATTCCAGACTAATAAAAGGGATCTAACACTCATTCAAATGAATACAAATAGATCCTCACAAGCTGAGCTGGGAGTTGAAGGAAAAGGCAGCTTTTAACACGCAGTGATTTGCAGTGAGTACATACAACAAAGGAAACGTCATGTTCAAACACAGAGAGGTGGGAGAGGGGTGGACAAGTATGAGGAACAACACACTATCATCAGTCCAGAATTGAAAATGAAGGGGAGTGTCACACACTAAGTCTGGGGGGCTGGCCTACAGTCAGATAGTGAAAGACCTTGGATGCCAAAGGAAGGAATTGGCACTTCATTCAGTGTTTGGTGGGGAGCCACCAACCATCTTCGAGCAGGAAGTGACTCGGTCAGATCTGTGTTCTAGGAAGATTATGTTGGCAATCGTGTGAAGGATGGAATGGAAGGGGAGGGGAAAACTAGAGACAAAAAGTCTACCCATTAGGAAGCTATTAATGTAGTCCAGATGAGAGGTGAGGATGGGCTGAATGAGAGTGATGGCGGGGACAGTGGAGAGCAGGGTCCAGATGCCAGAGATATTATGAAGGTAGAACAGATAGGAAATTATGGAGCCCTTTTATTGACTCCAAGTTTTCCATAAAAGGCAAGGCCCATCTCTGTGATATAAACATGCATTTACTGTATGGCACCAAGATCAGCAACACCACTCCCTTCAAAGAACTAAAGATAAGCACCATACAGGAGCAGTGGACCAGTACCTGGTTGGTGTGAGCAGGCAATGTATTCATAAAGTTTACAAAGTACTTTACAAAATGTCTCATTTGATCCTCACAAGCACCCTGAGGGTTAGATGCTATTACTACCATCTCCATTTTACAGATGAGGAAGGACACTGAAGCAGAAAGTGACTTTCCCAGGGTCACACAGCTAGCAAGTATCTGAGGGCAAATTCAAACTCAGCTCTTCCTGACTTCAAGTCCAGCTTTATCCACTGTGCCACCTACCTGCCTTATATAACCAATGAGAAACTCTGAAGAACAAAGAGTTTGTTAAATTGGTTGTATTTGCATACACAAATAAGATCATAGGTCCATAATAAATGCTTGTTGATTGAATGATAAGGGAATTACTTGACAGAAATAAAAGAAGGGCTGGCCATGTGGTGAGAATGAGGGATGGCAAGTGGGAGGTAGCCAGGGTCTTCCACTGTTTCCTTCAGCTGTCAAGAGAGAGCTAGGAAGGTCTCCAGCACATCAGATGGACCTCTTGTTGTAAACTTTTTGGAAGATGTGGATGAGAGCACAGGATATACAGGCAAAGACAGATTGCAACTTGCAATCATTGGATGAAAATCCCAAATTGATGAGATTACAGATCTCATTTGAATATTTGAGAAGAAAACTAAAAGGATTTAGTAATCAATTGTAATCGATTGATTGCAATGGGTAAGGATGAGGGAATAGTCAAAAACGAGTCAGGCTTGGAGGATGACAATGCCTTTTCAAAGCAATAAGCATTTATTAAGCACCTACTATGTCAGTCAGTAAGTTAACTAGAATTTATCAATGCCTACTATGTGCCAGGAACAGAGTCAAGCACTACAGATCTACAGAAAGGCAAAAAACAGTCCCTGCTCTCAAGGATCTTGCGGTATAATGGGATAGACAACATGCATGCAACTACGTATAAACAAGATGAAGACAAGATAAACTGGGGGTAGTTGATGAAGGAAGACACTAAGATGAAGGAGGACTGGGAAATCAAGGAAGTTGAGAGGCAGAAATGAGGAGAGAGTGTGTGTTCCAGGCATGGGGGACAGCCAATGAAAACACTTGAAGTCAGAGGTGGAGTGTGTGAGGAACAGCAAGGAAGCCAGAGTCACTGATCAAAGAGTACATGAGGTGGGGTAAGATATAAGAAGACAGGAAAGGCAGGAGGGGGCCAGGTTATGAAGGGCCTTAAAAACCCAACAGAGGGTTTTATATTTGATCCTAGAGGTAATAGAGAGCCAATGGAGTTTATTGAACACGGGGAGGAGGGGGTTTTGAACCTTCTTGCAGAAGATCAATCTGACAGCTGAGTAGAAGATCTATTGGAGTAGAGAGAGACTTGATGCAGGAAATTTCAATAGCTAAACATGAGGTAAGGAGGGCCTGCGTCAGTGGGGTGACAGCAGTATCAGAGCAGAGAAAGGGATTAATATGAGATATGCTTGCAGTTGTTCAGTCATTTTTTAGTCATGTCTGACTCTTTGTGACCTTTTTGGGGTTTTCTTGGCAAAGATACTGGAGAGGTTTGCCATTTCTTTCTCTAGCTCATTTTACAGATGAGGAAACTGAGGCAAATAAGGTTAAGTGCCCAGGGTCACACAGCTATTAAGTGTCTGAGGCCAGATTTGAATTCAGAAAGATGAGTCTTCCTGACTCCAGGTCCAGCACTCTATCCACTGGACCACCTGTTACAAAGGTAGAAATGACAGGACACTGGCCACTGATTACATATGGGGGAATGAGGAGTGAAGGATGATGCCTTAAGCCTGGGAGACTGAAAGGATGGTGGTCCCGTCAACAGTGATAGGCAAGTTAGGAAGAAGAGACAGTTTAGGGGGAAAGAAAATGAGTTCCACTGGGGACACATTGAGCTTAAGACGCCTACGTTCAAACATCCAATTCAAGCTGTCTAGTAGGGAGTTGGAGATGGGAGACTGAAGGTAAAGAAAGAGAGAGAGGTTAGGGCTGGACAAATGTATTTGAGAGTCATCTGCATAGAGATAATAATTGAAACCATGGGAGCTGATAAGATCACCATGTAAAATAGTATAGAAGGAAATTAGAGTCCAAGGCAGAGCCTTGGGGGACACATGGTTGCAGGAATGATGCGGATGAAGATCCAGCAAAAGGAAGAGGAAGTGAGATGGACTGAAGGAGACTAGGATAGCAAAGTGTCGTGGAGACCTAAAGAGAAGAGAGTATCAAGAAGGTGATCAGCTGTGTCAAAGACTACAGAGAGATCAAGGAGGAGGAAGATTGAGAAAAGACCGTTTGATACGGCAATTGAGAGATCATTATTAACTTTGGAGAGAATAGTTTTGGTTGAATGATAAAGGTTGGAAGCCAGGCTGCACAGAGTTAAGAAAAGAGCAAGAGGAAAGGAAGCTACCTACTGTAAATGGCCTTCTCAAGGAATTTAGCCACAAAAGGGAAGGGAGATGTAGGACAAACGCTAGCAAGGATGGACAGATCAGATGAGAGCTTTTGAAGGATGAGAGAAACATGGGCACATTTGCGGGAAGTAGGAAAGCAGCCAGTAGGCAGGGAGAGATTGAAGATTAGAGAAAGTAGTGATGATAGAAGAAGAAATATGTTAGAGAACATAGGATGGAAAGTTCATGAAGAGTGGTTAGCCATGGCAAGGAGAAGTAAGGGTCAATTCTTTATGTGAAACAGAGGTAAAGTAGGAGATAGTGGCAGAAGGCATCTGGATGATGTAAGATAAGGGGAGAAGGAGCTCTTTGTAAATGGCTTCAATTTTTTCAGTGAAATTTGCAGCAAGGTTCTCAACTGGGAAAGTGAAGAGGAGAGGGAGTGGTGGAAGGTTTAAAGAGGGATGAAAAGGTTTGGAAGAGCCCTTCTGGTGAGTGAGATAGTGAATCAATTAGGGGGTGTGTGAAGGATTGCCTTGCTGCAGCGAGTGCCCAGTTGAAATTGTGTAATATAAACTTGTAGTGGACCTAGACAGAATTGTTTCATAGTTTTTTCCAGCTTCATTCAGCAGCATGTGAGTAGAAATAAAGGCTGTGGCTGGTAAGAGGCTAGAGTTTGAAAGGACAAGATCTTCATTTGGATAAAGGGACTTGAGAGAAGATGATAGGCTGGAGTTGAACTGGTTCACCAAGGAGTCTAGATGAGGAAGAGAAGAGAGTAGCCAGTGCAAGTCTAGGGAGGGGATGGTTGTCTGGGAAAGAATTAAAGGGGGTTGGAGGTTGCAATAAGGATGAAAATAGGGTTTAGATTTGAAAGTGGGAGTAGAATGACAACAACCTGTGGTCACATAAAGGAATTTCAGAATTCACAGACAAATGCAGAATGTTTCTGTGTGACAGCAAGATCAAGAGTATTGCCTTTTCTGCGTGTAGCTGCAGTGGGATGGAGGAGCATGTCACAGGAAATAGAGAAGCTGAGGAATGTGGAGGTTAGGTTTTTTGAAGGAGTATCAACATGAATGTCAAAATCCTCTAGTATGGGGGGAGGGAGTTGGGGAGGAGAGAAAAACTGAGAACCACTTTGTGTGGCAGGAGGAATAAAACAAAATTGAAGACATTCCATTCCCTCAAGGAATTTACTTTCTTTGAGGGAGGCAGATAGAACATTCAAATAGCTAAATAAATTCAATTTAATTGAGATGGGAGAGAGCACCTACAACTAGGGACATCAAGAAGAATTCCCATCAAATGGCACACTCCATACATTTGGCTGAGCTTATGTGAAGGAAAACAGAACATCTGGGTCTGAAGAGAGCAAGGAAACCAGTTTAACTGGAACAGAGAATGAGTGAAAGGGAGAAATAGGAAATCAGTTTAGGAAAATAGACAAGAGCCAGACTCTAAGGGGCTTTCAATGCCAAACTCAGGTGTTTGCATTTTAACCTAGAGGCAAGAGGGAGCTACTGAGGTTTCTTGAACAAAGAAATGACATTATGCCTTTGGTAGATTACTTTAACCACTGTCTGAAGGATATATTGGAGAGGAGGTGAACCTGGAATGAGGTGGCTCAATTAATGGGCTGCTGCAGCAGGCTAGGCAAGAAAAGATGAGAGGCTAAACCTAGGAGAAGGTCATCATGCACAGTGAGAAAGGATAGACTGCAAAGGTCAAAGATTTGAGGTTGAAAACCTAGGTGACTGGAAATCACCCTCAACAGAAACAAGGAAGTTTGGAGGTGGTATAGGTTGAAGGAGGAAGATACTGAGTTCCATTTTGGACATCTTGAATTTAAGATGCCTATAAGACCGTCAAGTGAAGATGTCCAGCCAATAGTTGGTGGTGTGGGACTAGAGTCCAGGAGATTAGGACTGAATAGATAGATAGATAGATAGATAGATAGATAGATAGATATGGATGTCATCTGCATTGAGATAATAATTGAATCAACTGAAGCTGACAAGATCACCAAAGATAAGATAAATCACGGGAAGAGAAGACCCAGAACAGAGCCTTAGGGAAAACTAGAGTTAGGACACTGATGATCACCCAGGATAAGATATTGAGAAAAGTCAGTCAGGCATGGAGGAAGAAAGCCAGGATAGAGAAATATGACAAAAGCCAAAGAACAAGAGAGCATGAAAGAGAAGTGGGGTGGGTCAACAGTGTCAAAAGCTCTAGAGGGGTCAAGAAGGATGACCACTGGGAAAAGGCTGTCAGATTTATCCATTAAGACATCAGTGGTGACTTTGTGGAAAATAATTTGAACTGAATAGTGGGGTCAGAAGCCAAATTGATAGGGGTTGAGAAGTGAGTAGGAAGTGAAAGCCACTATTGTAGATAGCTTTGTCTAGTGCTTTGGCCATGAAAATGAGCACTATAGGATGATAGCTCAAGGGGGTAGAGAGGTCAAGTGAGATTTATTTTTTAAGAATGGGGAAAATCTGAGGATGCTTATAGATAGCAGGGAAGGAGTCTGTAGAAAAAGGAGACTGTCAAATGCCATAAAAATAGGGAAACTAAAAAGAAGGACAAGTTTACGTGAGAAAATGATGGATTCCATTGAAAAGAAAGCCTGGGAGCAAAATCAGGTTACAAATGAACCTAAACCTTGTAGGGACACCTAGAACCATGATGACATAACTAGTACACTCATGGTGGTTTTGGTTGATGTTTCTATGATGTTCATCATGATTGATGGATGCCAGACCACTGGCTTCAGGTAATTTATAAAAGTTTCAGAGTTCAACTGTGTGAAAATTGCAAAGAGGTAGATTGCAGCTTAACATAAAGAAAATTTTCCATGTAATGAGAGCTGTCCAGAGCTGGGGGAGGTGTCCAAAATATAGCTGTGCTTCTCTGCTCTCCAGTTGTATGGGCACTAGCTGAAATTATGTTATAGAAATATGGAATTTTAGAGGCGGCTCTCTAGCTCCAAAATATGTAACAGCTCCCAAGAGCCTATAGGACCAAGTTTAAATTCTTACTTGGCATTTAATGCCCTCCACTTTGGGGCTGATGCCAGTTTTTCCAGTCACTTCTACACACACACACACTCACACACACTTTTTGCCTTTAATCATGTTGCTCCCTAAGCCTAGAATTACATGCCTTCTCATTTCCACCAGCAAACCCCATACCCAGCCTTTGAGGTCTCCTAACCCCAAATGTGACCATGAAGAGTCAGACAAGACTGACAATACAGAAATGACTGAACGAGTAAACTCTAATCTGCCTGAAGGTAGGGGAGTGGCCCCATATATGAAGACAGGAGCTATGTCTCTTCCCCCCTTTATAGTATTCCTTGAATTTCTTGAATAAAGAAGTGACATTATGCTTTTGGCATATTACTTTAGCCACAGTCTAAAGGCTATATTGGAAAGGAGGAGAGCCTGCAATGAGGTGGTTCAATTAAGAGGCTGCTGCAGCGGGCTAGGCAAGAGGAGATGAGAGGCTAAACCTAGAAGGTCATCATGCATGGTGAGAAAGGACAGACTGCAAAGGTCAAAGATATGAGGCTGAAAACCTAGGTGACTGGTTCAAGAAGAATTCAAGAAGGCTCTGTTCTGGGTCTTCTCTTCCCTTGATTCATCTTGGTACTCCTTGATAGTGCCAAGCACAGTGCTGCACAGAGAAGGTGCCTAGTCCATGCTTGCCAAAGTAGAAGGCCGAGATCAAACACCATCTTTTCTATGGATCCTTCCTTGATCCCCTCAACGCCTCACCCTCTGTCAGAAGTGATGTCTTTAACACCTCCTGATCTCATGGCTCTTCGTACATTTCCCAAGGCATCTCTCCATACTCATATTAAAGTCGTCTGTGTCTCTTTCCTGTCTCTTTCACATGACCATGAACTCCTGAGGGTGGGAGCTATGTTCCCTTATCTTTGTATGTGTCATTGCACCAAGCCCAGAGCAGGTGCTTAGTGCGGTGTGGAGCCCTGGAACTGGGGCTCAGATTACTTAAAGAGCTCTAGCCTCTGATTCTTATTTGTTTTACTGCCTTGAATAGATCACAACCTTTCTGTGCCTTGGTTTCTTTTTCTGTAAGAAAGCAATCATAATGCTTGCATAGGTTACCTCACAGGGTTACTATGGGAAAAAAAACTCTCTGAAAATCTTAAAGGAATACAGACATGCAAGTTATTGTTAATAATGAATAAATTGTTATTCTTTCATTTCTCCATTCACTCAATGGATGAAAAACTCCTATTGTCCAGTTTATGACATGCAGTAGGGTGGCCAACCCATTGAGCATCAGCATTCGTATCTGAGATGGGCTCTGCAGATGGTCAGTGAGCTGGACCCAGAAATGAATAGGAAGAAGAGAACAGGATGCATGGGGAAACTTCCTTAGGCAAATCATTTCACATTTTGGGGCCTCAGTTTCCTGTCCTGCAAAATGGAGGTATTAATGCCCATATGACCTATTACAGGGCTGTGACGGCTGTTGGGATCATTAGAGGCGCTGGGAGCCCCTGCTGGGCAAGTTTTCTGAGGCTGGGAATGGGATATGCCCTGCTGGCAGCTCCTGAGTCTCCCCATTTCTACCAATAAGCTATTTCAGAGCTACAAGAGTGGATTGTAATTTATATATTTACCAAATTTTTGTCAAACCTAAGATATTTAGGACCATAAAATTATAGACTGGTGGAAAATAATTACATCAGCCACTTTTAATCGCTTCCAGTGACAAAAAAATTAATGTCATTACAATAATTGTTGCTCTCAATTTTGCAGTAAGTGGTTTTCCCCCCAAAAGAGCCATTAATTAGCCAATGCTGATGTGGCACATTCTCCAGTCTTTTATTAGCCACCCACATATTGCACACTGGGGATGATTTAAAGGGTACTAGGGGCCATGGCCACATTCCTTGGAAAAGTCAGGACTCCCAAATGACACCCTTTCACAGCACCCTCTTTTCCCTGGGATCCATGAGCCTTTCTTCAGAGCAATAAATCCAGAGACTGATGCAGAAAGACTGCTGTGGCCATGGTCAGGGTCAAATCAAATCAACAAGCATTTATTAAGTGCTACTGTGTGCCAAGCATGGTGCTAAGTTCTGGGGATACAAAGAAAGGGGAGGAAGCCAGGATTAGGGTTACATAGGTGGACTATGCAGCTGCCGTGTAGTAGGATTAAACACTTCTCCCTTCTTGCCATATATCTCTGCAGTCATCGTGGCTGAAATGCCTCCCCCTCCCCCTTATTGTGCCTTCTACAGGAGATGTGTGCATTTTAACTAAATTGGTTGAGGGATAAGTGTAAAATCCCGTTCTCAGGTTCGACAAATGAGCTGCTTAAGCAGAGCATTAGTGGGACCGAGGGAGGCAGAGAAGGAAAGAACATGGATAGACAGTACTTCATTTTTTTTAAAAGAGAGCCAGTATGGTCCCAGGTGACCACAAGCTCAAGACGAATCATGAGTGTAACACAGCAATCAAAAATATATTGTGGTAATATCCTAAAGGAAAAAAACTTTAAAAGACTTAGGAACTCTGATTACACAGTGACCCACCACAATTCCAGAGGATTCGTGATGAAAGATGTTACCCGCATCCTGACAGAGAGGTAAAGGATTCAGTGCAGATTGAGACAGATTTTCTTTTTCTTTTTTCTTTTTTCTTTTTTTGGACATGGCTAATGTGGGAATTTGTTTTGCTTGACTACACATGTTTGTAACAAGTTTTGTTTTTCTTGCTTTCTCAGTGGGGGTGGGGAAGGTAGGAGGTAAAGCTGAAAATAAAATAAAACAACAACAGAAGGTATTATGATTTTAGGCTGCATTAAGAGAGAGCATCATGGCCAGAATGAGGGAGGAGTGAGGGTTCCACCATTCTCTGACCTGAGCAGACGACACCTGGAGTCATACGTTCAGTGACAGGTCTTAGGAGGGACACTGGCAAACTGTAGTGTGTACAGAGGATGGCAACTAGGTTATTTGAGGGGACTAGAGACCTTGTTAGATGTTATAAGACCCAGTTCAATGATTCGAGGATGGTTGGCCTGGAGCCGGAAAAGAGCAAGGCAACATTATTACTGCCCTTAAACACCTGAAGGGTTGTCTGGTGGGAAAGACTTTAGACTTTCTCGGTGTGGCCCCACAGAGCAGAGCTAGGAGGTGCTAGGTGAGGCACCGTGATGGGAAAAGACAGTATGGTTTGGTGGAAAGCCAGGTCTGAGGCCCAGCTCTTGTGACTTTGGACAAGTTGTTCCTCTCTCTTGTCCTGAGTCAGTTTTCTCCTCTAAAACGAAAGGGCTGGACTAAAAGGTTTCTTCCAGGTCTAAATGCTATATAGGGTCCAATAAAGTACAGCAAGGTAGGCGAGAGACAGGGGAAAGCATTAGACTTCCCTTTTGAGACTCAGTTTCCTCATCTGCAGGATGAAAACAATAATATAGAAACACCAACCCCCTTGCAGTGTTGTAGGAGGGAATATGCTTTATGAACCTTAAAGCGTCACGGTTACATAATGCAAGTTAGAGAGAGGAATGAGCTCTCTGTCATTGCAGGTATCCGAGCAAGTCCTGGGGGTGGGAGCGGTGGTTATGTTATGTAATGCAGGTTATATAATGCAGGTTAGAGAGAGGAGTAAGCTCTCTGTCACTACAGGTATCCAAGCAAGTCCTGGGGTGGGTGCGGTGGCTGTTACGTAATGCAGATTAGACAGCAGTGAGATCTCTGTCACCGCAGGAATCCAAGCAAGTCCTAGGGTGGGTGCAATGGGTTCCTGTTTTGGGAGGCTGCGAACCCGTGTGGCTAGCAGGGACAATGCCTCATTGGCAAGAATCCCTGCGCTGAGCCCCGGGGCTCAGGATAGATGGCTGGAGGAAGCTAGACACCGTGTCCTCTTTCCATTCCGATGAATTACTGCGAGGCTGCCAGTAGTTAGGGATGGCTCACTCCCCCTAAGTTGTAATGAGGGCGATGGGTATTAATCTCCACAGATATCGAACCATAATTATCTGATCATCGGGCCTCTTTAAAAAAATTAAAGCTGCCCATCCATCCTTTCCTGGGCTGCCACATTGTGAAACAATGAGCACTAATGGCCGGTGAGCCCTGGGGGCTGGCCAAGCGTTCCTATCTGAACACTGCCACCTTATGGGAAGAGCTGGAATTGTTTCTGAGGCCAGGGGCCAGGCTCTCAGACAGCGTCTGCTTGGGGACTCGGACCCTGGGAGTGGGGGGTCAAACTCACCTTCTGTGTGGCCGAGTGCTGATGTATATTGTCCAGGGAACTCTCTTGGTGCTTGGGGCTCCACAGGAACAGTTGGCTAGTCAACCCTTTTTAAATTGGTGGAGTTTCTCCTTCCCAATCTCCCTTCTGATGCCCATCCATCCTTCCCCAGCAACACTAACTCCTCCCCACCATGCCTTTCACTTGTTTGGCTGCTAACTAATCACTCAATTAATTCAACGGGTATTTTTAAAGTGCCTACTATGAGCAAGGCACAAAGCTAGCTCTTGAGGATACAGAGACAAAAAAAAAAACCACCCCCGTCCTAAAGGGGCTTGCATTTTACTGCAGGATATGAAAAGAGAAAAATAAACACAAAATAGTAATTTAAGGGAATGATTAGATAAGAGATGAAGGTACTCCCCCATCCTTGGGGCAGTTACATTTTAATAAGGGACCGTTGGCGACAAAAACAAAAGAAAGCAAAATCCTAAATTAAAAAAAAAACAGACAAAAGAACTACCCCCGTAGCTAGGTGCCCTCCATTCTAGAACTGCCTGCCACTAGTATGTCACTAACTTGCTATGAGACCATGGGGAAGACACATCTACTCTCTAGACCTCAATTTTCTCCTCAATAAAAAGGTGTTAGATTGAATGATCTCCAAAGTTCCTTCCAACTTAAATATTCTGTGTCCTGTGTTCTATGAGCTCTTCCACCAATGACATTCCATGTGTCTGGGCAGAGACCGTAAGATTTGGAGCTGAAAGGAACACCAGAGACCATGTGGTCTTTACCTAACCAAGGATTTCTTCTATATAGAAGAAACTATGTTTCATTCAAAACTGAAATCGACAACATTCCATATCCTGTTGAAATGAACCAACATTTTATCCAGCATCTTCTTGAAAACCGCCTGGGAGGAGGAAACCTGCTATATCTTGAGGCAACCGTAATCTATTTTGGGGTACCTCTAGTTAATAGTTATGTGTTATTAGGGGCGGCTAGGTGGTGCCATAGTGCACAGAGCACTGGGCCTGGAGTTAGAATGGACCGAGTTCAAATCCAGCCTCAGACACTAGCTTTGTGACCCTAGGCAAGTCACTTGACTGTGTTTACCTTACTTCCCTCATCTGTAAAATGAGCTGGAGAAGGAAATAGCAAACCACTCCAGCACCTCTGTCAAGAAAACTCCAAATGGGGTCAGGAAGAGTCGGACAAGACCGAAACGACATGACAACAACAAAAGTTACTAGGAAGGTTTTTTTCCCCATTAAGCCAAAATGTGCCTCTCTGCAGCTTTCACCCATTACACCTAACCCTGTCCTCTAAAGGCAAGCTGACTAAGCCTTCTCCCTGCTCTACACAGCAGTCCTAATAGTGAGAGTCAATGTGGTGGAGCAAAAAATGCATTGGATTGGAGATTAGGAGACCCTGAGTTCAAATCCTGGTATATGACTCTGGACAAGTCACTTAAACCTCTCTGAGACTCAGTTTCCTCACTGGTAAAATTAGGATGATAGTAGCAGCAAGTACCTCACAGGATTAGTGTGAGGTTCAAATGAGATGATGAACATACAGCGCTTTGTAGACTACAAAGTGCTATATAAATGTCAGCTAGCATTTAGCTTCACTTCAAGAATCTCCTTATTTTCTTTTTCTAGGCAAAAATCTGCAGCTCCTTTAGTTGATTCTTATAGGATACGGCCTTCAGTCCCCTTACCATGCTGGTTTCCCTTTTATAAAAGTACCACAGCTTGCCAATGTCCCTTCTAAAATACAGCTGCCAGTAAAGAACACAATATTCCAGATGTGTCTGACTGTCACTTCCGAAGTCCTGCACACTATGCCTTTCTTAATAGGGAATAAGCATTTGTGTGGTGGTGCCTACTATGTGCCAGGCACTAGCTAAGAGCCTTTTTTGTGTTGGTTTGGGTTTTTTTGCTGTGGTTGTTGTTTACCAATGTTATCTCATTTGATCCTGACAACAACAACCCTGGCGAGGTAGACGCTATTCTTTCCCACATTTTACAGTTAAGGAAAATGGGGCAAACAGAAGTTAAGTGACTTGCCCAGGGTCACACAGCTAGGGAGCGTCTGAAGCTAAATTTCCTGACTTCGGACCCAGCATTCTCTCCATCGTGCTGCCAGCTGCCTCTAACAGAGTCTAAGATCCCATTAACATTCTTGGCTGCCATACCACATTGTTGACTCGTATTGATCTTGCAGTTCATTTGGGAAATTGATATTTTGAATACAAGGTTTAGGAATTTACATCTATACTTATTAAATTTCATCTTATTAGTTTCAATCTAATATTCTAGCTTGTCAAAGCCTTTTGGTATCCCAGCTCTCATCCATTGTCCTCTTTAACTTCATATCAACTGCAGATTTGACAAACATGTCATGTAGGCCTTGATCCAAATCACTGATTTTTAAAAAATGTTGAACAGCAAAGGGCCAACCCAGCACAGATCTCTAGGGCACTCCACTAGAGACCTGCTCCCCAGGTAATCATTAATGATTACTCATTCATTCAGCCAGTTCTGAATCCATTTCATTCTACTGTCATCTGGTCTCCATCTCATCCACAAGGATCCTATGACTTTGCCAAATGCTTTGCTAAAACCTATTTTACATGATACTACGGCATTCCCCTGATGTAGCAGTCCAGTTACCCCATCAAAAAGGAACTAAGTTAAGTCTGGCACAACCTGTTTCCCTTTAAAATTGCTTACAAACCATCCCTTTAATAATGTGTTCTAGGATTTTGTTGGAACTGAAGTCAATCTCACTGACCTAGAGTTTACAGACTCCACCTTTTTTCCATTTTGTTTAATTGAGATTCTTGTCTTTCTTCTTACAAAGCCTTTCCTGTTGTCCAGGGTCTTTGAAAGATCACTGATGTGGCTCACCAGTTCCATCCGCCATTCCTTTTAGTACCTTAGCTCGTCCAATTCTGGTAACTTGAGTTCACATAGGGCAGCTAAGTGGTCTCTTGATGTCTCTTCCTTTGTCTTGAGCATCAGCTTTTAAGTATGGTCGGTGATCAGAAGCTGGAAGGGACCTCAGAGATTATCTAGTCTAAACCCTTGATTTTACAGATGGGGAAACTGAAGCAAACAGGGGTGTTCAGGGAGGATTGGTACCTCTGGTATGAGGACTTGCTGAGCCTTTTTTAGGGCTGTTCGTCCAACTTTAATGTCCACCTGCCATCCAACTCTTACCTATGGCTCCAAGAAACTGTAGCATACCCAGTGGCCACACCTCAATAATTTAATTTAGCAGATAGGCTAAACCAAGTTGAGGGTAACTGACAAGCCTCAAACTCATTGATAAGTTAGGAAGGCATCTACCCCAAGCATGTGAAGACTTCCCCTGGGTGGAATGGACAGATGTGAACAATTTATTCCAACGGCCATGAAGGCAGCTGAAGCAGGCGCTGTGGAGCGATTAGAACTTGGTCAGACATCAAAGATGCCAAGGTCATCCACTGCATCCCGGGCCGCACTAATTGTCCTGACTTTTGTGTTGCCACTGGATTCTGATGATTCTGGAAGAGAAAAGTGAAGGTGATAACTTTGTGCAACTCTGCCTCACTCAAATACAATTGACTGGCAAGTCAAGACATCACCCTGTGGCGTCACTGGTCCTCTTCAATAAGAAGGACAAACAAGGACAGATGAGGAAACCGACACCCGGGGGCACGAAGTGACTTGCCCAAGGTCATACAACTTGAGATGGGATTTGAACCCTAGTCTTCTTGACTCCTTAATTATTCTCGCTTTGTCCTCAGGTAATTTATAACTGAGGACAGAGAAGACAGCTAAGAGGTTCAGTCTTCTCACTGTCCCATTTTAGCTCTGTTTGGATCTTCCTGGTGCCCCAGCATGGCTCTGATTCTCTGGACAACTTCTCCACCTGAAGGAGATGCCTCCACTCCTGCATTCTCTTCCTATGATTGGTGAGTTCTCCTTTGGAACCTCCATTTGAGGAAGTGTCTATGCCAGCCTCAGTCACCTCTAAGTCAGATCTGTTCCTGACTCTCCAGTATACTTTCTCTATCATGCCCCATCCCCTAAGAATGGAAACTTCCAGAGGTCAGTTAAAAGGCTTGATGGATAAAGTGGTAGACCTGCTAGACACGAGTTCAAATCAAGCCTCATTCACTTAACCTTATTCTGCCTCAGTTTCTTCAACTGTAAAATGGACTTCATAATAGCACCTACCTCCTAGAATTCTTGTGAGGATCAAATGAGGTAATATTTGTAAAGTGCTTGGCACATAGTAGGTGCTTAATAAATGCTCATAAACTCCCCTCATTTTTGCTTAAATTTGCATTTCCAGGTTTAACACCTTAATGAATACTTTATTTAATATAATACAATTTTAAAATGTTCTTTTGTTAGCCTTAGTATTCATCAACAGCCTCAGCTCATTCCCATAGAAAGAGAAAGTAACCTTATCAAGGTCACACATCTAATAAGCAGGTAAGGAAAGCGAAGTCCAGAGGGGGCCATTGACTTATTCAAGATCACAGAGATAGCAAATAGCCAAGCTGGGATTAAAACTCAGCCTCCTTTAACTCCGAATCTGACTCTGCCACACCAGGATCCCTCCCTAGGACAGCTGTCCAGGGCAATGTACTAGGAAGGACCCTGAAAAGGAGATGCCGAGTCTCCTGTGTCCAAGACTCTGGGCTCTTCCTGCCCGCTGTTCCTTGCACTGGTCTTCTTTATTCTTAGCCTGTTACATGATCATATTTTATTCATCTACATCCTGCTGTTATATACTGTCTAGAATATAAATCATACATATTTCCACACTCTGTTCCATTAAAAAATGCCAAAGAAGAGCAATTATGTTAAGAGGCATAGAACAGTCATAGCAGTACTCATGCATCTCCATCTTGAACTCTCTAATTAATTTCACTGTGTGATTTGGAGGTAAGTTTTTTCTCTCAGCCTCAGTTTTCCCATCTGTAAAATGAGGAGATTTCATTCATCTATTCATTAAACTAGGTTCAAATTCCACTGTTGAAGATTTCTTAAGGAAAGTTGTTTAACTTTTCTGTGTGACTTTGGACAAGTTACTTAACCCTCCTGGACCTCAGTTTCCTCACCTGTAAAATGAAGAGGTTGGACTAGATGGTCTCTTAAGTCTCTTCTAGCTCTTGGTCTATGATCCTATGACTCTAATATTCAATTAGTATTTAACCAGCATCTACTATGTGTGAAGCCCTGTGATGGACCCTGTGGAAGAAATACATAAACAAAGGAGATACAGCCCCTGCTCCTTGAGAGATTGTAATACTAAGGAACATGAAATGCATATGCTAAAAAAAAAGAAATAACAGTACAAAGGGATTTGCATTAAGTGTCTTATAAATGTTATTGATAGGAAGGGTCCTATGACCTCTGACTACCAGGCTCCTCCAATTTCTGATTGCCAAGTCTGTCCAAGATAATAACCAAGGACACAAAAGTTGTTATCAAGAGTGCAGCTTCCAACGATCTTGTGACCGACTCATAATCTCCTAGCCCATTGGTGCTCCCTGGTACCAAGACCTCAGGGAGCATTCAGCATAGCCTGGAACACAAGCCTTCTCCAGGGACACACAATGTCGGGGTACGCAAACACTGCCACGTGGGGAAAGGCATCCAACAACAAAGCCGTGCAGCTGCACTGAGCAGAGACCAAGAGGTCTCACCCGGTTCTCATTCTCTCCATTTCAATACACTCAGTTTTGCAACAACAATATAATGAGCCAACCTGGTCCAGAGGCTGCGGTTCTCCCTTCTTTTACCCACCATGCCCTGTTTATAATAGCACACATGATAAAAGCTCCAGTGTTCAGAGAGAGAGGCCACGACTATAGGCTGTGGTAGCCAAGGAAAGCTTCATGGAGCTGGGCATTGAAGGATGGAGAGAAGAGGAACTGACCATGGTATATCAGGGCAAGAGTGGCCTTCCTGATGTGTAAGGTACATGTGAAGCATGTGAGTAGGAAGTAGATTTGGAAAGGTGGGTTGAGGCCATATTGTGGAGGACTTCTACTGAGACTAGAAATGTCATTTGATTCTTCCTTATCCAACATCGGCCCTGCCCCCACCGTTCCCTGGCCTATATCCAGACCATCACTAGGTTCTATTGATTCCTCCTTTCCAACATCTCCTATCCATGCACACCTCTCAACTCCCACGACCTCCACCCTAATTTAGGCCCTTGTCCCTTCTTTCCTAACGATTTTACCCAGTCTCTCTGCCTCCATTCTCTCCCCTCTCCAATCCACCCTGCACAGGCTGCCAAATTAATCTTCCTAATGCACAGCTCTGACCACATCTCATCTCTGCTCTAAGACCTATTTTGGTTCAATTGAATTCGATATAATGAAATTAATTTATTGAATCTTTATTGAGTGCCTACCCTTGGACTAGCCATTTCAAAATATAGTAATAAAAATTATCCCTTACCATAGGATATTAGAGTTAGAAGTCTTAGAGAACATCTAGCTTGCTCCACCCCTTATAGAGGAGGCCAATGAGTCCCAGAGTGGTTAGGTGACTTGCCCAAGGTCACACAGCAAGTTCAATGATAGAATGGGGGCTGCCGATTCTCCTGACTTCCAGGCCAGGACTCTTCCCCCTGCATTACACCATCTCATTCATATACTGCTTTCCACCTGTAAAAATGCTTTGCCATCTATTATATAAATAGTGCAGAATATCAGCCGGGGGCACGGGGTTGGGGTGGGGAGGGGGTGCTGCCTGGAAATATAAGACATTTGTGATTCTTTTGCCTCCTTTTATATTATCTCTCCCTAACAGGCAGGAGGGACTATAATAGACCAAAGAGGCTCCATTTAAACAAACAGATATTTTTAATTGACATAGAAGGGCAAATATGACTCTTAGTGATGAATTCTCAAGGAATGGTTACAACTCTGGAGACATTAGCTCACCCCTGGTTAGTTGGACCTTCAGCATCCTAGTGCCCTTCCCTTTCTTTTCACCCAGACCTTCCAGTCAGTCTCCAGGAATGGTTGATTCTGTCTCCACTGGATCCCTCACATATGCCTCCTCCTCTCCACTCAGCCACCCAGTTCAGGTCCTCATTGATGCTCACCTGGACTAGATAAGAGTTTCCTAGTTGGTTTCCCTGCCTTCACTCTATCCCTGTCCCATCCCTCCTCTACACAGATGCTTGAGAAATCTGCCTAATGCATAACTCTGACTTCTGCTTTGGTGACTCCCAATAAGGTTTGACCCACCGCACCACCACCTTCGGCCCTGTAAGTGTTGTCTTTCTCCTCAAGTATCTCAGAGCTCTTTGTCTGACTTGTTAGCTCATTCTCCCTTTCCTCCTACTCATACAAGAATTTATTAAGCACCTACTGTGTGCCAGGTATTGAGCTAGGAGCTGGTTGTACAAAGACAAAGAACAAAGGAAACATCATAGTTGTTGGCATACACGTTATATACCCTATTAGACTGGAAGCTCCTTAAGAGCAGGTTCTCTCTATATACCCTCCAGCATCAATCATAGGGAAATGTATATGATAAATAAAGATCAGTGTTTATTGAATTGAATTCATACAGAGAGGAGAAGACACGTGAGGAAGGAGTTAAAGAAAAGATTTCCAGGAAGAAAAAGACAGAAAAAGAATTTCCAGATTCAGGATGGGATAATTTCTCTGGAACAGAAGGGACAAATCCCTGATATGCCCAGCCCCTGATCAGAGCATCTCAAGGCTTGAGCTACTGTGGCTGTTTCCCTTCCTCCTGGAAATACGCATGAAGTGCAGTGTGCTGCTCAGCCAAGGTCTTCATTGTCACCCTGCACCCCTCCAGTGACAGGCATGAGCCCTTTGAGGTGGGGGGGGGTTGCCAGGAGGGGATAAGGACATTCAGATCATAAGAACAGGTAGGACTCTATAAAGCCAAGATGCCATCTTTGAGGAGTGACTCTTGGTGAGTGCATCATCTAAGTGGTGTGTACCCTCCCTCCACCTACACAAACTAAAACCTCTCATCCTAGGAATCCTTGTCTTTTCATAAATCCTTCAGAAGGGCTCCAGCACATATACTCTAGCCTTCCTCCAGGCCTATTACCATCTCAGGGACCATACATCCTTCCTCCTTCATACTCACCACATGACTGGCCACATCCTTTTCTGGTCATAAGTAGGAGTCACAGGATTTCAGACCCGAAGGAGCCCTTAGAGGTCAACTGTGATCGGCTCCTTCATTTTACTGAGGAGGAAACCGAGCCTCAGAAAAGTTGTGACTTCCCCAAGGTCATCCAGCTAAGCAAGTGTCAAAGCTCAGACTTGCACCCAGGTTTCCTGACTCCAAATCAACTGTGTCTGCTGGCTGAAAGAAAACAGTTATTATCAAAAAGTCAATTGTCATCCTGCCTCTTTAGAAAAATTCCCATTAAAGATAAAGCCCATTTTAATTAGATTAAGTATCCAATTACTGTAATTACATTTTTTTAACATTCACATCATGAAGATGACCCTTTTTAAAAGGGTTACAAGAATAATTAGTGTATTCATATTAACCAAAATGTATTGGATAATATTTATACCCAGAAGACAAAGTACATTACCCATATTTCACCTTTGGGGGAAGCTCAGGATGTTTTGGCAGTGGAATGAATATTTATAGGAGAGAGTGTGCTCCAGCAAGATTATGTGAGAAAGCATTTCTATGCTCAGAAATTTTTCCCCCAGGGGAAAGTATACATAAAATGTAGTGCAGAGATTATGGATATGCAAAGTATGATTTAAGTGAGGAATTTATATCAGTTTGTTTAATTAATTGAACCTGAAGATGGTTTCTCCTATTTTTCATGGCAGGAGGGCCCAAGGTATTCAAGTGTGACTCTTCTTCTCGCTGTCGAGCCAACCACAGGAAGGGAGGGAGAGGTAAGTCACTGGACACAGAGGGAGCCCTAAGGAAATGAGACTCCTGTAGGTGCCAACTGGGACCTTCCTTTCTCCTTGATCTTAGCCCAGGGGCAGCAAGTGAGGAATTAGCAGAGTTGCAACTAGGAGGGGACCAGTGGGGCTTTGTCTCAGAGTGTCAGATTTTGATGGTTGGCAGCACTCACAGACTTTCAGCAGTGTATAAAGGTCAGAGCTTAACCCCTATTTAGCAAGAATGCTTGGTTAAAATAAGGAACTACTAAATGGTACGCTAGAGTGAGATGCTCCCCTGCCCCACTGTGTTCCCTCCTATTCCCCTCAACTAAAGGCCCCCTTTGTATCTCTAGCCTTGAGTGCAAAAATTCCTAGTTGTGCCTCTGGAGGTTTCCAGTGAATTGACAGCTCTGTTCAAACGCAGTGACAGCACACCCTTCTCCTTGGCTCTTTGTGCCTCATATAATACCAATTGTTTCTTCCCAGTTCTCCCATGCTTTCAGGTTTACAATAATGCTTCGAGACGGGTAGTGCCAGGATTGCAATTACTCCGTCTTTATGGATAAGGAAACAGACACTCAGAGAAGGGAAGAGATTTATCCAAAGGTCACCCAGTGAGTAAAGGCAGCACATGGACTCAGAGTTATCTATTGGAACAATGTTGTTGCCATTGAATTCACTGCAACAAATGCCAATTGGCTACTATTGGGGTTGGACCCTTCTGCACCTGGTTCCCTTTCTGCTGGGGAGATTGGGATGGGGGAAAGTACAGACAAATCACGCAAGGGATCTGCCCTCAGGGAGATTGCTGCCTTTGGTCAGTGTCCATAGCTCAGGGAAGCTCTTGGGTCCAGAGGAAGACTGAGGGAAAGGGTCCTTTCCATCAGCTTCCTCCCCCTGTTGACTTCTGCTTAGAATCAATTCAGGGACTAAAGGGGAAGTGATGGAATGAGACCAAATCCTAAGGAGTTACAGCAGCTACTACAGAATTACAGAGAATCAAAGATGGGAGGGCCTTAAAGATGATCTGGTCACAGATCATAGCTTCTCAAAGTTTGTAAGGACATCAAAGGGTTTCTACTTCCACCCAGCCAGGAGAAGGAATCTCCATTACACAAGCCCAGAGAAGCCATTGTCCAGTCTCTGCTTGATTGAAGATCTCCGGTGCCTACATTCTGATGTGGTCTACACTACTTGGGGAATTAGACCTATGATATCATCAGTAGATAAAACTCTCAGATGAGGAAACTCTCCACCGACGCAAGCCAGCACCTTCTACAAAACTTAAGAGTCTTAGTTTCCTTGATCACTGAGAAGTTAAGTGACCTGCCCAGGGTATGTGTCAGAAGTAGGACTTGAATTCAAGTCTTCCCAATTCCAAGGCTGAATCTCTATCCACTACACCACACTTCCTCTCATTATTCCTGATCTTTTTCCACATGACAGGCCTTCAGAGAAAAAGTTATGTCTATTTATTAATCAATCAATCAATGATTATTTAAGAGCCTGTACTAGAGATACAGACAAAAACAAAACCATCCTTACCTTCAAGGAGCTTACCTTCTATCAGGGGAGACAATATATCCACATAAAAATATATGCAAAATATATACAAACTAAATGAATATGGCAGCTAGGTGGAGTAGTGGATAGAACATTGGACCTGGGGTCTGGAAGACTCTTCCTGAGTTCAAATCTGGCTTCAGACACTTACTAGGTGTGTGACCCTGGGTAAGTCACTTAACCCTGTTTGCCTCAGTTTTCTCACCTGTGAAATGAGCTGGAGAAGGACATGCCAAATCACTCCAGTATCTTTACTAAGAAAACCCCAAGTGAGTGATGCTGGGGAAGTCACCTGACCCTGTTTGCCTCAGTTTCTTCATCTGTAAAATGGGCTGGAGAAGGAAATGGCAAACCACTCCAGTATCTCCGCCAAGAAAACCCCAAATGAGGGTCATAAAGTCAGGCACAACTAAAACGACTGAGGAATAGCAATTTTGAAAGGGGAGACATAAGGGGAATCAGGAAAGACCACACAGAATGTGGCACTTGAGCTGAGTTCTGAAGGAAACAAAGAATTTACCCTATCGAGAGTCAAAATCTGCCTTACTACATCTTCACCCTGTTGGTTCCAATCCAGTGAAGCTGAGGCCCAGAGAGGAGAAGGGACTTGTCCAAAGGTCCTCCTTAAGTCATCAGCAGGGCTCTCAGCTCTTTGTTCAATGCTCCCCCATCCAGACCGTTCTGCTCCTCGAACCTAGAGAAAAGCCTTCCTATCCAGCACTCATATTAAAGAGATGCATGACCTTGGATGAGTCCCTTATAGGATGGAGATGAGAATATCTGCCCTCTGAACCACAGTGGGCTCCAGGAGGGTAAAATGATGCGATAAAATTGTTAAAGGGTTCTGACCAAGTTAACTATGGTTATCATGGTTTTCCCTTCCCTACAGTACAGCCTATGCCGTATCATAAACCCAAATTCTGTCATCTCATTTTTTACCCCCTCCTCTAATCCCAAAAAACACTACAGAGCAGACTGTATCTAGCAGAAGTTGAGAGTCCAGGCCCTCTGCATCCCAAATGGATCAGAGAACATCTGGAGCTGGTAGCTCTAGGGCTCAAAAGCTCAACTGCATAAATATTAAATGAAGAAACTCAGGAGAGACCAGACTCAACAACACTTCCCATGAAAAGGATCTGAGGAACCTAGTGGAGTACAAGCTCAATACAAGCTAACAGCAAGACATAGCCACCAAAAACCTAGTAAGATCTTAGACTGCATTCATGGAGTCCTAGAATCCAGACTGCAGGAGATGATGGCCTCACTATATACTATCCTGGATCTGGAATGTGATGCTAAGCCAAGCACCACATCTTAAGAAAGACACTGTGAAGCTGGAGTATATCCAGAGGAGAGCTACTGGAATGGTGAAGGGACTGGCAGCCTTGCCAAATGAGGATTTATTGAAAGAACTGAGCATCTTTTCTCTTAGAAGAGATTTTTTGGAGTGGGGGAAGGCAGGGCAATTGTGGTTAAGCGACTTGCCCAAGATCACACAGCTAGTAAGTGTGTCAAGTGTCTGAGGTCGCATTTGAACTCAGATCCTCCTGACTCCAGGGACGGTGCTCTATTCACAGCACCACCTAGCTGCCCCTCTTAGAGGAGATTTTAGGGGTACCTAGAAGCTGCCTTGAAGAGGGCTGTCATGGAAAGGAGGTATTCAACTTGTTCTGATCAGCCCTAGAGGGCAGAATCTAGGGGTACTAAGTGGAAGCTGTGAAAGCAGCTTCCATTTGATGTACGGAAAAGAAAAGTTCTATCACTTCCAACCGTCTAAAAGTTAGAATGGGCTGACTCAGGAGGAAATGGGCTCTCCATCACTGGAGGTCTTTAAGTGGAGGCTGAATGAATACTCATCAAGGGTACTACGGAATGGATTCCTATCTGGATACCCTTTAGACTAACTAATCAACTCTGAGACTGATTCTCTGGTCTAAGACTGTCTGAGTATCACAGGGGCTTTTTAATGAAACCAATGTCTTGTTCAATGGATTCTGCCCTTCAAGAGGGCTTTTTTTCTTGGCCCCCGGGAGGGCTTCCTGGCATTTCCCTCTGACAGTTCAACAGATGTTTAATCAGAAACTTAGAACGTGCTTAAGTGACAATATTCATATTAACCTTTAAAAGAACTATAATTTTAAATAAACCCCCTGCTGGCAAATTCTTGAGGAATTCTCCAGAAACCCAGTTGGTCTTTGAAAGAACAAAGATATGTTTTAGACTATGTTATAAAATCACCGCTGCAAACTTCACAGATGCATATGCCCAAGTCAGGGAAAAGGACCCGAACAGAAAGCATTTCCAGTGTGTCCATCCTCAATTTCTCCCCCTTCTTCCATCAATCAACCAATTGACAGGTTCGACTCTGAATTGGCTGCAGAGTCTGCGTCCTGTTCTAGTCAATCTCCTCATCTTCGACACTTCAAAAGTTCCCTGATTTCCTCCTCAGCGTGGGCAACATACTCCTTGTGAAGATCCCGAACCCTCCACACATCACTAGATTGCTTCCTGAGTGTCTGAGGCAAAAATACAAGCATTCCCCCCCATAGGCAATCCTGTGATGACAAGGCCCTCTGCACCCAGCCAGGGCTGCTCCTTGGGGGTCAGACCTACAGGTTGTTACTGAGCCCATTTTCAAGGTTCTGCCCAGAGGACCTTCCACAACTTATGCTCAGCTGCTGCAGTGTTCTAGGGCACAGGTCACGTGTTACTAGGGGATATTAGTGGAGGCTGAATCTCCAAACTGCTGATGAGTTTGTCTTGGGGGTGGGGGGGGTGTATGGATGTGGGTGTGGGTGGTTATGTTAATGGGAGGCATTTATTTTTGGAATTAGTACAAAGTCTTTGGGAGTCAGGTACAATGGATGACTCACCTAGGGTTACAATCCCAACATGTGTGAGAAACAGGACCCGAACCGAGATCTTTCTGACTCTAAGGCCAATTTTCTATCCACTATGTTGTGCTGACTCCTTAACACTTAGTTAGAAAAATATAATTAGGTAAAATAGGAACCATCAGATGACGGGCTATGCTTGAGAGATGATTGTTAAATTTTTAGTGTGAGCATTTACATCTTGGAAATCAGCAAATACTACAAATCAGGGACTGATTTATTATTTTGTTGATTGTTTAGACTTAAGAAGATGATAGAGAAAATGTTAATTACACAGATTGAATTTTGAAGTGTGTCATGCATACATATTTTCCTCCAGAAAGCCAGATGTTAAATATTTACCAGCACATCCCTGAATGCTCTCTGCTCTTGCTCTCCTTCCCTACTGTGGTTCTCTCCCCAGAAGCCTCATGCTGTCTCTAGGGCCAAGACAATCCCCCTCAAAGTGCAGTGTCCTTTCTCAGCCTACTCTATCCACCCGCCACCAGAAATAACAGCTGATGGCATGTTTCATTCCTCCTGCCCTAGATGAAGTTGGTGGTAATTTCTCTGAACGTAATAATTCCTAGTTACTCCTCATAAAGAGGCTCTGATTGATGCCAAAGACTAAAAAGGCATCCAAGAATGGTTAATAATAAGCATTTATTAAGTGCCTACTATGTGCCGGGCACTGTGCTAAATACTTTAAAATTTCCCTTCTGATCCTCACAACCGCCCTGGGAGGTAGGTGCTATTATTATCCCCATTTTACTGTTAAGGAAACTGAGGCAGACAGAGGTTAAGAGACTTACCCAGGGTCACACAGCTAGGAAGTATCTGAAGATGGATTTAAACTCAGGTTTTCTTGAGTCCAGGCCCAGCACTCTATCCACTGCACCACCTGGCTGTGTTAATATATATTTATATTTTTATATTTATTTTTATTTATATTTATAATCTAGCCCTACAAGGTGAACCCCCTGTAAAGGACAACACTCTCGTGAATGTAGAAGCTACAATTCTTTCATCAATAGACCTGCCACATCGCTGCAATGAACAGTGGCTATCGGCTCTAGAGATGGAAGGGTCCTTGGGGCTCATCCAGTCCAGTGGGCGAGGTGTGGTACATCTGTTTTGACTTTATGCTTGATATCACACACACAGGTACCAGCCCCCTATAGTGTGCTCAGATTCCTCATGGTAAAAAATAGTATTAGTGGTGACCCTCATCACGTCAAGGACAAAACTAAGGCCCTGACAGGTCAAACAACCAGACACACAGGTAGTCAGTAGCTGGAGTGAAGGGTGAAGCCAGGTCTTCCAGCTCCATTTTCAGTGTCCTTTCCACCACATCACACTCAGTGGTCTACTCTGCTCAAGCCCATCTGAGGATGCAATAGGATCTATTCTCAGGAGGCTGACACCCTCCCCAAACCACCCCACCCCCGACCTCTACTTTAGGACTGGGCTTCAACAATTAGTCATGAGTCACACCCAGAGGAGGAATTCTAAGGCCAGCTCTTTAAGAGAAGCACTGGCCCTAGAGCTGAGAGGACCTCAATTCAAATCTGTCCTCAGACACATATTAGCTGTGTGACCTTGGGCAGGTCACTTAACCCTGAGTGTGTGTGTGTGTGTGTGTGTGTGAGAGAGAGAGAGAGAGAGAGAGAGAGAGAGAGAGAGAGAGAGGAAGGAAGGAAGAAAGGAAGGAAGAAAGAAAGAAATTATAAGCCAGGAAGGGAAAAAGTCACATGCATCAAAAAAATCTATAAACGCATGATCCAAAAGATTGGCATGAACTGGAGCTTCCTGGAGATGATGAAGTTTGAGCTGGGCCTAGAAGGATGGTATAAGCAGCAGGGCAGGGCCCATTCTGAGTAGGCAGAATGCATTAACCCTCCTCCATGAGCCTGGAGGCAGGGATGCTGAAGGTCAATATGGCCCCTACCTTCAATGGAGAGTCCTTATTGGGGAATCAGGTTAGATTTAGGGCTTGGGCTACTTACAGAAGCCACCAAATGCCAGGCTATGGTATTATTTGAACTGTATTCTAGGAACGTTCGAGATCTATGGAAAATTTCTAAGCAGGGAAGTGGCTTGATCAAAATGGCGCTTTAGGAAGCTTAACATGCGTGATGAACTGGAGGAGAGACCCTGCTCTACTTTCACCCTCCCTTCTCTCCCTATAACTTCCACATTCAGCTTGATGGAACCGTGGAAAGAGGGCTAGATTTGGAGTCCAAAGACCTGGGTTTGAATCTAAGCTCTGACGCTAGATAGGAAACTTGCAACAAATCACTTTTCCTCCACAGACTTTAGCTTTCTCACCTATAAAAAAGCAGTCATAACGTTTGTCCTGCCTCCCACCCAGGGCTGTTGTGAAGAAGAAAGTGTTGTATAAACCCCAAAGTTCTATAGACACGGGAGTAAATGTGATACTATACCGTTTAAGCTACGAGGTACTTTGTTTTCAATTGCCCTGACAGGTGGGTAGTCAATATATTTATTATCCCCATTTTACAGATGAGAAATCTAAAGCCCAGACAGAGAACATAACTTTCCCAAGGTCAAACAGTTGGTACTGGATGCAGGACTCAAGTTGAGGTCTCCTAACAGCCAGGTGCAGTGAATATAGGACAAGTGCCTGGAGTCAAGAAGACTCATCTTCCTAAGTTCAAATCTGGCCTCAGACACTTAGCCAAGTCACATCACCCTGGGCAAGTCACATCACCCTGTTTGCCTCAGTTTTCTTATCTGTAAAATCATCTGGAGAAGGAAATGGCAAACCACTCCAGTATCTCTGCCAAGAAAACCCCAAATGGGGATGTGAAGAGTCGGATACAACTGAAAAATGACTGGACAGAACAGACAACCAGCCCAGTACTCTTTTAACTACATGATTTCTGGGCCTCTGTTTTTTCATCTGTAAAATGAGAAGGTTCTAACATCCTTCATGGCTCTCACACTCTAGGACAGTGGTGGAGAACCTTTTTGTCCTATGAAGTTTGGATTCAGTCGAAGGGCTGCACTCGAGGACCTAGAGGGCCATATCAAGGCTACAGGTTTCACACCCCTGTTCTAGAATGAATAACCCCACACATTGCTATTATGCTTTTCTTACAACAACCCTGGGAGGTTGGCACCAATAACAGCTGGTATTCTCATAGGGCTCTGAGCTTTGCAGAGTGCTTTAGGAGCGTTATTAGTTCCTCCGATGCCTGGAGTAGGTTAGTGTCCAATACAAAGCCAGTGGGCTGCAGGGCGTCCATAACACTCCAGAGTGAAACCTGAACCTGATTAAAATGTAACTGGGAAATATTTAACAAAATCAATAAAAATTCAATAAAACGTAGATGATGCTAATGTGCAGTTTTCTGAGTCAGTATTGCCTTCAGGGATCCCTATGTGTGGTTTAATGATCCTGTTTCTCTTTGACCTTGATACCACCGTAGTGAGTACTGTTGTTATCCCCATTCTACAGAGGTGAACACTGAGGCTTCAGGAGGTTAATGTTCCATCTCCCAACTCCGTGCATTTTCACCATCGTCATTCATGCCTGGAATTTTGTGGTCCTCCCCTCTGCCTCCTGGCAGCCCTGGCTCCCTTCAAGTCTTAGCTAAAACCCCTCCTTCCACAAGAAGCTTTTCCTAGTCCTCCTTCTATTAGAGCTTTCCCTCTGTGATCAGTTCTCTCTATTTATACCATTCGTAGATAGTTGTTTGCATGTTTGCTCTCCCATTAGAATGTGAGTTCCTTGAGGGCCGGGACTGTTTTTGCCTTTCTTTGTATCCCCGGTGCTTAGCAGAATGCTGGGTTCCTATTAAGTGCTTAATATGTGACTGTTGACTTCAGTGATTGACCCAGGATTATACAGTAAGTGTCAGAGGCAGGATTTTGAACCCAGGTCCTTATAACTCCAAGGCCAGCACTCCTGCTCTATCCGTTTCACCAAGCTGCCTTAGATAGATCAATGGACAGACAGACAGACAGACAGACACAGACAGGCAGGCAGAAAGACAGATAGACAGATAAATGGATGGATGGATGGATGGATGGATGGATGGATAGATAGACAAAAGATAGATAAAAGAGATTGACAGACAGATAGACAGAAAGACAGACAGACAGACAGACAGACAGACAGATAGATAGATAGATAGATAGATAGATAGAATGGATGGAGGGAGGGATGGATGGATGGATGGATGGATGGATGGATGGATGGATGGATGGATAGGTGGATGGATAGGTGGATGGATGGATGGATGGACAGATAGATCGATAGATAGATAGACAGGCAAACAATTTATTAAGTATATATGCCAAGCACTGTGCTAAGCATTGGGGGTATAAATATGAGCAAGCAGGCAAGTCCCTGCCTTCAAGGAGCTTATACTCAAAATGGCACCAAGACGGAGCAGTGGAATAATTTAAATCCTGCCTCAGATTCTAGCTGGGTGATATTGAGCAAGTCTCTTAACCTCTCTGAGACTCAGTTTCCCCATTTGGAAAATAGGGATAATATTAGCGCTTAACCTCTAAGGGTTGTTCTGAGAATCAAACTAGTTAACACACATAAATCTCTTTGCAAATTGTAATGCATTATGTAAATGCTAACTAGTATTAATCTTGGAGGAGAAAATACATAAAGGAACGCTAGATGGGAGGGGAGTGTTCTATGGCATAGTGAGGGAATAACCGGGAAATGCCTTGGCATTTAGCGTCTCTGGCAAGATAGAGCAATAGCTTATCTAGTACCATTCCCACTTTACGGATGAGAAATGCGAGGCTCAAGGGACTTAATTGACTTAGCCTGGGACCTACAGCTAGTAGATGGGCGACCTGGGGTTTGAACTCGGATCTCCCTGACCGGTAGTCCTCTCATTACGCCACGCCGCCTCTAAGAATACGTGCATTTCTCCCGAGCGCTGGGCTCCCTGAAGCCAGGTGTCTTTAAGCTTGGTCAGACAGCAGGAAACCGTACCTCCAGGCAAATGGGTTTTGATACAGTCTCCACAGGGGCACAGCCTCCCCTCTCCTCCGCCCCTACCCCAACACACACTTTATTTAATTTTTGAGCAAGGAGCAGGCAGCTGAAATGAATCTGAGGGGGAGGGGGTCAGAGATAGACGGGGCCGGAGCGCTCAGGCTGCGCTCACCATCCAGCAGCAACCATGACACCGGCCAATTTTAGCTGTAGAAAATAAATGAAGCTGCAGATCGGCCTTTAATCCGAAAGATAATCGTTTTATACGGCCTGAGTGGCAGTTCATGCCTTCTACTGCCCCGGCTTGATAACTCAGCATGCTGTATTGCAGCTAGCGCTCCCCTGCAGGGGCCATTAATATTAATCCCACCTTCCAAGGAAGACCTTCCAGCCTTCGAGTCTGAAAGAAATCAAGCTGGCCCAAGAAGAAATCAGGCTGAGGGGAGCTGTGAATCTTAAATGTACTTCAAAGGAAAACGCACGGGGAAGAACACTAGACATCCTGGGGGGACATAGCAAGGTACGACGAAAGACGATTGGCTCTCCAGACAGAGAATCTGGATTCAAATTCTGCCTTTGATGATAATTATCAGGACAACCTGGGGCAAGCTACTGACTGTCCCTGAATTTCAGGTTCTTCATCAGTAAAATGAAGGGGCTGGCCAGAGAGCTCAAAGAGATTCCTTCCAACACTAGATGTATGAGTCATACCCCAAAAGACAAATGATCAAGAGATATAACCAAAGGTTTTCAAAAGAAGAAAGGCAAGCCATCGATAGCAACCTTAAAAGTCAAAATCACTCATGATTAAAAAAAAAAACTGAGAGTCAGTGGAAAGAGTATTGGATTTGGAGTCACAGAGGTCTGAGAACCGGGTTTCAAATCCGGACCCTGCCTCTTACTACCTGTGTGACCACGAGATATAAATCACTTAACCTCTCTGTGCTTCGGTTCCTTATCTGTAAAATGAGGGAGTTGGACCAGATGACCTCTGAGCTCCTTTCAAGCTCCAAATCTCTGATCCCAGGAAATTAAAACAACCCCGAGGTATCACCTCATACTCATCAAGGTAGTGAGGATGCTAAAAGAAGGGAAAATGCATTGTTGGAGGGGTTGGGGAAAGACAGGTATAATAATTCACTGCTGGTGAAGCCTATGAATTGGTTCCAAATTCTGGGAAACAATTTGGAATTATTCAAGGAAAAGTATCAAATTGTTCATACCCTGTGACCCAGAAATTCCACTCCTGTCATTATATCCTGAGGAATTATTGACAGCAAGAAAATACTGAGATGTACAAAAATGTTCAGAGCAGCATTATTTGTGATAACAAAAAAACTGGAAACAAAATATGTGATCCGTGATTGGGGAATGACAGTGAATTATGGTGGCTGTTGTTTTCGTTTAGTCGTTTTCAGTCTTCTCCGACTCTCCGTGACCCCATTTGGAGTTTTCTTGGCAAAGATGCTGGAGTGGTTTGCATTTCCTTCTTCAGCTCATTTTACAGACAAGGAAGAGAGGCAAACAGGGTTAAGTGACTTGCCCAGGGTCATCCAGCTAGTAAGTGTCTGAGGCCAGATTTGAACTCAGGAAGATGAATCTTCCTGACTTCAGGCTCAACACTCTGAATTATGGAATGTGAATGCAAAGGAATATTATTGCGTGATAGCAATGACAACAAAGAAGAATTCTGAGAAAGCTGAGAAGACACGTGTGAAGTGAGGCTCAGGAAAGAAAACAATATATACAATGGTTGAAAAAAATATGAATCAAGTCGGCAACAAAACTCTGGTCCAGTTCCACAGTGAATAATAGTAACACAACCCTTCTTGTTTATAAATGGTACACAGACTAGTTTTGGAAGAAGAGGAGGAGGAAGGACAGAAAGAGAAGGAAGAGGAGGGGATAGAGGAGGAGGGGGGAGAAGGCAATAAAATAAACAGTTTAATAAGTTTTCTTTGAGTGTTTATTGGGAAATATCTGTTGTTTCAAAACAAAATGAGGGGAGGTAGGTGGAGAAAATTTTAAACTTACAGAAGTGAATGTTGAAAACTAAAATTTAATTAATTTTTTTAAATGTATACATTTTTTTCAAATCATTGTTCAAGAAAATCCTGAATTTGAAGTTAGGAGAAATGGAGTTTGAATCCTAACTCTGATGTTTTCTTGCAAATGGAGATATCTAGCCCTTCTCCATAAAAGGGGTAAGATATATACTTTTCAATCTATAGAATGTAAGTTTTTGTGCTGGGGCCAAAGTCGGGAAAATTCATTTTCCTGAGTTCAAATCTGGCTGCAGACACTTAGTGGCTGGGTGACTCTGGGCAAGTCACTTAACCCTGTCTGCCTCAGTTTCCTCATCTGTAAAATGAGCTGCAGAAAGAAATGGGAAACCTCTCCAATATCTCTGCCAAGAAAACCCCAAATGGGGTCGTGAAGAGTCAAACATGACAGTAACAACTGAAACAAGCTTTTTGAGGACACGACTTTACTTTTATCTTTGTTTACCCACATATATACAGTGGCTCATTGATAGCAGGCTATTAATAATTGAGTTAGATCACTTCTTCCCTGCCCCAGGGTACAGGCATCACTACAGTTCACAGGTCTATGCTTTCCCACTGGCTCTCTGAAGCTGGGGGCAAATTCACTCACCCCGCTTTGGGTGCCCCTTTTCATTCTCGTGCACTCAATGCAGCCTCTGAAGCTGAGATGCAACAAAGTATGGCTCAATTCTCTACCACTTGTGCTAATTTTGGCCTAACAATGAACACCAAGAAAACAGAGGTTCTCCATCAGCCAGCAGCACACCATTCATATGTGGAACTATCAATTACAGCAAATGGAGAAATATTGGATGCTGTGGATAAGTTCATTTACCTTGACAGTGCACTTTCAAAGGATGTACACAAAGAAGATGAGGTTGACACGTGGATTGCCAGAGCTAGCTCAGTGTTTGGGAGGCTCCGAAGGAAAGCATGGGAGAGAAGAGGCATTAGACTGACTACCAAGCTGAAGGTCTACAGGGCTATGGTGTTGACCTCATTGTTGTATGCCTATGAAACCTGGACAGTCTACCAGTGCCATGCCAGGAAACTGAATCGCTTCCATTTGAATTGTCCTAGGAAGATTCTGAATGTCACCTGGCAGGATAAGGTACCAGACACTAAGGTCCTTTCTTGAACTAAACAGCCAAGCATTCAAACTCTACCGCAGAGAATACAACTCTGATAGGCTGGCTACATTATTTGAATGCCAAATGTATGCTTGTCTAAAAGACTATTTTATGGAGAACTCACACAAGGCAAGCACTCACATGGTGATCAGAAAAAGTAATACATGGACACTCTCAAGGTCTCTCTTAAAAGTTTGAAATTTTATTGTGTGATGTGGGAGACACTGGCACAGGACTGCCCAGCATGGCGTGCCCACGTCAAAGAAGGCGCTGTGCTCTATGAACAAAGCGGAATTGAAGTAGCACAAAAGAAACACAAGATGCACCATTTAGAGAATCCACCCCGATGTGCACATGGAGTATTTGTGCCCGACCTGTGGCAGAGACGTTCAAGTTTGTATTGGTCTGATCAGTCAAAGTTGGACACACTGTACCTTGATAGCCGCACGTGACATCATTTTAGTCCTCTTCAAGAATGAAGGACAACAACCAACTAACCATTCTTGTCATGCCATCCATGGCAGCTAGTACCCAGGCATCCATACTTTCATGAATCATTGCTAAACCTCAGGAAGGCATTAGTAAAACTGGGAATGGAGAGGCAGAAGGACATAATCTGGCCTTCTCTGATGACATTTCAATTAGCATAGGAAGTCCTTTACCTCCTTGTACTCTCCCTCTCACAGTTAAATTTTGCAGTCTTTGCATACCAGTGAATATACTGGGACTATTTGTAGGCTTGCTTTAGAATATAAATTAATTTATACGAGGTAAGGTTGCATGTATGTTATAGTAGATGATACCGCAAACACCTAGTTCACACATACATAAACACAGAGCTCACATGAGAATGCATCATATAACATTTTAATGTTAATTTTATTTTTATTCTGAACTTACAGCCTACTGTTTTCAAAGTTATCCTGCATGTCTGTACTCCTTTCTAGCCCTTCTATTCTTTTCTTCCATTTGTTAAAAAAAGATACCTCGATGACTCCTTTTTTTTTCTTTTTGCTACCCTCTCCCTATCCCCCTTTAGTCTCCCACTCATCCATCCTCCACTGAAAAAAGGAAAAGAAAGCCCTTGTAGCAGATATTCATAGTCTAGGAAGGCAAATTCCCACATTCACTGGGTCTGAAAGCGTTTGTCTCCATCACCTCTCTGTCAAGAGATTGGTAGCAAATTTCATCCTTCTGCCTTCTGGGATGGCAGCTGGTCATTGCATTTATCACTCTCAAACTACTTTGTGCATAGTTCTTGAATTCACAGTCTTGCTCAGAATGGATCCTGAGAAGGATGCCACGTCTATATAGCATTTTAAGGTCTACAAAGTGCTTTACATACATTATCTCATTTGATCCTTAAAACAAACCTGGAAGGTAGGTGCTGTTATTATCCCTATTTTGCAGACGCAGAAACTGAATCTAAGAGGAGTGAAGTGACTTACCCAAGGTCAGTTAATGTCTGAGGTAGGTTTCGAATTCAGGACTTCCTAACTCCAAGTCCATTAACACTCTAACCACTGTACCACCTTGCTGCCCTGCCACCTAGGTATAGCTGTAGAATAGCTCTTCTACAACTTGTTGGCTACTGTGGACCTTCTGGATACTGTTTGGATATGTTTGTGCATGCTGGGTGAAATGGACTGTCCCCACCAGGACGTTAACTTTTGGTCCTTCGGATATAAGTATATTAACTCCAAAGACCCTTTCCTTTGGATGCACCAAAACTGGTATATTTTTACATTTACACACACACACACACACACACACACACACACACACACACACACACCCTGACACCTTGGACTAGTTCCAGAATTCTCTTACATCCTGACTGAAGAAACCTACTTTCATGATTATAGTTCAGTATGTTTTGGGTAGTACCAACTGCCTTCTTCTACCTTGGGCTGATTGGTTATGTTCAGTAGGCTTTGGGTAGTACCAACTGCCTTCTTCTACCTTGGGCTGATTGCTTATATTCAGTATGGCACTCCTTGGCTAGCTGTAGCTTCAGCCATTTTCTTAACAGCAGACTGATCTTGGAGAGCAAAGTTTGAGTTCTCCAGCGTCACACATCCTTCTTGTGGCCTGAATCACTTCTTCTTAATTTTTTTATCATTATGAATTTATGAGGCAACATGTTGCAATAGAGATCTGGCTTCAGAAACAGGAAGACCTGGTTTCAAGTCCCACTTCTGATACATACTGATGGTTTGACCCTAATAAAGCTAGTTAACCTCTCAGTACGCTAGGCAAGTGTCCAACACTCCAAGTTAGAGGGAATGTGCCAATTCTTCTTTGGAAACATCCCGTGTAAATGTTCTCAAAATTAATGAGATTATAGGTTCATATTTTGAACTGAACAGACACCAACAACCATACACATTTCAACATAAACACGCACAAAAGGATTACATATAAAATCATGAACGTCAGTTACATATTGTTTGGTTTTTCTAAAATATATATTAAAATCTCTGTGTGTTAAATGTAGCACAGTAGTAACAAAATTGCCATGTTTGCCTCCCTTTCTAAATTTCTTTATGTTCTAAATCACTTTCTTGTTGGACTAACCTTTTCCTGGAGCTGTTCTTGGCCCCAGCGATGCAAGGACAATCAGAGGAGAGAGGATTGAGATAATGCTACAAATTTTTGCAGCTTCTGATAGCACACCCTCTGGTGGAAGGCTCTCAGCTGGGCTTTCATGTATTAGGAATCCAGCTCTCTTGTGTTACAGAACAGTTTTACTCCCTGCTTGGGTATCACTGTGAAATTGGACTTCAAGTGTCTATGGGATCAACACCCACCTTATTCATCCCTAGCCGATAATGGACAATGAACTCATAGCTGGCTAGTCCTGCTACCCATTGTTGGCTGGCAACATCCAACTTGGTGCTTGTCAGAATATGTTCTGAGATCTTCGCACAAAGCCTTAGAACTTGTCGGTGAGGACCAATTTCAAAGCCAAAACCTCTATTTGTAGAGGGTTTAGTGAGTTCTCTTAAATACAATAGGTCATTGTTCTCATGATATAAAATTGCTCCCAAGCCCACTGGGCTGGTGTGTATGGGTAGCATGGATCCCCCAGGTTGTAGGGGGGACTCCTAGCACAAAAATTACCTTTTATATAAAACATTTCCTAATCCTCCCAATTGCTAGATCCCTCCCTCCCAAGCTACATTGTATTTAATTGCTTATTCTGTATTTTCATTTATTCACTTTACATTCAAGCTGTAAATATTTTTCCCTATTTGAATAGAGATTAATTTTTTATACTTCTATCCTTAGTGCCTAGGATGGTGCCTGGAACATAATAGGCATTTAATAAACACTTGATGATCGCTGGATTAATTGATTTGTTGAATGAATCAGTGAATGAATATATAAATGATTAAATGACTAGATGAATAAATAAATGAGTGAATGAACATTTGAAGTGAAGAGAAGCTTTTAATGAAAATGACATAGATAACTCTGACCCCTTCTGGATCAGAAAATAGTGAGGGCTTCAAATCCTGGCAATTGCGCAGGGCTACAGGATTGGGAAGACCACCGTTTGAGGTCAAGGACCAACCTTATTCCTACTAATGCCCCATCATGTGGAGCTGTTAGAATATGGCTTATGTGTCCCATAGCAACAATCCACAGTATCAACAAATGTTCCAGCTGATATAAAGGAATGGCTTGATCTGGGAGCCAGAAGACCTTGGCTATTGATTGCACTCTACCGAGTACTAGTTACATGGCCTTGGCAAATGATTTCCTTTCACTGAGGCTCCATTGTGTCATTTATAAAACAGAGATACTTGCACTGCCCACATCATAGAGTTGTTATGAAGAAAACACTTTGTAAATATGAATAGGTTCCAGAAATGGGAGGTATTATTATTGAGAAATGTTGTCTGAGTATGGGCACATTGGGGGATAAAGAGATGAAGTACAGCCTCAACCTTCCCAAAGCTCGAGGTCCAGTTGGGGAGCCAGGTGTGCACACAATGAAAATAGATGTTAGAATAGGAGGCCAGATGAGTGGTACAGACATCAAAGGCTCCAGGAGCAGAGAAAAGAACTGAGTGATCAGGGACAGCTTCCTGGAGGAGGAGGTAGGATGTGAGATTGGATTTGAAAGAAATTGGTCAGGAGAGATGACAAAGTATGTTTGATCGTAGAGACTACCACTGGTGGGTGCAAAGAGTGTACCAATACTTCCCGTCCTGAGCTCAGGCCCTTGGACTATTGGTATCAGTGGAAAAGAAGGCACAGGTTAGAGAGCAGTCGGAGAGGAAGAAATGTCAGCCAGAGTGATTGATTGGATTTTGTGAGAAGGGAGCATTCGGAGATGACACAAAGGTTAACAGCCTAGATGTCATTAACATAAACAGGGGAACCTGGGTCAGGGAAGGCCTATTAGTGTTATTAATGTATCCCTGATGAAGGACTGTCCCTCCTTTGGGACTGCCTCTTGCAAAATCTCTCTAGCTCATGCCTCTAAGCAGAGAGATTCCAGGTACTTCAGTGTGCTTGTTTGATCGTGTCTGACTCCCTGTGACCCCATTTGGGATTTTCTTGGCAGAGATACTGGGGCGGTTTGCCATTTCCTTCTCCAGCTCACTTTACAGATGAGGAAACTGAGGCAAGCAAGGTTAAGTAACTTGCCCAAGGTCACACAGCTAGTAAGTGGCAGAGGGTGGATTTGAACTCAGGTCTTTCTGACTCCAAGTTGAGTACTCTATTCATTGAGCCATCTAGCTGCCAGATACTTCAGTATCTACCTTATTTTGCCACCTCCCAAAGGGCTCTCAAGTTGCCTGGACAAGCAATCAGGCAGACTAGACATTAAATACAGAAAAGATTTTATTTACAAAAGAAAAATAAAAGTAGAGAAGGGATGAATACCTGAGTCCACAGACAGTCAAGAAAGCTTCCCTCTCCTTTTCTGGAGGGATGAAGTAATTCTTTAGTGGATCCCACCTTCCCCAAGGATGCCAAGGCAGCTAGGTGGCACAGTGGATAGAACATTGGATCTGTAGTTGGAGAAACCTGAGTTCAAATCCTGCTTCAGACACTTTCTAGCTGTGTGACCCTGGGCAAGTCATTTAACCTGTCTGCCTCGGTTTCCTCGTCTGTAGAATGGGGATAATACCAGCACCTACCTCCCAGAGTAGTTGTGAGGATGAAATAAAATATATTTATAAAACACTTAGGACAATTCCTGTCATATGGTAGGTACCTAATAAATACTTGCTTCCTTCCTTTTGTAACAATCCATATAACTCATAGTGTCAGGAAAGGACAGGGTCCAAATCTTGCTCCTTCGTATTATTATGACTCTGTGTTTCTTTTCTCCTTGGGACCCATGGTTCCTCTCTCCTCCTTGGTTCTCCAGCTACCTCATTCTTCCCCAAGATTCCATCCCTCTGAGAGCCACGTGAATGCAGTGCTGGGCTGCACAGACCTCCATCCAAGTCTTCGGGAGGCTTTGAGTCCCCATTCCCACCTGGTGACAGCTCTAATGTTTCTTTTGTTCATCTGATATCACTCTTCCAGTGTATTTTTCCTCTCCAGACCCCATCTTTATACAGTGAGCTCTTTGCACATGAGGACTCAACTCCTTTGGGCACATGTGGAGTCCGTGAATAACAATTCACATTTCTAGAGTGCTCTGAGGTTTACAGAAGCTGCATCTTACAATGCCTATAATAGCGTATGCATATATAACTATATACGCATACACATACATAAATGCAATATATTATACATGATGTACATAATAGAATACATAACAGTGCAAAATTAGTGTTCTCTAATAGTATAACTATCATCTCTATTTTCCAAATGAAGAAACTGAGGCTCAGAAAGGCTTACCCCAAATTACACAACGGATGAGTACCAGAGATAGTTCTCAGACCCAGGTCTCCTGACTCCAGATCCAGCTTTCCTTCTACCATACCATGCTGGATCTTCAAGGAAGCTTAGAGATCGCCTCGTCTTACTCCTTAATTTTCCGTCTGATAAGCCCAGCCAGGCTAAGCGATTTGTCTAAGGCTATGCAGGAGTTAACAACCAATTCAGAACTAGACCCTAGACCTGCCCGACGTCTAGGGCACATTCCATTATTACACACTTCTCGGGCAGATGTCCTGAGTGTAGGTAGTGATGGACTGTGGAGCTCAGTGGAGACTGAGTCTCTGCAGAGAGACACAGAGCATGGTGGGCTGAGTCAGAGAGCTGGGATTCATCGCCTGGTCAGGGGATCATAGATTTAGAGCAGATCTGAGGGTCTTTAGAGATAATGTGATCCAACCTCTGTATTTTACAGATCAGGAAACTGACGTCCAAGGAGATTAAGGGACTTGCCCAGGTTCAGACAACAAATAGCAGAGGCAGATATTGAAGCCAGGTTCTCTGACTCCAAAGCCAGTGCTTTCTCCAGTCCTCTTCTGGACCCTTTCTGGCTCTGTGACCTTGGAAAAAAACCACCTGCCTTTTTCTAACCCTCAGTTTCTTTATCTATAAAATAGGTCTGATTCTATTACTTGAACTTCATCCCTCACAGGGCAGTTGTGAGCATACTGCGCCAGGAAAACACTTTAGAAGCTGGAAAGCCTTGCACAGATGCAAAGGGGTTTTGTTTGTGTTTGTAAACCAGAATCCGGCTTCTAGAAGTGTGAATTGATGTTATGACCATGCAGGATTCTCGTTCAGATAGGGCAGGAGGAGCCAGGAAGAAGCCTGACTCCAAGTCCCTCCCTTGACAAAGACCTGGGTTCGAGTCTTGTTTCTGTGTAACCCTGGGCCAGCCGCTTAACCTCTCCTTGCTCTGGGCAGCCCTCCCACACTGTGCGCTGCAGAGAAGGTGCTGATGATCTGCATTGGGAGAGGGGGTTTCCTCCCTCCCAAGTCCCTTACTCCGATGACATCAAAGGTCCAACCCAACCCCCAAAGCTTATCGTAATGACCGTTTGCATTTATCCCATGTTTCAGGGTTTGCAAAGCACCTTTTATACTCAAAGCAACCCCGGGAGGTAGGTGCCGTTATTAACCCTCGTTTTACAGATGAGGAAACTGAGGCAGAGGTTAAGTGCCTTGTCCAGGGTCACACACCCAATAAGTGTCTGAGGCAGGAAATGAACTCAGGTCTCCCTGACTCCCGCCCCGGCGCTCTTTTCTCTGTGTTGCAACTAGTATGTGTCTGAGATGGGATTTGGGGAAGTTCATAGAGCGATGAGCCTGGCTCAGGAAGAACTGAGTTCAAATCCAGCCTAGGATACTTACTAACTGGACAAGCTACTTAACCTCTGCCTCAGTTTCCTCATATGTAAAACGGGAGTAATATAACCCGTAGGGTGGTTGTGAGCGTCGAATGCGATGTTTGTGAAGAGCTTCGCAAACCTTAAAGCGCCACATAAATGCTAGTACGATGATAACGGTGATGACATCATCTCATCGCAGTCATCGTGAAAATGCCCCAAAGTGGCCTCTAACACTATTTTCCCTCGCCCTCTGCACGCGCTGTCTCCCTGGCTCCGGGCGCCCCCTGGCGGCGGTCCTGCGATCATGCCCCCCACTGCCTGTCCTTCCCCCTTGCCCTCCTCGGCCAGCGTTCCTCCCCATCCCCCTACCCCTATGGGGCCTGCGGGCGCGTCCCGAAGAGTTCTGTCCCTCTCGCCGCTCCGTCGCGGCGCCCTCTTGCGGGCCGAGAGCGAGGCACGCCGCGAGCCGTGGCCGGGCTTCCGCTTCCGGTAGCGGCGGCGGGGCAGGTCGGGGCTGGGGCCGGGGCCGGGGCCGGTACGGGTCTGCTGGCAGGGCGCTACCATGGCGTTCTCCGCCTTCCAGAAGGTGGCCATGGTGTCGGGCCTCGTGCTGTGCGTCTCCCTGCTGCTGCCCAAGGCCTTCCTGTCCCGCGGGAGGAGGCCGGAGCCGCCGCCCGCGCCCTCGGGTAAGAGGCCGCTCCGCCCCGGGGGCCCCGAGGGCGGGACGGAGGGGCGGGGGAGGGGGAAGGACGGGGACAGAGCCTCCGACGCCCGCCTTCTCCAGGGAAACTGAGGCTCGCCCGCCATTAGCTCTGTGCACTTCCAGGCTCGAGGAGCTGCTCCGTAGAGCTCGGGGAATTAGCTGAGTCAACAAGCACTTATTAAACCCTTTCTGAGTCCCTTATAAGCCTTTATTAAACACCTACTGTGTACCGAGTGCTGCGCCAAAGGATGGGGACACATACGAAACCTGCCTTCAGGGGGCTTCCAATCTAACGGGGGAGGCCTCGGGCGAACCCGAGGACGCACAAGCTATGGGCCGGACAAAGGTCATCCAGGCCCGGGAATCGGAGGTCGGGGATGGGGCCTGAAGAATCCAGGGCCGTTGTGCTCAGCCCCAGGGACCGACTGGCCCTCGGACGGACTGATGGCATTTCTGTCGGACTCGAGGCCTCTGGTCCTTTAACCCGAAGCAGCGTCAGGGGGCATTTAGAGCTGAAGGGACTTTGGAGGTCGTCTAGTCCTAGTCCCCTTGACAGGCGAGGAAACTGAGGCTTGGAGAACCGACTTGCCCAAGGTCAGACTCGTAGGGGGCGGCTGGGCCAGGTCCTCCAACAGCGCCCCCGACCTCCGATAACCCCCGCTGGATTGGGGGAGATGAGTTATTCTGGGAACTGCCGGCGTCCCGGCATGGGTGGCATCCTCCCAGCACCTCTGGAGGCGGGGAGGACCAGGAGCATGGGAGCCCGAGCCCTGCCCGGCCAGGCGCTGTCCGAGCTAGGACTCCAACCCAGGTCTTTTTTTACTTCTTTCAGGACACAGCAGCTGCATGTGCTTAAAGATCCACTGAAGGGACCTGAGCATGGCCTTAATCCTCACCCCCTACCCTTGCCTCCCACCCTCCCCGCACCCCTTCCTCACTCTCTGCAGATGCTGGCTGTTTGCTTGCCCATTCTTGTGTGGGGCTTCCTTTGGGCTGGGGATTTTCATATATATATACATATATATGCATATACATAAAATACATGTATATGTGAGTATGTAAATATTATTTACATATGTATGTCTATTTTAAAAATCAGCTTCTGCTACTTTGTGTTAAATCCTCCAGTTGCATCTGCACCCCCAACCCCAGTCTGTGTGGCTTATACCTGAGCATTTCTAGGGCTGCTTTGTCTTATGTGCCTCGTGGTCTCTTTATGGGAAATAAAGTTGACTGGAATCAGTGTTGTTTGCCTTTTTTTTGTTGTATCACCTCAACACCACCCTCTCACTGCCTCAGTCATTTTTAAGCTACATTTTTTTTTGCCTGTGCCACAGTTTGAAGGTTCTAATGATCATTTTGAAATGCAGCTGTGCAAAGTAGGCTTTAATTTGCCGTATTTGACAAATGCTTTCTGTTAATCCTTTATCCTTGGTACATTGTGGGTTACATTTAATAATTTACATTGATGGAGCATACAGGGATTATGTCATATGAATCATTCTAAAAGCATACGTGATGGGGGACGAACCTGATTAAAACCATTTCTTTATCAAGAAGATGGCAGATTTGTTCTGCATGGCCCAGAGGGCAGGACTAGATAGTAAAAGGAAGCAGATTTTGTCCCAGTATAAGGGAAAACTCAACATTGGGAGCTGTCTGACAGTGGAACAGGTGTGTTGAGGTGTCACCCTCCCTCGAGTGTTGAATTCCTCATTACTGGAGGTCCTTAGGAAAAAACAAAAGATGACTTTCCAGGTATGTTGAACCTTTGGCTGTTAACAATGGTCAGGCCTTTGAAGGTGGATACACAGCCTTGCCAAGTATGATCTCATGGGAGAATCTCGGGTTTGTTGAGGATGTGATTACATCGGGTAGTCTTATACATTTGAGCAACATAAATTAGGCATGAATAGAAGATATTTCAGGCTAGAGTCGATACGAAACATCATATTTCTATGGTAATGTAGTAATGATGTAAATCGTTCAGAAATTTATGCTATTAAAATGTAGTGAAAAGACATTTTTTTAAAAGATATTTGGGGTTTTTTTTTTCTCAGTATAAAACCCAACAATTTTTTGAAGGCTTAGATGCTTGCTGTTTACTTTGAAAACCAGTAAATTCAAAGAAGGTGAGCCAAAGCTGTGAAGTTTCATCCAGGACCATTTTTTTTACCCTTTTTTTTTTCCAAGTCAGTTGTTTGAATTTCCATTGGGTTGAGTTCACTTCACCTGAACAAACACTGTTGAACACCCAGTGAGTGTGGGGGCACTGTGCCGAGTGCCAGAGGGAATATAAAGTGTAGATTAGACATGGTTCTTGCCTTCACAGAGCTCAGGAGCTATTTTTTAGAATTCTGAAAACATTGATAGCAGTATGAATTTTCCTCTTGTAATTTATTAGCTACCGAAGTGTTGTAATCTAGGCAAAAACCCATCTTGAATGATAGATGGCCAGCAGCTGAAATTGGTTAAATTAAATCCTGCTCCTGATAAACTCACACTGTAAAGAGACGTTTCAGGGAAATACAATCAACGGGCACTAGAATTGCAAAGCTTTGCAGACTCTTCCACAAACACATCTTGTCAGGCGATTTAACAGAATCTCTGAGCTGGAAGAGACTTCAGAAACCATCTAGTTCAGCCTCCTACCAAGAGAAGGAATTTTTCACGCAACATTTATAATAAAAGGAGAATCCTGGAATATACCGCAGATTGTACCAGTTCCCAAGCTGGACACACCTCTTGTTTGAAGGCCCAGTACTTGATACCTCTAGAAAAAGTCTCAAGAAAGTTGATTAATACTGTATGGTTTTTACACACCCTCCTATTTGGGATTTTTGAAATTATTCTAAAAGAATGATCTAAATGACTCATTTCCCCATTAGGATTTAGTAGAATAAAGTCAGAGTTTCTATAAGAGCTTAATAACCTATCAGTGGAAATAATATTAAGGAGTTCAGGAACCTCAAATTTAAGTAGCTGAGATGTTAGAGGATATTTTCCATAGTCCTAAACTTGGGCAGTTTTTTAGGAGTTCACGAATCCCTCTGCTGGGTCTCAAAAGTGGTATAATGAGTTCAGTGGTTAGGGTTTATATTTGTTCCATCTAAGCATCAAGGACTGTTATAAAGCCTCACGTAGCACAATTTCAGAGGGTCTTCTATATCTCATTGATCCCTGCAGGCTACCTATCCCTATTGGGTTAGATAGTGCAATTGTATACCCACTTGAGGGACAGTGACTTGCCCATGAACACATAAAATAATGACACGGTGCCAGGACTTAGGATTCAGAGCCTCGTACCCCTTTCACTTTACTATCGTGCCTTCATAAAGAAGTACCAGTACCCAGCCTATGTCTAGTGAAGGCTACATCTTCACGTAACCGTGGATGACATTTTCCCAGCCTTAAAGCTTAGACCTTTCTGTTGTCATGATCTGTAGTCTCTCCCACTCCCACTGTCCTATCCTAACCCAGGTCTTTATCACATTTTCATTATGAGCTAACTGGTCTTCCTGAATCAAGTTTCTCCTCTTACCTTCATGGATGCTCATCCTCAGCAGCGACCAAAATCACCTTCCTGAAGTAGGGCTCTGATCATGTTATTTGCCTACCCTAAAACCTTCAGTGACTCCCTGTTACTCACGAGATAACAAATTCCTTAACCTGCTGCGTAACGTTCACCTACCTTTCAAGTCAGTAAGCTATTTATTAAGTACTTGCTAAGTGCCGAGCTACGCTAATCACTGGGAATACAAAGAAAGGTGAAAGTCCCTGCTTACAAGGAACTCAGCCTAAAAGAGGAGAAAACAAGCTGATGACCTTGTATGAACAAATAAAGGAATGGAGATAACCATAATCTCCGGAGAAGGCTGTAGCATTAAGGAGGGTGCAGAAAGGCTTCTTGGGAAGGTGGGATTTTAGCTGAGGCTTGAAGGAAGCCAGGGAAGCTGCTTTAGTCCATGTTATCCCCTTCGGGCATTTTATTGCCAATCTAGAAAGCATCATCATCTCTGTCAGTCACCTGTCTCTCCCCACTCCCAGTGAATGCACTTCCTCCTTATTTCAGAAACCTTTCCAACTCCAATTAGTTACCACCTCCAGGAAGCAGTCCCTGGTTCCTCAACCGAAAGGGTTCTCCTCAGATTCTCTTTAAGAGTCCTTTGGGTTGCTCCTTTGCCTCTCGTTTTCTACTTTGTGTTACACTTATCTAGCGCTTAATACAAAGAGTAGGCACTTAGTAAATGTCTGTGTGTTTGTTGACTGACTAGCTTATCTGTGTACATGTTGTACACTCCTCCTCAACCCTAAGACACTTATTCTCCTTAGAAATAGAGACTATGCCATTTTTTAAAATCACACTATTCTCAAAAACACCTAATACATTGCTATGCATATTCAGTTCAACAAATAGAATGCTGTGTGCAGTCATTAAGGTTTTATTAAGCACCGAGGCAGTGCATTTGGAGCACTCTGCTAGACTGGTTCTACAAAGACAAAGAACAGTTCTTACCCTCAGGGATCTCAGTCTAACGGGAGACAACAGGCACATATTTAAGTGCAGCATTTATAAAACATCCACAGCAGATGGGAGGTGATTTTGTGTGGGGAAGGTCCTAGCAGCCGGGAGGACCTGGAAAGTGCTCGTGGAACAGTTAGTGCTTGAGCTGAGTCAGGAAGGACCAGGTGGCAGAGGTGAGAAGGTCCATTGGGGAACAAGCATGACAAAGGCACACAAGCAGGACGTGGAGTGTCCAGGGAGGCCCAGCAGGAAGGCCAAGAAGGAAGTATGTCATCTCATTTGATGGAAGATGGCAGAAAGTGGGGAATGTAGACAGCTTTTTCAAGGCCGCGTGCCGCGCGTAGCTGGGGACACAAAGAAACAAAGCAGCCCCCACCCTCAAGGAGATTCCATCCTGTCCAGTAATTTCTTACTAAGGGTTTGTTACTGAATTGAATTACAAGGAAGATGGTCATTGAAGTCAGTATAGTCGCTAAGGCGAAGATGGGAAAGGGATCAGAGTAAGGGAAGGAGGCACAGGGGTGGGGAGAGCCCCACAGGAATAAAGAGGTGGTCGAGTCCAGTGATCCATCATGATTGTGGCCCAGTTTTGCTTCCAAAGTTACCTGCCTTTTCCAGGGAGAAGCTTACTTCAGGAACAGACCCGTCAAACCTAGCTTGAACTATGGCAATTAGAGTTATAAATACATACAGTTCTTTATGGATTGATTTGTCCTGAGAATGAAGTGTTACAGACTGCTTAATGTTGCTTTCAGAAAGCTCTTTGGTTAACATTGCTAGCCTTTTGTTAGCAGCAGGAACTGTGCTGTTTTTTAACAATGGGAATGTAGTGCTTTGCTTTCTAAAATCCATTAGGTGTATAGTGAGTCTCCAGTGATACACTAAGTGAAATTTTAATAATTAAATAAACCAAAATGTAGAAAAAGCTTTCAATAAACAATTAGGATTTAGTCAAATTCCACTTCATAGAATGCTTAAGTACACACACACACACACACACACACACACACACATACACGCACACATGTTCTTCACAATTGGTAGAAGACATGTAGTCTAAAGCATTGATTCTCATTGTTTTATTTTCTTTCCTTTTGGTTATTTTTATTTTAAGCCAACTTGAAAAAAAAAGTATACAAACGTATAATTTCAGCTAAAAACCAAAGAGAGAAGAAAACCTTGTCATCCTAAATGACCTGGGACGATATGTTAAGTACCTAGCACAGAACCTTGCCCATCGAAGATATTCACTAAACATTTGTTGAGTTGAATTTAGTAGAGATTCTAAGATGTTCCTAAACACTATATGAGCTACACAGTCCTATAGTGGGACATTTTGGCTCTCTGATGATGCTCCTTTGAACTTCCTTGTTTCCGTCTCTGGCTCCACCATTCATATGGTGAACATGGGCTCTCATGTTCGTAATACTGGAGAGAGAACTTGGTGCAGTGCAAAGAGTACTGAACTTAGAGTTTGAAGAGACCTAGGGTCAGATCCCTCCCAAGAGCCTGGCCAGTTGTGTGACTCTGGTCAGGACACCTGTCTGAGCCTCAGTTTTCTCACCTGTAAAAGGAGGGTAATATTACTAATATGTATATCATAGGGTGGTTGTGAAGAAAGCATTTGCAAATTCTGAAGAGCTGTGTCAGTGTCAGCTGTTGCTATTATTTTGGGTTATCTTTGACTCTTACCTCTTCTCTACCATTTGTCCTGTCCAAGCCCTGTCTGTGTTATATGAAATCTGGAAATTCAAGGGTAAGTTAGAGAGGGAAATAGGGAGAGAAAACTAAGACAAGTGACAATCACCCACCAAAAAAGCAGAAACTGGGGGAGAGAGTTCATGAACATATTGGGAAAGGAGTGAGTTACCAAGGCCCATACTCTTCAACGTCTTCATCCCTGTTGCCATCCCAATGAATATGAATATTCATTATCTCCTGCCTGTACTATTGCAACAGCCTCCACACGACTTCCCACCACAATTTCTGTCCTCCAATCCATCATTCATACTGCTGGAGCCATAACTAGCAATTCTGACACATGAGGCAAGAGGCATGAAACATTCCCTCATATGTTTCATTGGGGGTGAGGTGCTACTGGGTGAGGAGAGACTGCCCTATGGCAGAAATACAGAGACCCTGGGACACACCAAGCTGCCACCAAAGATACCACCACCAAGGGAGACACAAGGAGCTCATCTCCTGTGTTTATGTCTTCCATGGTTTGGTTTGCCAGGGCTTAAAACCCTGGTCAACTTTCCCAAATTACAATTCTTCGTATTATTGCCAGAATGATTTTTCTTATGTATGTCATATCACTCTCCTGCTCAGAGACTGTTCAGTAGCTCTCCTTCTTGGCTCCCTAGTCAAGATCAGATTCCTTTGCGTGGCATCCAGGATCCTCCAGTCTGGTATCAAGCTACTTTTCCAGCCTTAACGCATAGCACTCCCCTCCACACACTCAGTACCGGTCAGACTGAACTATATTCTGGTCCCTGAATATATATACCCACCTCTTTGCCTTTACTCACATTGTTCCCTAAGGCTCCCTCCCCATGTGCCCCTTACTCATCCTTTGAAGACATTCTCTGAGGACCTTACCTAGCGGTTTGTTTTACACTGTGTGTATAATACTATATGTTATAATTATTTGTATTTATGTTTTATTACCCTACTAGATTGTAAGCACAGTGATCGAGTCAGCCTCTAATTCCCCCATTGCCTGCACAATGCCTTCGCACGTAGTTGGTGTTTAACAAATATTTTTTTCAACAAGTGAATGATGAATCCACAACTTCATCAGTATACCTCACATATTGTTGCTTATCACAGCCTTTCTGTGCCTCATTCTGTCTGATTCTTGTAATGTCATCTAATTAATAGTTTTATGTAGTTTTACTCAAAAAGCTAGGAATTTTGAGGAGTTAGCCACAGTGTCAAGCCTTGAAAGGAGATTTAGGATAGGTGAAAATGTTGTAATAAGTATAAAGTGCACTCTCAAAGTTCACCAGTGACTTCCTCCTTGCCAAATTTAATAGCCCTTTCTGTCAATGAAGATCTGAATTGGAAAACTCGGCCTATCCCTCTGGTACCTTCTAAAACTCTAGTCTCCTGCTCTTTAAAATATCCTAACGAGTGATCCATACCCACATTCTCTGCTTCCTCTCCACCTACCTCCTCCTTTGAGAACTACATTTTGGCTCCTGTACTTATCTCAATCTCCTTTTCATCAAATCTAATAAGGCATTTCCTAAATTATTCTGCTTACCCTTCTTGCCACCTCATCAAGCGATATCCCCCAGCATCTGAACAGATGAAATCAGGCACGAATGTGTCCAACATTTCACCTTACTGCAGCTGAACTTTTTTTCTTCAAATGGTTATGTGTTACTAGTTTTTTCTCCATGACTTTAAACAGCACTGCTTTCCTCCTGGTCTCTGAGACATAATTTTCGAGGCATTTTTGTCCCCACATCCAGTGTTGCGGATTCACTCTATCGGTCCTCAGATCTGTCGCTTATGGTTTCCAAGGCCACTGCCCTAGCCCCTCATCCCTTCACATCTGAGTTCCTGTAGTAGCCACCTAACTGATCTTGTCTCCAATCTTCCTCCCTGAAATAGACCATATATATTGCTAAGAGTGATATCTCATATCGTATATTGCTAAGAACAGGCTTCCTCGAACATTACTTTCAGTAAATCACTCCCTGCTCAGAAGCCTTCAGTGATTCATAGAATCATAGGATGTTAGAGCTGGAAGGGACATTGAGATCACCCAACCCAGATGAGGAAACTGAAGTATACAGAGGGGAATGACTTGCCCCGGATCACACCGCTATTTATGGCAAAGCTGGGACTAGACTCTAGTGTGAGGAAACAAAGTGGCACCACTGGCCCCCTCCCACTTAGACTAACAGTTGGCCTGATCTGGCTCTTCTCTTCCACTCCTGGCTCCTGTTCCCCAGTCTAGTGGTCTTTCCACTACACCCAAGGTCAGTATAAAGGCACCTCAACATAGCCATACGAAATAGCACTTTACAGCAGGATCAGGAGAAAAAATAGAAGCCATGAGCAGGGACTGATGTAATCAGAGAAATTAAACATGACCGCACTGACTCCAGTGCCCGGCACCGTGTCTTCCCAAGTGCTTGTTGAGTTGAGAATATATGGTACTTACACATTGCTTTGTATGTTTACGTAAAGGTTTTACGTGTGTATATCTGGTCTCCTGGCAGCATTGTGAGCTTCTGGAGAACAGGGACTATATTCTGTGGCCCCTGATTGTCCAGCATAGTTTGGTGAATGAATTATTCGGTGAGGGCTAGAAAAAGAATGAAATCTGTGCATGCAGTAGATGTTAATAAAAGCCTATTGAGTGTTTTGAGTCAGTAAATATTTGTCATGCATGTATTCTATACCTGGAAATGGAGGTGGGTCAGTCATGTAATGAGCAAGGGGTAAATAATGGGGAGCCTGAGTGCTGAACTGGTATCCATGAAAATGTAAAAAATCCTAGCAAAAGGCCTCCATATACCCTGGGGGCAGGGGACTGACAGAATATAAACATGCACACTCACCCTCTGGCTGCCAAGGCAAGCTTTCTTTTTCTTGTGCTAAGCATTCCCACTTCAACCAGCCCTCATATGTGGTTTCAAGTCCCCTTCACTATCACATGCCCGTTTATATATCTTAAACTGTGGCACCCAGAGCCTAACACAATACTCCATAGGTATACTGATGAGGGCAGACGGTAGAACCATCCTCTCCCTTGTTATGAAGGCTGTACTGGAATTATTGAAGCCTTCATTATACCAGTGTAAAGTCTCCTAGTGAAACTCCCAAGTTTAAACTAAAACCTCCAAGTCTTTTTCACATACAGTGCTCTCTAGCTACACCTTCCCAATTCAGTGCTTGTCCAGTTGAACCGTTTTAAGTGCCAACTTCACGCTTCCATCTCTTATGCTTTCTATTCATTTCACTTCACAAGCATTTATTAAACCCTTCCTGTGTGTGAGACATTGTTCTGTAGTATCTCACAAGGACAAAATGAAAAACCGTCCCTGCCCTCAAGTAACTTACACATTTGTATGAGATCTGACACATCATTCAGCTTATTGAGATTTTTTTAATTCAGACTCTGTCATTCATTGCATCAAGCACCTCTCCCAATTTTGTGTCGTCCCAAGTTTTAATACATATGCTGTGTACCTCTTGGTCTAAATTACTGATAAAAGTGTTGAATAAAATTGGGTTGAAGACAGGACATTGAGACTTGCCACTGCAGACCTCCCTCCATGTTTACATTGTTTTATTAATCAATACTCTTTGGGACTAATTGTTCAGCCAATTAATTGTTGTCATATCATTTTGTCCACAATTGTATCATAAAGGTTTTGTAAAATCCGAGTGAAACTGCCTACTTTCCTGAGCTTCCAGTCTAGTAACCATATCACAAAAAGAAATGAGGTTTCAAAATAGTATGTCCTCCAAGAATTCTTTGATTGACCATGCCTAACAGGATTCCTCTGCTTTGCATCCATTTCGCACGTAGACATTCAGTTAATATAAAAATGGAGAGGATTGTAGATATTGTCCTTCTCCCACATTTGATTGATGAAATTCTGGGTTTCAAAGAGGGGGTGTGTCTTGTCCCAAAGGTCATACCTCTCTAGTTAAAGTTGAAGAGCTAGAACAAGAAGCCAGATCTCCTGAATTGCAGTCCATTGCTATCACTGGACCATGTTAATGCTTTCCATAAGTCAATAGGATGGTTTGCTTGTTAAAAATGGTAGCCTATGTGGGAACTGTGCTTTTATTCTTTTTGCCTCTGGCCTGTCCCCCACCCCAGGATGTCAGCCAGTGTTCTGAACATAGTAGGTGCCCAAAAATATTTGTGACTTTTAGGTTCCTACTAGGAAGATTATCTCTGTAGGTTCTTAAACATTCAGCTGTTCCATAAATGACAGCACTATGATGCTTTGATCTTTCTTATTTTTATTATTTTTTGCTTTGTGTTGGAACTGTGAAGAGAATGCCCTGACTGCAATAAATTGAGCTTCATGTTCCATTCCAAAAAAAATGCTTAAAATAATTTGAACAGCCACAACCTAATGAACCAAAGCTTACCAATCAACTATTGGACTTCCTTGGTATGAGTTGGGCACTTTTGAAGGTCAACAAGGTACTGTTTAATGAACCAATATAACATGCTTCAAAATTCTGTAGAGCCACATGCCAAACCCCAAAGTATAAGGCTAGCATTCAGTTCCCCTTAGCCCTAGTTCCTGTGGCCTTTTTCTTTTTGCTTTTTCAGCACACATTAAAATGATTTGGCAAGCCACAAAATCTTGTAACACATCTACTACTGTGTTAGGCATTGAGGGAGATGCAAAATTTAGATAAGACACAGCCCCTTCTCATCGGAATCTCACAGTCTAGGAAGGATATGAGACAAACACACTAATAAATAGAATACACAGTAGTACGTACTTAGGATCGTGTCCTACAGACATGTTTATATGTGGGTATTATTTGTGTGTTAAATGAATAGTGAAAAACTAGAATATGTGGTTCCAAGAGTAAAAGTGGCCATTTTCACCTGAGGTTAGACTTTCCAGGCTGGTGAGGAATTTGGAGGATCTTCAAAGAAGGTGATCCAGTAAGGACATGAAGTGGTTGAACTGGAAGATGTCTGAGGTCCTTTCCAGCTTTAAGTCTCTCATCCGGTCTCACTCCAGGTATAGGGATCAGTGTGAATGGAAGTTCAAGGCCATTTTCTGGGGACAGAGAGTAGTCTAGTTTTGCCAGTGTAAAGTACATGAGAAATAGGGTGAGATAAGAATGGAAAGGTAGGGTGGTGCCAGATTGTGGAGGGTCTTGAATGCCAACCAATGGAGTTTGAACTTTTTTTAGGTGAGAGGGAGCCACTATAGTTTTGGTTTTATTTTATGAGATAACTAGGTAGTTGAATAAGAAATATTAGTCTGGCAGAAGTATGAAGGATCTCTTGAGAGATGGGGCAGGTAAAACAGTAGCATGAAAATCCTTCTGGAGTCTGTTAACAGTACTTCCTGCAGGCAGCAAATAGGGGTATGTATTAATGTTGCAGGTATCCTACAGTCTCTCATGTGAGTCTTACGGCTGGTGGAGCCCCTGAACAGTATCTCTGGCTCAAAGGTCTTTGCGAGACAGACTTACACCCTAGGCTCTCTATGTAGGGTTGTTCATCAAGCCTTGCCTCATCTCACTCTCACCCACAAGCAGTTTTCTTCAGTAGATCCAGGCTATTAACATTCACTCAGACCTCAAATTCAGAGTTAAGATTTTTCTTTTGGGGGGCGGGGGGAGTCTGGACCTGTGATTTCAGTGTAGGAAACTCCATCTACAGATGAACATTCTAAGTTTTCAGCAGGTTAGAAAATCACCTGGTACACCAAGAAGTTAACTGACTTGTCCGTGGCCACACAGTCAATAGATATTAGGACCAGGTGTTGTTGACTGAGGATGAATCTCCACCCACTATCCCATGCTACCTCTCTATAATTAAATAGTCAAATGAGATTTGCAAAAGCATAACGCAACCAATGAGCTTTAGGCACAAGTATCTTTTATCACAATCTTCTAATGCCATTTCAAGTTGAAGTCTTTTACCTTTTTCTTCATTCTACATGAGAACCAAGCTACATTGGAATCAACCCAGAAGTTCATTATCTTGTCACAATCTTCCTTTTCCCCAGAGAATCAGGAGAGGGCCATGGGCATTTTAACTCACAAAAGATTGTCAGATAGGGGCATGGTGAGCAACCTTTTGGCATAACTTTTGTTACGGTTGCATGGGTGACAAAGTATGTCAGCACCAGAGTCCTGGACACTACACTGTGTATCTATCTGTCTATCCCTGAAATCCCCAGGACTGGCTGATTCAATAGGCTAAAATCTAATGACTGCATGAGTCATCAAAAGGCCAATGAGTGACAGAGAACAAGTGTGGCTTTGTTGTGGCTCTGCCCACCATATCTGTCTTCTCCCACCCATGTGTATCTTGTGCTTAGCACAAGACTGGCAGGTAGTAAGCACTTAGTAAAAGTTCGTTGACTTGATTTGTATTACACTTACACATCATGTGAAGCCAACTGGAAAATGCCCCAGTACTGCCAGTCCCTTTGGAAACAAAGCTTTAGGACTGTAGTCCAAAAGACAAATTCCCTACACTCACCAGCACTGACTGTTCTTTGGGTCTGTCCATTCAGTCACTTCTTAACCCATTGGGTTGTACTATCACATCACCCACATTTCTCTCCATGAAAATAGTATAACATATTTTGTTAAATTCCTTGCTAAAATCTAGGCAAACTGTATCATTCTCCTGATCTGCCAGTTCCATAGCCCTGTCACAAAAGGAAATAGGTTTAGAATGGCACGACCTCTTCTTGATGAAGGCATGTCAGTTTTCTGTATACACTTTTTCAAGATGTTCACAAACCATCTTTTTCATGATCTACTTAAAATTTTCCCAGGGAATCCACGCTAAGCTCTCTGGCTGTTAGTTTGCAGATTCTGTCGTTTTACTTTTTTTTCTTTTAGAAAATCAGAATAACCTCTGCCCTTCACCAATCCTTTGATGACTGGTTTTCTACACCTTTCAGACATCCCTGATGGTGATTCAGCCATCACAACCCACCAACTCTTTCAGCACTCAGCGATGTAGTTCATCTGAGCCAGGTGACTGACATTCATCCATCCAGGGGAGCTAGGTGCTCCCTCACAGTCTCCTTACTTATCTTGAGTATCATCAACCTATTAGCCATTTTTGGTCTGTTCTCTCAGTGCTAAGATTACTATTTTCTGTGGCAGAGAAAATAGAAGCTAAATAGGAATTGAACCCCTCTGTCTTTTTGTTAACCATTGTCGTTTCCAAGTTGTGGTCCTATCTTTTCTTTAATACTCCTCTTTTCTCCAAAATATAGCAACAACACATTTTTGTCCCCGTTCAGTTTCCTTGCCAGCCTTAGCTTATTCTGAGGTTTAGCGCTCCAAACTCTGTTCTTAGGGTTACTGTGTTATACTTTGGTATTTATCCTTTGTTCCCTTCCCTTGCCTCCATCTTCAAAAATCTAAGTTAGTTGACTGGCCCCTGTGTATCTGCATCAGTCTTTTCAGACCATTCCATTTCTCCTTCTTGTTGGAATTGTTTTCCTTTGCATCTTCAGAATTTAATTCTTGAGAGTTTTCTTTCTGTTCTGCGCAAACTTCCCTATTTTAGTACATGGAATTCTATCTATGCTTCCTCTGAACACTTTGAAATCTACTTTCCTGAAAACTAGAAAATGTGTCACATTATGCCTACCCTTCCTTCTCTTCACAGACCCTGGAAAGGAATGTACATTTTCTCACAAGATTCCTATCATTTTTACCCCAGCAGAATATCCTCCCTGTTAGTGAGAATCAGATCCAGAATAGAATTTTCCCCTTGTTGTTTCTTCCACCTTTTGAAGAATGGAATTACCATCAAACCAAAGTATCAAATTCCAGTAAGCCTTTATCCCCTACCAATGCAATAGCCAGGTCCCATAGCCAGATCACCTAATTTCCTGTTTGGAAGGCAGATTAAAATCAGTGTTAGTAGAGGAATTCAGCTTTCAGAGAGGGAGCAGGAATGACTAAATACATATGCTTGACCTCCAGGACAAAAAGAAGGCACCCCTCAGAGTTCACCAACAGGATCTTGGGTCTTCCCTCAATGGGGAAGGCTGCCAAAGCTGTAGGAGTAGGTGGTGGCACATGGAAAGGGGGAAGTGGGAGAAGATCTCAGTTGCCTCTCATCCAGTTTCCTGCCAGTCCAGATGATGCTGTTGTCCTTGTTACAAGGACACAAAGCACTCATGAGAAATAGTTTGAAAGTATTAGATATTTTGGAAAATTAGCTTTTCATCAAATGCTAGTTCTGGCAACAGAAGGAACAAAAGATGATTCATTTCTTTCCTCAGGAAAGATGGGTCGATTTCCACCAATGATGCACCACCAAATGCCTTCAGATGGCCCAGCTGCCGGCACCCATTTTCCCAGATCTCACCTTACAGAGACAATTGCAAAAACCAAGGGATCTGGTGGCAGTATGGGAGGTGGTGGTGGAAGAGGCCTTATGGGCCAGATTATCCCCATCTATGGTTTTGGAATTCTTCTCTACATCTTGTACATTCTGTTTAAGGTAAGTGGAATCTGTGTCTTCCTTCTTAATATCAGGAAAGCTAATTGAAATCAGTTACATTTAGGCTTTGAGGATCATTTTTTTTCAGCAAGAAAAGCAGTGTTGTATAGTGGCGGGAGAGCTGGCCTCAGGGCCAGGAAGACCTTAGTTCAGTGCAAACCTCCGATCCATCCTGGCTGTATGATGATACCACTCTCTAGGACTCATTCACAAGACATATGCTTCTCTCCATTGGTAGAGGACGTTTCCTCATTGTGAGTTCCCTAAACCAATAAAATTACAGGTCTAGATAAAAATTAAATTTTGTTTAGCAAGGTCTTTTATAAAGCCTTTTATTTTTCTCCAGAAATCCTTTAGCAGATAAGCTAGACAATGAATGAGAAAATAAAGCACTAGGGTACTTCTGGTACCCATTTTTAGGTAGCACAGCATCATCTCCAGTCTCATAATTTCTGTTGTGGTATGAAGCTGCCAGGTTTTAAAAATCCCCCAAAGCTCTAACATAAAGATTAGAGTTGTTTTGTTGTTTGTCTTTCATTCTTGAAGGGGGACCATGACATCAGGGAGGTAATGCAAGTGAATAGGATTTAAGTGAGGCAGGGCTGTGCAAAGTCACCAGCCTCACTTTCTCCTCTGGAGCATTTGGGTCCAGTGGCCAGATATAGATCAGGATGGCTGGAGATAGCTCCAGGTGCAGTGGGAGACTGTGGCCTTTTTAAGCTAGGGTCTTTCCTAGGTCTCAGTTTGGCCTTTTTTTTGTAAAGATTAAAGAGACAACCACTTCAGAAACCCAAGTTTAGGGAGCCACATATCTTACCCAACAAAGGACTGAGGTACCTAAGTGAAATAATACATACATACATAACATAGCCATGTATATGTGAGTATATATATGTATATATGTGTATGTGTGTGTGTGTATGTATATATATATATATATATATATATATATATATATATATATATATATATATATATATATTCACAACAACCCTGTGAGAGGGTTAAAACAAGCATTATACCCATTTGACAGAAAACCTGAGGGTCAGAAAAATTTACTTCCATGGGACCAGAGCCAGGTTTCAAACCCAGGTTTTTCTGTTAAGACCAGCATACTTTCCACTATGTCATACAGAAAAGAAAAGGTGGAAATTCCCTCTCATGTTCATCTGCTTAGGGATCTCAGATCTTGACTCTGAGATTTAGCTTTTAATTTTAATTTACTAGACATAAAGAGATGCTTCACACAGTGAGACATACCATGCCTCCACCCCCACCCCCATTGGATCTAATAATTTTGGCTGGTTTTCTGCACTTTGGTATCTGAAAGTCTAAAATGCATCCACAAAATTCAACTGTTGGGTCCTAAATATGCTTAGCCATAGCTGAATAACACAATTTTTTCTCTCTAATAAAATATCTTTCCTTTTTGCTTTCCTTATAGTTCAGTAGAAGGCATAAAAAGTATCTGAACATAGAATTTAACCCACACCCTTTTTCTTCCCAAAGAGGAGGATCCCCAGAAAGGACTTAGGAGAACTTGTTATTGCCACAGATGACTGATCTTCATGTTCCTTTTTCTCAGAAAAACAGCCACATGGGGACTAGATAATAATTGAAATAACACTACTTTGTAATTGTATGGTACCTTTCTTCCCAGGAGCTGACAGGGCTAATTTTATTTCATTGTCCAAGCATCCCCGACAGTTAGCCTGAGACAGAATGCCCCTTACCTAACCTAAAACGTGACATTTGCTAACTCCTTTGAGGGATCATTTGTGTCCTTTAAAATGGACCCTTTCTAAATAACGCCTAGCCTCCAAGCAGGATCTTCACAGGCCTGAAGGCTGTATAGCCCTGTGGATTGTCAGCATCTCCATTCCAGATATTTCAGTCAGCTTTATCAGCTGCAAGGTCCAGCCCCTTCCTGCCAGGCTCTCTTACAATGCTCTTGCAGGAAAACCAATAAGGAAGTCCTATAAATTTCCTTTATATACTTTTCTTTTCCCTAACTTGGCTAAAAAGGAAAAAAGAAACCCTTTGAAACTCTTTATTTTATGATGGTTATCACAGGATTTAGTGCTCGAGGGGACCTTAAAGAGGATTTAGTCCAACACACCACTTCTCCCTCCTCTTTCCCTCCATCATCTAGTTGCCCTGATTTTAAGACCTTGTTTTGGAACAGGGAGGGAAGGAACCTCTGGAGTTTCTTCTAAGGATGTTGCTATTTTAATTGGGCTCCTGGCTCAGCTTTGGTCTCCCAGCCTTCCATTTTTTTCCCTTTAATAATGCTGTGTCCGGTGCCTTTGGGCTTTGGATTGGCCGTTGACAGGTTCTAACCCCTTTGATTCTCAGCTCTCTTCCAAGGGGAAAACTACTACAGAAGAACGGAAATCTGCCACTGCTCTGCACGGAAATCCAAATAGGAAGATCAGTAAGTATCATTTCTGAGTGGACTAAAAAGTGTTCAGAATTTGAACAGTGACATGGCTGGTGAGATAGTATGCTGCTACCACCTACAGGAAATGGAGACATTTCCCCAAGGATGCTCAATATTAATCTAAAATTATTGTTACCTGTAATCTCCTGAAGTTTGACTCTGAACTCTCCAAGGGAAAGCATGGTGCCTGTATTGATATCAGTTTATCACTGTGGGCTAGAGGGACACAAAGCAGATTGCTGGCACTCTACTTTCTAAAAGAGATACTCCTGAATTTATTGGCAAGTCATGACTTCACGTTTGGAAAAGGTCATTAATTTGAAGGTTTCAGATCTGCTGTTAATAGATACCCCCCTTTTACAGATGGGCAAAACCAAGGCAGGAAACAGTCAAGTCCGCACATTAATTAGTGTCAGCATTAAAAATAACACCTAACACTTCTTATTCTTGTCACTCAGTGTTGATTGAGCCCTGGCATGGTCCCAGGCTTTAGAGGATTGAAACAGCAGTAGCTCACAATTTTGTAGTGTTTTAAAGTTTATAAAGTGTTTTCTTCACAGTCATCCAGTAAAGAAAGTATTATCCTCATTTTGCAAACGAGGGAGTTGGTCAGAGAGGAGACACTTGTCCAGGGTTACAGAGCTAGCCATGGGCACTGAAGCCAAGACTCAAGTCGTAGTCTGTCTAGATTGTCTAGACCATGCCTAGACAAGAAGCTTGGAGCTGGAAGAGAGAAGACATGAAAAGTAACTACAAAAGGTAGCCAGTGATTAATGAGTGTTCAGGACCTTAAGAGCTGCAGGAGTTTAGAGGGGGAGAAGTCACTTCCAGTTCTTGTGGTTATGGGGGAAGTAAAAGTGAACTGGCTTTTAAGAATTTGTGTGGGGTGGGGAGAGGGGATAGCCATGCCAGGTGGAAGGAGCAGCATAAGCAAAGACACACAGACAGTATGAATCCACTCAACTAGAAGACACACAGTGGGCAGAAATGAAAGGGCAAGCGTTGGAAGGGTTGGTTGGGCCAGATCAAGGAGGATATGCCTTCATGGTGCCCAGAGTAAGAACTGTAGAGTTTATCCTATAGGCAAAAGGGAGCCATTGAAGGTTTTTGAGCCTCGATGCTGCGGACCAATGAAGAGAGGCAAAGAATAGCTACCTTTGCCTGTGCTTTCTTTGGTAATTGTGCCATTTTATTGTTTTTTCTTATGGATTTCCTCTTAAGAGAGAAGCTTCCTATCATGTTCTAACTTCATTCTGCCAACCTTCGACATTCATGGAAAAGAAAGCTGTGACATTTTTCACACCCTCAGTGGAGGCTTAATTGTTTAACCAGCCTTGATGGAAATGCACTCAAAAATAATTTTAAAAAGATTTATGGGCTCTGTGAGGGGTAGCAGACCTAGTACCATATCTCATAATGCACTTAAACAGGGAAAGGAAATCAGATTAATACATAAGAGCAGCTGTTTTTATTATAATGGAACTAGCATTTTGGATCTGCTTTTTGTCCCTTCATTTCAGTCGACTGATTTTGTGCAGAAAATTAAAAAAAAAATACAGAGCACTTATGTGGCACTTTCCTGCTTCCCGAGCACTTTACAAACATTAGCTAATAACATAAAGGTGTGTTTCAAAATTGCTAAAGGATGCCTGAAATAGTCCTTATCTTCACCAAGATCTAAATCCATCCATCTGCAAAGGCATCCCAGGCATAGATAAAACTCTAGCCTCTATGTAGTTAATAGTCTTTCATTTCTAACTCTACCATGAATTTCATTTATGGGTTATTTAAAAACTTGTATTGTTATATTTTTAATCTCTTGATTGAAGGACTACTGTGTTTTCACCTTCCGTGGAGAAATGCTACCATTAGTGTTTAATACCACATATCTGCGTGATAAAGATCGTTTTTAAACCTCAGGAAAGCATCGTTCATTTGGGGGCCTTAGCATCCATCCTAAAGAGCTTGACAAGGTTGTGTCTTAGCCTCAGGAACAGTTTGCACTTAAGGGAAGAGAGAGAGCCATCCCCCTGCCTTTCCCCTTGAACGTCTCTTGGCTTTCTTTTTAGTGACACATTTACCATCCCAAGCGTTAGACCTGCTGTATATCAGGTCGTAACTTGTTAACCATTCACGGAAGATGCTCCTTGGAGCATTTCGGTACTCCTCAAATCTCTGTTCCTTCTTTTGGCATGAGAATTAGTAAACAGGAGACCAGTCCTGATTATCTTGACACACTCCCAGCCCTTTCAGCTACTTCCCTGGAATTTCAGACCCAAACCAGATTATAGAAGAATGTGGCAGTTACGTTGCAGAAATTAGCTTACAAAATTGTCTGTGCCTATTGGATTCTTGTTCATTTTTAGCCAATTATGAGCTTGCTCAGCTGCAAGAGAAACTGAGAGAGACAGAAGAAGCCATGGAAAAGTTAATCAACCGAGTGGGACCAAACTATGAGAGGTAGGTTTTCATAAAATAGAACTTTGCCTTTCTCCCCCATGAGAGACTACTCAGAATTTCACCCAGAATGCTTTGAGAGCTCAGCTTCTTTTTACAATTTTCCTTTTATATGGATGTCATCTTATCTATTCACTTCTACCTCATTTCTCATTTAACATCTCCATATTTGTAAATACAGCCACAGTCTTCAAAGAGGAAAAAACACGGTCAAGCTCGTAAAGAGTACTAGAAGTGTGATTCCCCACACACACTAATGTAGAATTGTTCATTGCGCCTACCTCAAAAGCAAAATAATTTCCATTCTTTTATCAGTCGGGTTAAGAAACAGTGGTGGGCACAGTGATTTAATTTGACTGGTAGCCCAGTACAATAAGAAAGAGACATACTTGTTCTTTCACAAAAAGATACTGATTTCCTTCATCTTACTTCAATTTTCCTGTAAAGTTTCATTCTGGGCAAGGATCCTGTTGTCATCTGATCAAAGTAAGCTAGTTCCTGCCAATTTTACTAGCAAACCCAATTTGCTAATAAAAGATGGAAAAAAACAACTTGAGGGGGTTGTATGTGTTTTTCTTTGATAACTGAATAGTCCAGTATTGTTAAGTCTAAACAGTTATGTTCTGCAGAAAGAACACACTGCTGTAAAATTGCCTACCTTGATGTATTTTTAAAATAAAGTAGTGCATTGTTCTGTAGCAACCTGCTAAGGGTTATTGAAATGATACATCCCTGTGCCAGAAATGTTGCTGAATTATTGAAGAATTCTTCATGAAATATGGTTTGTGTTTCTATTATATGAAAGGGAAATGCTGCTAGGCAGGAAAAGCCGGTGAAATGCTCTTGGGTTTGTAATATCAGTCGTCCTCAGCTTGATGGAAAACATAACTTTAAAATGTGAACAGAACAATTATAATATTTAAACCTCTCTGGGAGCTGTTACTGGAATGGAAACTCCCTGATGTGTATAAAAATCAGAAGCAGAACACACACAAGTAAATCACATCTCTAGGTTGTGTATTAAACAATAAGCATTTGGGGCAATTAAGACCCAAACTTGGATTGTACCAGCCCATCATTTCAGCTCTCAGCATGGAAAGGAAGCATATACATCAAAGAAGCAAGTGTATCACCATGAACTTTCAGTTATTAGTAAATAAATCCTGATAAGTGAGTTAGATAGTTAAAAGCTAGAGGAGACAATTGCTCGGCTATCTGAAAGGAGGGACATTTAGTGTTTCCTATATAATTTAGTATGGTGCTTTCGATTATTCATGCAGGAAACATAGGTGTTCATATATTATGTAGCGATGACTCTCTAATAGGCACATAATAAGTATTCGGTAAATACTTGTTGAATGAAGAGAGTGATTAGGCCAACTAAACCATATGACAAGGAGCTAGCGGGGCCAAGAGATGCAGCAGAGTAGCAGCTTGGCATGGTGGTGAGCAGCACAAGTGTTGGTGGGATGCCACAAATGACTGTGGTTTTCACCTGAAAACCTTTCCACAGCACAAAAGGCTTTGGAGCCAACGCAGCCTTTCTAGTGATTGGAGGGGATTGTCCTCTGCTTGTCTTCCCCGGGGAGGTTATTGCCAACTGTGCACTTTATATACGAGCTAGTCTTCTTGCTTGAGGAGAAAGTGGAAGGACTTTCTTCTCTCTGGCTTATTAAGCAGGTCTCAAAAAACTGCACAGTAGTAGAAGGAAGGAGATTTGGCTACGGCATCAGTCGATGAAAAAAAAAGTAAGGATTTTAATTGAGTGCTCACATAGCTTCTGCTCCTCTGTTATTCTCTACCCAGCTCAGAGTAGGCCTGGTGTTTTGCATTTAGTTCTGAATGCTCCGTTTTTCTTTTTCTCTTTCTTTCTTCCTTCTCTTTTTTTGGAGGCAGTCAGGGTCACACAGCTAGTGAGGCCAGATTTGAACCACATCCTCTTGATGCCAGGGCTGGGGCTCTATCCACATCGTCACCTAGCTGCTCCATTTTCAGATTTTTTGTTGTTCAGTCGTTTCAGTTGTGTATGACTCTCTGTGACCCCGTTTGGTGTTTTCTTGGCAAAGATCTTGGAGTGGTTTGCCATTTCCTTCTCCAGCTCATTTTACAGATGAGGCAAAGAGGGTAAAGTGACTTGCCCAGGGTCACACAGACAGTAAGTGTCTGAGGTTGGATTTGGTTTCAGGTCTTCCTGACTCCAGGCCTGGAGCTCTTCACCAGCAGCAATTCCCCAAAGTGATGAGAACGGTGAAGGGACCAGAAACCATTTCATAGGAAGTCTGGTTAAAGGAAGTGGGTGTTCCTAGCCTGGCAATGGGAAGACCGGGCAGATGTGTGAAGGAGGAATTGGTGGGGGAGACCTTGGCCACAGGTGGCAGAACTAGATAAAGCTACAGGAAGGCAGATTTGAGCTTGGGATAAGGAGGGAAAAGAAGAAAGGGAACAAGCATTTATTAAGTACCTCCTTGTACAGACACTGTGCCAAGTAAGCACATTACAAATATGATTTTATCTGATACATAAGGAGTTCCCTGCCCCCAAATAGGAATGTCTACAAGGGAACAGGCAGTCCTATGGGGTAGTGAGTTCCATGTCACTGAAACTGTTCAAGAAGAGCCTAGATGTGTATTTGTGACGGATGTCGGTAGAAGGAGTTCATGTAATGAGCCGAATTCTTTATTATCTCTTCTAGCGGTCAGACTCTAATCACCAGTTTAGCGGAGAAAACACTGGACTTGGGGGGTCAGAAAACCAGGGTTCAGATCCCAGCTCCATCACTTAGTGGTTGTGTGATGTTGGCCCAAGTTTGCTCCGTTGTAAAAGTGGGATGATAATCGATCAACAAGCCTTTATCCGATGCCTGCTGTGTGCCAGGCACTGAGCTAGGTGCTGAGGATGCCCTCAGAGAGCTTCAATTCTAAAGGGCATCTGGGTGGCTTGGCGGATAGAGCCCCCGGCCGGAATCTGGAAGAACTGCGTTCAAATCCAGCCCCAGACACTTACTGGTTGTGTGGCAGCTGGGCACCTCACTTAACTTCTGTTTGTCTTAGTTTCTCCAGCAGTAGTATGGAGATAATGATAGCACCTACTTCTCAAAGTTGTCGTGAGGACCAAATGAGATAGTGATTATAAAGCACGCGGCACAGTGCCTGGCACATTGTAGGCACTGTATAAATGTTAATTATTATTATAGTGGAGAAAAAGGTGTATTTACATACATAAGATTGCACTATCTATATAAATGCACATATATAGAGATATATAGACAGGGTAATATAGAGGAAGGGGCACCAGTAGCCGAGGGAATCAGAAAAAGCCTCATAGATTTTAAAAAGTGGCCCTCGAACTGTGTCTTGAAGAACACTAGGGAACCTTAGAGGCATAAGTAAGGAGGAAGTACATTCTGGGAGAGCCAGTACAAAGGTTTGGAGGTGGGAAATGAAATATACAGTATGAGGAACAAGAACTCCATTTTGATTGGATCGTAGGGAGCTCGAAGGGGAGTAAAATATAATTTCTGGAAAGTCAGGTCGGGGACCAGCAGGTGAAAGGTTTTAGATGCAAGCACAGGCATTTACATTTGTTCCTCACATTAATAAGGCACTACTGAAGTTTGTTGTGGAGGGGATTCGCATGGTCAGACCTGGCCTTGGAAGCTGAGTGGAGAATAGGTTGAAGAAGGGAGAGGCTGGAGGCAGGGAAACCAAAGACCAGTTAGGAGGCTGCTGCAACAGTGCAGGCAAAAGGTGATAAAGGCTTAAACAACAGCGGTGACTTTGTGGGTGGAGAGAGGGGAGACATGGAAGATGTTGTGGAGACAGAGATGACAAGATCTGGCATCTAATTAGACGTAAGGGAGGAAGGAGGGTGGGGTGTCGAGGGTGGCGCCGAGGTCTCAAGCCTGGGTGACTGAAAGGATGGCACATCACTGTCCTCGGAGAATTGTTGCAGGTATCAAATGAGGAGATGCATGTATGGCATCTTGCAGGCTTCATCACGCTCCAGAAATCTAAGCTGCTGTCCTATGATTCTTTGAGTGAATGGTTCTTAAATCTTGAAGCACGCAGCTTTCTTTTTGAAGTCTCACTGTAGCCCACACAAAACATGTTGAATCCTTGTTAAAAAGTGTACTAGATATCCATTGGCTTGCCATTCATGTAATTCTGTGAGATTTAAAAGCTCTTTCCTCAAATACACATACATATTTTACATGTAAGGATGCCGTAGTATTGCTGATAAACTTAGAAAGCTTGAATTTTAAGGACATTTTTAGGAATTGGTGAAATGAGAGATAATGAGATGACTTGAAGTACTTTGAAAAACTTGAGACAGAGATGCCTGGAGGAAGAATTACGCATAATGCATTTTGTTGGAACACTTTCTGCTATTGCAAACCAGGACTGATACTTCACTTTAGAGACTCGTTGTGCGTGTGTGTTTGGGGCAGGACTGGGCTGATCTTCTAACCCATGTCATATGAAATGCATTATGTAGGCAAGCCCAGCTTTTGGAAGAAGCATGTTTGGAAGCCGTGCATAAGAGTAGATCCCTTCATCCAGCAGGCATTTATTAAGTACCTTCTTTGACAAGAATCACCAGGTGAACACGGACATCTTACAGCCTAGTCAGATAGTTCACCGGGAGGCAGATCATCACCAAGCAGAATCCTGAGCGCACAGGCTGTTGTCATTGACCAGACATTCAGAGAATCCATCAGATAGTGGGGGCGAGGAGATAACAAGGGAAGTTTAGGTCTATAGCAAATCATTGAAATACACAGTCACAGAAGGTAGGGGTAGGTTCTTCTTGTTGTTCATTCGTGTCCAGCTCACCTAGTAAGTATCTGAGGCCATATCTGCCCTGCGAATTAATAGGAGCCTCCATAATATAAATACTTTATGGATAGAAATCCTCCTCGAAGCCTCAGAACATCCCAGTGAAGGAAGCCAAATTCTTCTGTTCTCATTTGACAGATGAGAATTCTTGAGTGCCGGGGAGGTCACATAGACCACAAACTACCTGGAGCAGCAGAGCTGAGAGCCCAGGCCCCACAGCTCTTGGCTCAGTGCTCTGGACCCCTCCCCACCACCCACCCCCTTGCGCTGTGTGCCTGCATCATCAGCATGCGATCTCAGATGCGTGGAGGGGGGACGGTCACATTTTCTTTCATGTACTTTGTGCTCTGGGCCAAGCTTTTCGATGAAGAGGCTGATTTTCACTCCATAATGTACAGGGTAATGAGGGAACAATCCGTATATCATAAAAATAGAAATTAGTACATCTGGGCTCCCATTTCTAAGTCTTTTTACTTAGTTGTTGTGTCCTAGGGCTGTTCGCTTAAGCAGACTATGCCTTAGCTCAGCTACATGCTGCATACTACCTGCCTTTTAAGAGTTTGCCGAGGCTTCGTTATTTAAAAATTTGTACAGAGCTTTAGCGCTCACAGGCAAAAATCTGTCTTAAGTCTGAAAAGTATTATTAGATGATATTTAAAAAAACCTTTAATCCATCTCCAGGTTAACATCAGTTTCTGAGATGGAACATTTCTGGAATTTCAAGTGCAAACCTTGTTATTATGGAGGGAACACCAGTGTAGGGACTTCAAAGGATTGTGAGTCTATCTAGACAAGCTATAAATTAAGGACCCTTCTTTGCCCACCGTCCAAGCCCAGGAGATGTGTCTAATGAGAAAGATTTGATCAGGCAGGATAACCTATAGGACTAGGGAGGATCTCATGATGCCCATCTTCACAGAAGAATAGAACAGGTGGTATGCACAGCGTTCTGCAACAACAAATAAACAGAATAAATACAGAGGGGAAAGGCAGCCCACTCAGTGCAATGGGTATAAAAACTGAAGAAGAAAATAAAATTCTCTGGCCCACACGTTTTGGATTCAGACATGCTTACAGAGCAAATCCACGCCACGGTGGATAAGCCAAAGAGGGGCCGCTCACAGTGAGCAGATCATAGAGTAGCCCCAGGATCTGAGTGGGGCTTCCCACTGTCTCCCCCATCTATGGCTAGACAGGAAGAGGGCAACACTCTGTGTTTCCCAGAGTGAGACCATGCTGTAGATTCAGGGTTCAGCATTATGTCATGGCTGGGAGAGTGCGCTTCAGTTTATCATAACTGGTACCAAGAGGCAGAGATAAAAATGGGAGAAAAAGGTACTGGACTTACGGTCCCAATGGAGGACCATGGTTTAGCTGCCTCACTTCCCCAGGCCTCCATCCCCTCATCTGTCAAATGGGGATGATAATCCCTTCCACGTGAAGCTGTTATGGAGTGGCTTAAATGAAATTTTTTTATTCCATAAAGCTTTTGTGTAAAGGTAAGCTCTTATTGTCATCCTTACAGGAAGTCCCCCTTTCATTCCCCTTTCATCACCTTGTCTGCTCATGAGAAAACTGATTGAAAGACCTGGACTTCTCTTTCCACCACCATTACTCCATCTTACGATGATTTTTGTAAAATCCAGGTAAAGGCCACGTTTAATTATGGAATTCCTAATTATGGAATGGAATGTATAATCAGATGTGGTCTTCAGAATACACATTGTCTTCAAACCCACTGCTTCTGAAAGCAGAAACTACCTGCATAATGCAGCTCGCTATGGGGTCAAGTCCTTTCCTCTCTCTGACCCTCACTTTTCCTCATTAAAATGATGGGTTTGATCACTATGGGTCCCTTCTAACAATAGTAATGAATCTACATAAGGGATACACAGATAACTATAGTTAGGTTCAACAGAAATGGTTTAAGTTCGGTATTTATATTTTGCATAATCATTAGTGCAGGGTTTGTTTTTGAAAGTAGGAAGATGTTGTAGGAATTTAATGTCCAAGGCAAGGAGAAGTCTAACGAGAAGTACTTCCAATGGAAGCTTTTGTTGTAATGCAGGATGGGCGATGATGATGCAAACAGGTGGTGCCAGAGACCAAGATGAGGTGGGCTATTTATTTTTGTATCCAGCCAACATGGGAATTTGTTTTGCTTGATTATGAATATTTATTATGATAGTTTTTGTTTTTCTTCTCAATGGTGAGGGAGGCAAAGAAGGAAATAGGGTTGGGGAAAAGGAAGAGAGAGAGAGAGGAAGGAAGAGAAAGGAAGGAAGGAAGGAAGGAAGGAAGGAAGGAAGGAAGGAAGGAAGGAAGGAAGGAAGGAAAGAAGAAAGAGTTGTTGAAACATTTTGAAATTCTGAGAAGATAAAAGAAGAAAAGCCAGAAGAAATCCAGACAAGTAGGACAATTTTGAAAGCACCATTATGGATTTATTATGTACTTTAAAAGAAAAGCAAGCTTTACATGATAGATCATTGCAGTTTCATCTCTAATCCCTTCTTTCTGTTTATGTATATGAAAGTAATCATCTTACTTCATGTTTATTAAGTTTGGATTTTTTTAAAAAATGTTTAAAGAAAGTAGGAGATGACTGTGATAGACATTTCAGTAGGGTTTCAGAACAGTAACCTTTTCCCTGAGATACCCCCACTCAAGTCACAAAGGCTGGCACAACTTCCGAGGCTTACTTGCCCGTGTCCCTGTCTAATGTGCCTCTGGGCCTGGGCTGGTGGCAAGAATAGTCACCAAGATACCTTTTAGGAGCCAGACCTGCATTCTTGCCTACCCTGAAACCTAGCCATATGGCCCTTTTGTGTACCAAGTCTGTATGCTCTCCCAGCCCCCCAGTGGTCTTGCTCTGTCTTGTCTACCACACACACACACACACACAGTTAATCACTATTATGAAGGATGGGTCTGGGTGGAATCCACCAAGTCTAGTGAAATATCTACCATGTCCCTGTCCTGTTGCTAACTTTACTCACCGTCCTCTGTTCTGTTCAAGCTGAGTCTTTCTTTGTCCAGCAGTTGCTCCCAAGCCCTTAAAAAGACATACCATACAACTTGTACTTGACCATGTAATAATAACCACATACAGTTCCCATCCGTGGGAAGGGAAGAAGCCTTTCTTCATAGGCCCCCAAGGGCCAGACTTGAAGAAATTATAAAATAATGATGCTGTGGGCTGTGGGGTGAACTACTCCCTGCCAGCCAGCTCCTCTAGAGGTTTTTATTCCATTGGTAGGATCAGGGGGTTAGCTGAGAGTGCTTCACTGTGCGTTTAGACCACTCAGCTATTCTAACCTGGTATCTAGACCAAGGCAGGGTCTGGGATCTGACAGGATTCATCAGAACTATACCCTGTTTCTGTGGATCCTTAGGTTTTACCCTTCACATCAAGTCAGTCATTGAATCTTGGCATTTTAATTCCAAGACAAGTCAAGAGATTATTAGCAGCCATGCTTTTGGAATGGAAAAGTCCTAGCAGACATCTAGAAAAGTGAAGTTGCCCATCCTTACTGGATCTCGTTTCTGTGCCAGGTTTGTAATCTGTGTCTTGAACCACTGATCTGTTTCCTGGGACAGTAATGGCCAAGTGGTCACACTCTGGTGATATGACCATTTTTCTCCTTCCCTTCACTGACCTTCACCCAACATTCTCCACCATATTTCCTTCTTTAATTCTTGGGCTTCTTCACATGATACCCAATACCACCCCATCCTGCTCTTTGGCCTGTCTTGTTTCTTTTAAATGAGGTAGATCAGATCAGAGACATATTCCAGTTACAGATTTCATTTCAGTGATACCTTTGAGGTCAAATCTTCCCCCCTGCATTAAGAGTCCTAGTTCCTCTTGCTTGCTGATTAAAAGGACTCACTCTATAAGTGAACACATGTCTACAGCCTCAACATAAATATGGTTTTATACTTCCCTTAGTACCTGTTCAGGAATCCTTGGGGATTTGGCAGTTTGCAGCCTCAGAAGTCCAGGAAGCAGTAATGACTCTCATGCATTTATAAAGCAAAAGTGAATTAAGTACTTATATATGAAGCTAAGAGTTTCCCCTACTCCTGCTAGCCAGTAAACTCCTTGTCACAAGGATTACTTATACCTTATTTATCTTTGTACACATACATGCATGCCTTATACCTAGCATAGTGCTTTGTTCATAATGAGCACTGTTAAATGAATGGAATCACGAGACTTTTTTAGTCCTAGCTGAGACCATAGGGACCCCTCGTTTTGTGGATCAGGAAAGAAGTGTTGGTTTGACGCCTTCCTACCTGGCTGCATGCATTCCAGTGAAGGAGACTGGAGGTGACTATGACCTTGGGAGCTTTGAAAGGTCAGGAGATGCAGTCACCAAGACCTATGGGAGTAGAGTCTATGGGGACCTTAGTGGCCAGTCAGTCCAGCATCAATGCCTCAAGGAACAAGGAGGGTCTTTGGGGAGCCGGCCCAGGGTGGCTGAGATTCAAATTCACCACATTGATGTTGCATCTGGATGTGAACTTGACAAGATGCTAATGTTATATAGAAATCTCTGCTAGGTTTGAGCCCACTCTCCCCAAATTCAGGGGTTAGAGTATAAGGCAGAGCTGGAGAACCTGCGGCTTTAAGGCCACGTGGGGCCCTCTAGGTCCTCAAGTGTGGCCTTTGACTGAATCCAAACTTGATTTGTTCTGTGAAGTTTGGATTCAGTCAGAGGGATTCACTTGAGGACCCAGAAGGCCCCATATGGCCTCAAGGCCGCAGGTTTCCCACCCCTGGTAAAGGAAGTTGTACCTTCTAGGTGTTAGAGATGTGGAAAGTGAGGAAATGTTGGTCGTTCTGTTCTCATTATATCTTCAAAGGAATATCCATTTGTAAAAGCTAATTGGTGTTAATAGTAATGATAGCTGAAATTCATATAGCACTTACTATGTACCAGCACTGTGCTAAGAACGTCACGATTGTTATCTCATTTGATCCTGGTAACTGGGTACGTGACACTGAGGCATTAATAGCTGGTAGTTAATAGCGGGAAGAGAACGCTGGAATGGGGGCTCAAGTCAGTAGCATCAGAAACTGCTAACCCTTCAGAGGGAGCCCCTGGAGTCCTGAGGGGAAGATGTAAACCTTCCTCGATCTGTAAGAGTGAGTCCAGACTCATTGCTGCACTGGGATTTTTCCTTTTCTTCACTAGTCTGGAGGAGATCTAGGTTTTACTTATCTTTGTATCTTACCTGGTGCCTCACACATGACAGATACTTAATAAGTGTTTGTATGAACGGAAGAATTATTTTAGTATCTGATCCATAGGCAAAACTGGTTGAATTGTATGACTGGCCCACTGGGGAAAAAATAAAAATTGTTTTAGATTATTTAATTGCAAAGTTCTGAGTATGAACCATGAAGCCCAAAGGAATTTTCCTAAGCAAGACCAAGTCCCTGAGTGATGAACCACCTCAAAAGCTATTGGACACATTTCTAGAGGCTAGAACTGTTGTTTTCTTCCAGTGAATCATGTTTGGATCTAACCTCATTCAGAAAGTATTTTCTTGCATGAGATCAGTGGCAGAAAACTGTCATTAATGTCATTAGCACTGATCATTCAGAAGAAAGTTTTTGCTTCAGTGTAGCATTGCTTTTGCAGGTAAATGACCTAGAAAATGTTAGGGTTGATTGGCATTACCTCTACCCCCTTGGCCTCTTGAGTCTTTTAGAGGGCTCCCTTGACGCTTTTGGTGTATAACTCCAGCTTCTTCATCTCTTGAGTCCACAACATCCCCTGCGTCCCCTGCAGCAGCCCTTGGCTTCATAGAAGAGAGTCAGGCATGGTCTTTTACGTAGCACTTCTCCCAAGACCTCCTGAGAGATCTTTGGGAGAATGAAAAAAGAGAAAGTAGGATTTGTCCTTACTTCCCTGGAGGTGAGCTGGAAATGCTTAATGCTCACCTTCCTATGGGGACCTATTCAACAAATACTCATATATTAATGAAACAGTAACCTCTCATTTGTTAGCATTGTCTTATCAGCACCTGTAATGATTTTTCCAAATGACAAATGCCTTTCCAAACAACAAAACTTTTTATGTTTTAACTATTTTTATTGAAATCTAAGTTCTTCTTAAACAGAGCATACTGAATATAATTCAGCTATTTCTTAACGATTCAGAGTAATCACTCATTTTTAGAATTCTTACTGTACTGTGTGGTAATAGAGTACTTAGACTTTTTTCTCTTCCCTTAAACTGCATCTTTATCTGTGACTTTTGTTTCCATTGATTCTATGTACCTCTGATAGCCCTTCCTTCCCCCTTCTAGCTGGCTGTTTTTGATTTCCTGTTGGGTGGAAAACCAGACCACCAATCTTAAGACCTGTATGTTAGCAAGGATGTTTGTTTCCGAGTGAGGGAGAACCCGTCCGAAGAGCAAAACACAGGGGTTTTATCATACCCACTTTAGCAGCTAATAGGCCTCGTCATGCACTCCTTGTTAGGGCCAGTGTTAGGGAAAGTGGAGACAGTTCATAATCTGACCTCCTGATAAACAGGGTATCACTCTAAGAATTGCTCCCGTCACACCACTTTTGGTTTGGCCAGACTGGTCTTCTTGCTGTTCCTTACCCCGACATCCCATTCCTCATCTGTGCCTTTCCAAGCATGTGAGGAAGATGTGTCTACACTGTACCCTCTTCTGCCCTTTGCCTCAGTTCCAGATTCCCCCTCCAACCTGGGACTTTTCCTGATGCCCTTTCCAGATGCTAGTGCTTCCCCCCAAAATATTACCTTGTATTTATTTTGTGTATTAATATGTGTATGCATATATACTCATATGTCCGTGTTGTGTGTGTCTTCTCCTCCCAATCCAAACTCCCGACAAATATTTTATTTTTGCCTTTGTTACCTAGTATAATGCCTCCATGATGCTTGTTGATTGATTAGAAACCAAATGAAAATGATGAAGAAACTGACAAAGCTGCAGAAATGCACCACACTCTTCCCTGTTTTTGATTTGTGAGGCACTTTAGGGAAGCTGGCATCTGTTGTGGCATAGGACTTGATCTGAACTAGGTATTAAAGCCGGTACAAGGCTTCTCCACCTACTACAGTGCCTTGCACATAGTAGATACTTAATAAATATATATTGAATTGGATTTAAAAGACCAAGGGAGCTTTTTTCCCAGGGTAGGGCCGTTTTATGAATTCTCTGGATTATTCACAGCATAAATGAAATGGTCTCTGAAGTGATTCAGCAGGGCTTGTTCCTGAGAGCCCGAAATTTGGAATCAGGAGACCTTGGTTTGAGGCTGGCTTTACCATTTCATAGCTGTGTGACCTTGGGCATATCACTTACCTTCTTTGAGACTTTAGTTTCCTCCGCAGCAATGATGATAAGATTTGTATTACCGTATCTCATAGGGCTGTTGGGAGGCAAGGACACTGTGACATGTTGTAGAAATGGGCATTGCAGGTGGTGTTACTTATTTCTGTCTGGTGATGTGGAAATTGTTTATGGAAAGATGACACTCTCTCTCTCTCTCCACACACACACACACACACACACACACACACACACACAGAGTGTGTGTACATATACACACATACATACATATATTTTTTGGTTTTGCCAACTTGGAGATGTCAAGAGGAAAAACAATCACATGATCCTGGAAGGAACCTTAGGAGCTAATTCAACCTCTTCATTTTATTTGTAGCTTGGCCCAGGAATTCCCCCAGGTTCTGTGTTCCCTCTTCCCTTGTTACCACATGCTTCCTTAGGGAGAAGCTTTTCAGATGCCCCTTCTCTGAATGGCACCCCGCCCCCCTCAGCTCTCATTTTCTCTCCTTCCCTACCTGCCTCTTTTAAAGGCCTATTCCAAGGCACTCCTGTTTCATCCTCAGGCAAGGCAAATTAAGCTCTCTCAAGAATATTTCAGAAGTATCAGAAGCTAGAACAAAGGCCTAATCCTTTTGTTCCTGTTAACTTTTACGAGGCTGTTCCTGGTTTAAGGTTTAACGACTGTGGTTGTTCAGTAGTGTCCACATGGCCTCAATGGACATCTTGGCAAAAATACTGGAATGGTTTTGCCATTTCCTTCTCCACTGTATTCCCATTTTACAGATGAGGAACTGAGCCAAACAGTAGTCAACTGACTTGCCCAAAGTTACACAGCTAGTAAGTGTCTGAGGTCAGATTTGAATTCAGATCTTCCTGACTCCAAGCCGTGATCTATCCACTGAACCACCTGATACAACTACTAAGTGATAGAAGCAAGATTTGAATTCAGACCTTCTGCCCTGCCCCACCGCAGTTCCACTGGACTTCCCACTACACTCTGTTGCCTCCTTTTATTTCCTTATCGTAAAAGATACTGCCAATGTCAGAGGCTTGATGTCGTTTCCATTCTTGCGGGCTATGCTGAGCAGGTGAGGTCTAAACGGCTATTTGTCTGACCATGGCAGAGAGAGACCATGACCTGTATGTCATAGGAAGAGTGCAGGACATTGAGTCAGGATTCCAGGCCTGAATCGTGGCTCATTACACAAGCAACCTTCGGGAAGACACCTCCCCACTGTGGGCATTGAGAACAAAAATGAGAGGAGCTGTATTTGATCATCGCAAAGGTCCCTTCCAACTATGAATAATAGCATGTGCCAGCCTGGATCTGGGAGATGATTATAAAATGAAAGGTCTCCCTCCCGTGGCCATACCAGAAAGCAACACTTTTTAAATCTGTAAATGTTCCTTGGCTTGGGATGCCCTAGGATGGAAGACTGACTCCTCAGTAGCTTAAATCCTTTTTTAAATAAACTATTCATTGGCAGGACACCTGATATTTGAAGAGGCTGGCCCTAAAGCAGCCTTGCCCAGACTTTAAAAAGGGACCAGTTACCCATGGCATCACTTTGCCCCCAGCAGGAAAGAGAAAGTCAGCCAGGGCTGGTTCAGCCCTGTGGGTGCTTCTAGAACAGGCCAGAATTAGCATCTTGGGGATTTGTTAGGTTGCTTTTACCTTAGGATCCGGGAACTCGTGTAGGAATAACCCTTTTCAGTTCTTTTGTGGAGAGAAAGACATCTTTTGCTAATGGAGGTGATTATTATGGCCAGTAACCAAATCCCCTTCAATCTTTGAGCTCCCTTGTTCTAAGACAGGGACAGGTCACTGTAATGGGCTGTGGGAGAATCATTGCTCGTTTAGCAGATAACTGAGTTGTGTCTGACCCCTCCGAGCAGGGCACAGAATGTGACTTCGGACCAGGAAAAACGGTTATTGCAGCAACTCCGAGAAATCACCAGGGTCATGAAGGAGGGAAAACTTCTCGACAGCCCCTCTCCTGAGAAAGAAGCTGAGGAAGCCCCTTACATGGAGGACTGGGAAGGTAAACAGCTTCCTCCTAATTCTCTGTTACCTGTCAGCAAAGAAAAAGCCTCTCTAGGCCCTGAGCAGAATCCAGAAAGAGGCCTCCTATTCAGGACGTGCAGGCTGAAAATGTTTTACATTAAGGTTGAGTTTACCAATTATAATAATGTGCAAATGGATTTTGAATTCTCCAGCTTTTCACATTGTGCAGCAAGCATGAGGCCCACTGCCAGCCCTGGCACACAAGCTGTAGCCCGGCCCATCTGCCTCTCAGGCTGGGGCTTGGCTGACATAGATTTATTTCATTACTTTCCTTAATTTGGCAACATTTTTGTTTTTTCTCATTATCAGAGCTGGGATTCAGCACCACACCTCCTGCATTCCTTATTTTATTTACCAGGTCCGTTCTGTTCTTTTGTTCTATTTTGTGAAGGCAAAGAAATTGACAATGGGAATTCTGTCTTTGGAAAGCACAAGGCTTGTCATCCAGGATCTCAAGCACATCTTGCTCTATACCTGACGCTCACCAACTCTTTCAGTGGTGTTGCTAAGTAGGATTCACAAAATGTTGTCTTTTTCTCCCAGCAGGAAGCTCTTAAAATGGTTCCAAATATAAACTGTAAACATTAGCTGTGCCTTCTTCAGCTGGCGTTTGGTGTAATTCTTCAAGTGAAAGGTTTAAGAAATTTGTTTAATCTTCCTCTTTGGTCCTGCAAAAGAAAGAACTCTCTGTGTGTGTGTGTGTGTGTGTGTGTGTGTGTGTGTGTGTGTGTGTGTTGGGGAAGCGAGGGGTGGGGAGGCATTGAAATAGAAATGCCAAAGCATATTTTCCTGAGTGCAGAGTCATTTATAAACCCATTTTCTAGTTCTCCATGCTCAGGAAGGTATTTTTATCTGAATTGGTTTGTGTTTCTGAGAGCATTTGGACAGTCAACCAAATTGCTGAGCATTTGCCCAAGTGAAACTTCAAAACCATTAGGATCATCTGTAAGCTTCTCGAAAGGATTTTTCAGGATGGCTGCCTTCTCTGAATCTTTTTTTAACCCTGTGTTTTATTTCTTTGAAAGGGTATTTCAAGACTTTTTCTCTGTTTTTCTGTGCAGGCTACCCAGAAGAGACATATCCAGTTTATGACCTTTCGGACTGCGTCAAGCGAAGGCCAGATACAATCCTAGTGGATTACCCGGACTTGAGCCAAGCCTCTGCTGAAGAGATAGCAGAAAGAATGGGGGGGCTGGAGGAAGAGGAGGATCATTTGTGCTGTGAGGCTCTCCCCGTTGACCCGGCTGAGGTCAGCCAGGACTGCCAAGCCCAGAAAGACAAGACTGGCAGTTTTAGTGACCAGGACAGAGTCCTGCCTCCAAACCAGAAATTGGAGTGCACTTGCTGTCAGCATGAAGAAGAGGATCCTGCCATAATAGCAGAGAACACGGTGTTCCCCTTGGATAGCAGCAGAGAGCCAGAGGAAACACACCTGTATTCCAAAGAGGCAGTGCTAGGAAACAGATTGGAGGAGGCAGAGGAGGTGGGCACATTAAGGAAACGGATCCTTCAGGGTTTTGAATGAATCAAGGCTTGGCAGTGTTGTCTAAGTCCAGAAGCCAATCTGCTTGATTGAGCCTCATCCTTCACCTTTGGCCCAGTGACCTGTGTAGCTAGCTGCCCATCATCTCCTCTTCTGAGAGGCTGGTCCATATCACCTTCCTCCAAGCCATATTTTTGTTGACGTGCAGGGCAATGCAGAGATAGATGTGAGGAGGACAGAAGGTGTCATAGCTACACTCTTCCTTTTCCAGCTTCTCAGAATAGTCAGTGCATTCAGTAATCATCTATTAATAATTCCCAATTTGCCTGCCTCTGCAGAGGACAGGAAGCCAGCCTAGGATTATAGCCCATTCCTTCTGTCCAGAAGCAGTAGCCACAAGTGGCTCTCCTTTAGGTAGGCAGAAGTTGGCAGACAGCCATTCATTAAGCGATAAGCCCCGAGTTGCCCAGTTATGTGAGTTTTGGTATAGTGAGAAGACTGGCAGTTTCCTTTGAAGGATAGATTGGTTTCATTTGTAGTGATGATAGGTTAAATGTAGAAGGAACCTTTTTCTAAGTGTGGCCTCACTGAGCAAAGGCTCCCAGACTCTTAGAGTCCATCCTAGTCTGTCCTATAGCTAAGGAAGAATTCTATCTACAACATCCCTGACAAGCAGTCATTCAGCCTTTGCTTGAATGTCTCTAGTGAGGAACAACATGCTACCTTCTGAAGCAGCCAATTCCACTTTTTTGGAGAGAGCTCTAATTGTTTAGAAGTTTTTCCTGACATCAAGTCTAAACAGTCATCTCTGTTTCTCCATTCATTGCTCCCAAATCTGCTCCCAGGGTCTAATCAGAATAAGTCTAATCTTTGTTCCAAGTAACAACCCTTCAGATTCTTTAAGGCATCTGTCTTCCCTGTGTCTTCTTCAAGCTAAACACCTCTACTGCTCCTCATATGGCATTATCTCAATCAAGGTCCTTCACCATCCAAGTACCTTCTGGTCACTTTCCAGCTTATCACTGTCCTTCCTAAAATGTAAGGTACAAAACCAGATGAGGGCAGAGAACCACAGGATTATCATGAACTTAGTCCTAGAAGCTACGCCTCTCTTAACATAGCCTCGGATAGTATTAATTTTTTGGCCATCAAACCACCCTGTGGACTCATACTGAAGTGCAGTCCACCAAAACCCACAAATATTTGTCAGATGAATTTCTTTGAGCCATGCCACTGACCTTATCTTTATAAAACTGACTTCTGAACCTAACAACGAGACTTTATATTTATCCATTTTAAATCTCATCTCATTAGATCGATTCAGCCCAGTGTTCTAGCCTGTCAGTTTTGGATTCTGACTCATTCATCCAACATGTTAGCTATCAATCCTAGATTGTTGTCATTTGCAGATTTGGTAAGCATACTATATTTATACCTTTATCTAAATCATTGATAAAAATATTAAGTGACACTCCAGTCAAGACTTGGCTCCAAGATGGCATCAAACCAATCGGTAATAAACTACTTCTGGGGTCCACCCATTCAACCAACTCCAGCTCCACCTAATTTGGCCCACATTCTCCCCATCTTTTCTGCAAGAATAAGATGAGAGATTTTGTCAAATGCTTAGCAAAAATCTAGGTAAATTATTTCTCTATCATTACCCTGGTCTACCAGCTTAGTAACCCTGTCAAAAAAGGGAATGAGACTGGTTTGACATAATCTGTCTTCCATGGAGCACTCTCATTATCATGCCTCTAGTGTTATGTTCTAGAATTTTTTCAGGAAGTCAGATTCACTGGGCTACAGATAGCACCTCTTCATTTCCTTTTTTTTCTAAACCTGAACATGTCATTTTCATGCTGCATCACCTTTCCCCTCTTCTTGTTGTAAAGTCATTTTTCAGTCATGTCCAACTGTTCGACCCCATTTGGGGTTCTCTTGGCAAAAGTATTGGAGTGGTTTGCCATTCCCCATCTCCAGCTCATTTTACAGATGAGGAAACTGAGGCAAACGGTGTTAAGTGACTTGCTCAGTGTCACTCAGCTCATATCTGAGGCTGGATTTGAACTCAGCAAGATGAGTTTTCCTGACTCAAGGCATGGTGCTCTATCCACTGAGTCATCTAGCTGCCCTTTCCCTTTCACTACAGTCTTCCAAAGATCTCTGATGGCATCTCAGCAGTCCTTTCTGCCAGTTCTTTTATTTTCCTGGCATGTAGTCTGTCTAAGCCAAATGGCATGCTCCCTTCTGTGCTACATATTTGGGGTTTCATTTCCCCATTAGCTATCTTTGTTCTGTTCTCTATGGCCCCAATATTATTCTCTTTGGCAAGAAAATAAAGAAGTGAAGGAAAAAGGGAACAGTTTCCCCAGAGATGCCCCCTCTGGAAGAAGGTGAAGGTACCTCTGCTAATAGGGAAATGAACTCTGGTAATTTTACATGGAAGATTTCTCAGCTTTTTAAAAATAGTCTGATTATTTTAAAATGATTCTACCCCAACGATGTCAGCCACCCTGGTCTTCCTAAACACTTCCAAACCCAGAAGCACCTTTCTGCCCTAATGGCTGTACCATTCCCTATGTGGATGGGGCTTCTGGTACAGGCCCTCCTATTGCTCAGCCCAGCACTTCATCCCTACGTGAATAGGAGAAGACCTTGAGGACAGGTGAGTAAAGTTCAGGGAGCCTAGAAAGAAGGAACAAGGCCTTCCGTAGAAGTTATTTCTCAGCTTGTCCCTATCTGGGAAGGGCTAAGCCCACGGAGAAAAGACCTCAGCATCCCACTAGTTCTAGATATAAGTTACCTGAGCAGGAATGACCCCTACAAGAATCTCCAAAAATCTGTGCTGTTTGAAGATGTTCAGTGCTGGGCGCTCACTACTTCCTGTAGCAGCCCTTTCCACTAGGTGATTACATGGAAGTAGTTTTGGTTTTGCTTTTATAATATATATTGAGCTGAAATCAGCTTCTGTGCAGTTTTCACCCATTGCTTCTAGAACCAAGAACAAATCTAATGACTCTTCCAAACAATAACCCTTCAGATTGGGAGAGACGTCGTGCTCCCCATTCCATTTCCTACCCAGCCCAGCCATTCCCAGTTCAGTTTTAAGCCCTCTCATGCTGACTGCCTTTTTGGTACACAATTCAGCTAGTCCATACTTCCCTCAACATTTCAAGGCCATACTTTATCAGTTTGGTTGCCCTTCGACTGACACAGATTACAACCCCTTAGTAGATCATAGCATAATAGATGCCCTTTGAGAGTTGCTGTGGCCAAAAAGTTCATTACCTTGTAGCCCAGCTGGAGATGAACCTCTTTGAAGTTTAGCTAGGCTCATCCTTGGACAACAGTCCATCACTAGGTCTGTAATTAAGGTCTTTCCAGCTTCGTATATGACCTCCGGAGCTTGGACTTGGAGATCACTTTCATACCACAGTAAGACTTTAGACTTCAGTGGAGGTGGCTGGTCAATATCCCACCTAACATGTGGTTACCACCACTAAACTGCCTTCTTCCAGGAAGAAGTAGGTAAGATCAATAAGGACGAGAACTTCTGCTGAATGGAGAAACGTTCTGAACTCAGCAGCTGTCCAGAGCTAATAATGGAAGCTAGTTGACGGATTTGGGATTAGAAGAGATTTGAGGCAAGACTTGTTTGTGTATTCAGGTGACTGACAGGACGGAGGGGACCCTGTTTTATGGAACTCTGGAATCCCAAAGCTTATTCCCTTAGGGGGTCCAAAAACCTTTGGGAGATGGATAGAGAAGGCAGAGCTCCAGCCCCTTTGGTTACCTCCTTTGCTAGGAGCATGAAGGCCATTATCCAGGGGTCCTGGGAACATCTGGAAGGTTGATGGGAATACAATTCCAGCTTTTTTCTTTTCCTATAAGCTCAAGGGTCTCAAAAATATCTGAGAGTGGGATCAGTAAGGCCATGCTCTGTAATACCAACATTCCTTCTCGACATTCTGATTAAAACCTTGGGACCTGTTAATTATTCATGCTGTCGGCTCATTTCTCCTCACCAGTCCCCGTCTTCCTAATGGCTAACATGCTGCTCAATCTCCTTTCTGGCCTCTTGGTTCCCCAGTTTCTGTCAGCCAGTATCAGGTTACATACCTTCCTTCTTATCCTACACTCCTCTGATCCAGAACAGCCCTACCACACTCCCGTAACTTAGTGTGACCAAATTATCCCTGTTCCAGTGTACTCCACTGCTCCTATCTGAACCCCTGTTCTCTTCTAAACAAACCCCTAACCCTCAAACATTCTGTCTCATTAATTGACACCCGAAGGGTACCCTGAGGATACTACATCTCTCACAGTCATCTCTAACAAAGGCTTTTCTTGATCTTGTTATCCCACAACTTAAGAAGGATCAGGTTACTCTTGCTCCCTTTTGCCCCTTCTAGACCACACCTCTCGAGACCACTCCATCAAAGTTCATGCCATTTGCTTATACCACCACATCCACTTGTTTGTCATCTATTGACCCCCAGGACACACTCCCTCCTTCCCCAGTGACATTAACACCCGACTTACCTGATTCACTCTGCCAGCTATTTCATTATTCATGTACCGTGATCTCACAGTTGTCCAAATGCTTCCAACTCCTGTGACTTCTAATTCTACGTCCACCTTAGTCAGACTTCCAAGACCATATGTCACTATCCTGTGGGACCCACTACCACCACCACCTCTAAATCTTTGGTTCCAGATTCCCCTCTCCAACCCCAACCTCCTCTTTCTATCCTCTCCCACTCTTACTCATCATGATTTCTAGTTCCTCAACCCCTCCATCTTGTTCCAATCTACACCTCACATTATGGCTTCATTTACCTCCCTACTCAGTCTTGACCTATTTCAGTGATTCCCTGGACACCACACTGGAATTACTTATCCCCTTCACTGGTCATTACTTCCTACTCTCCTAATTCTCAACCCTAGGAAACATTCCCAAGCTGTTGAGCACTGCTAGAGAAAATGAAGGTACTGAATGAATGTATCCATTACTAATTTAGGCTTCCAATCCTTAGCTGCTTAGCAATCTTTTTAATCAACTTTTTAGCTTTATCATTACCTCCAGTCCCCCCGCTCTCAATTCTCCCATGCTCTTTCTCGTATAGTATCTCTTGATGCTATTGCCAAGATTCACTGTCACATTCCCTACAATTGTTGTAAACCTTTTTCTCTCCTTAAATTCTTAGTCCCAATCCCACTGATAGCAGATGACTTTGTCTTCTTTACTGTATTAGTTATTTGTGTATGTATGATATGTCCTCACTAGACTGTAAGCCCCATGAGGGCAGGGGCTTTGTCATATCTCAACTTTGTCTCTCTCCTGCACTTAATAAAAATTGAATTGACCTGGACTAGATGTTAATGACCTAGTCCAACTCCTGTGTTTAATGAAGAAACCCAGGCCTACAGAAGGGAAGGGAACCTTCGGTCACATGGATATTTTGTGTTTTCCCAGGTTACAATTAGAATCCTTAACTCTTCCAGAATTGCCCCCCAGTTTACATGTCTGACACCGTGCCTATGTAGTTTTCATCAGACCTCAAAAGGCCACAGGTTTGTATGTGTAGGCCCAAGAATTTGGGAAAGACCAAGAGATCTACGGACACTGCTTGTGAAATGTACATGATTCAGAAATTAAAATCATGTAACTTTAGAGTTGGAAGTTCACTCAGAGAGATTCTAACCCAGCCTGTTTCTGAACAGGACTCCTCTCTGTGACATCCCTGACAACTGAGTATATAACCTCTCCTTGAACACATTAAAAATGTTTTATGACTCCCATTTATATAGCATTTTAGGGTTTAAAAACAGTGACCAGAAATTTACAACTTTTTTAAAAAATTACTTTTTTAAAATTAAAAAGCATTTATTTTCTTTCCCAACCATCTACCCCATCCACCCCTGAAAAAAAAAAGCAAAACAAAACCCTTGTAACAAATATGCATAGTCAAGCAAAACAAATTCCCATATTGACCATGTCTAGAGAGTGTCTAATTCTCCATATTTAGTCCTTCATTTCTTTGTTAGGAAGCAAATATTCCTCTGAAATCTTGGTCAATCGTGTTGACCAGAGGTCTTGTGTTATTCAAAGTTGATTGTGTTCACGTTTTTGTGTATAAATTCTTTTCCTGGCCATGATCACTTCACTACGTATCAGTTCATTCAAATCATCAAGTTTTTCTAAAACGGTCCCCTTTGTGTTTCTTATAGCACAACGAACGCATAACTTCTTGAAGAAGGCATTCCATTGTTGGACAATGTTAAGTGTTAGAAAGTTTTCCTTTAAAATAGTTGACATTTGACTCCTTGCAACTTTTACTATCCGCCGACACTAGTTCATCTCTCTAGAGCTACAAGGAACAAATCTAATCCCACTTCACCATGACAACCCATCAAATGTTGGAAGAGGAAGACAGATGGTTCAAGGGGTAGTGTTGGTCTTAGAGTCAGGGAGACTTGTGTTTGACCCTGGACAAGTTAATTAAGCTTTCTCAACCTCACTCTTCATCTGGAAAAAGCAAACATTGGACTCAGTGGCCGTAAAGGTCCCTTCCAGCTCTACCTATGATCCTAAGTCTTCTCAAAAACATCCAAGGTCACATAACCTAAATACCGTAATTGGTTAAGAATTAACATCCATGAGGTACAGACATACGCAATATGGTGCTAGGGCATTGGAAAAGGCATAAAAGTAGGCTGCTCTGGCTGTTAGAGGAACAGACTTTGTTGAAAACGTGCTCATGCTAGCCATCTTAAAAAGAGGATGAGGGTGGGTAGTTACTGTACGAAGAATATGTTGTATATAAGGGTGATGAACATTTGTTTCATGTATTTTTGTTGGACTTAAATGTATTTTAGTTCCCCTGAGAAACCTAGAAATAATCCAGGTACAATCTGAGACATTAAACACAATGTCAATGTTACTAACTCTGGCTAGAGAAATTATTTCCAACATGTTTTCCACTCAGTCTCCATCTAAACACATTAAAGATGGAACTGTTTTGCAAGGACTAGGGTTTTCCACCTGCAGAAATGACTAAGAATCTTTGGATTTCTTTCCCGATACTTAGTGCGCAGTACGAATAGTAAGACAAAAATGTTTTTGGAGAAGAGCCACCTCAAGGGTCCTAAGAGGACCTACTTAAATATGGTATAGTGAAAAAAAGTACTGAACTGGAAATTGGAGGACACATATTCAAATGCTGATTCTACTAGTTAGGGCCTGTGTGATCTTGAGTAAGCCAGTTTCTGTGCCTCAGCTTCCTCATTTGTAAAACAAGGACATTGGATTAGAATCTTAACCTTTTTTATGTCATGGATCCCTGTGGCAGTCTGAAGAAACCTACAGACCCCTTCTCAGAATATTTTTAAATGCAGGAATAAAATGCATAGAATTAAAAAGGAAACCAATTAGATTTAAATAGTTATCCAGAAAAAAGGAAACCAATTAGATTTAAATAGTTACCCAGAAAAGGGGATGATTTTAAAATTCACAGACCGCAGGTTAAGACTCTCTGGGCTAGATGATCTAAGGTCCTTCCAAGTTTTAAATGCTGACTGGCTTGATATAAATGAGATTGAAAGTATTTTCTAGTTTAGCACCTGAACATCAGAACATCACAGGGTCTCAGAGCTGGACCTCATAAGCCATTCAATCCAACCTTTAGTTGAAGTAGAAATCTTCATTACCCCTTTGAAATTCAGCTTTTGTGCCTCCAGTTAAGCTGTGGTGAGGATGGGAAGAGGGCTTCACTGCCCCTTCCTAAGGCAGTCCACTGCACTTTTGCCCAGCTCTGATCATCATCAAGTAGTCCTTCCTTTTACTTTTTACTTTTTTTTGGAGACTCCCTATCTCCCCTAGGCTGGAAGTGTAGTGGTCATTCCTGGGCCTGATCTCAGTATCAATCATCATGGAACCTGCTTCATTTTTCTCACCTGGGCCAGTCGGCTCTCCTTGGGCAGCCTGGTGGCCATCTCCTCTGGTGCCAAACTTAATGTAAACACCTAACTTTAGTCCTATTGCAGCTCAGAACTCCTGAGCTCAAGAGATCCATCAACCTCAGCCCCACCCAGGAGCAAGGATTGGTTTTTTGTTGTCCTTCATTCTTGAAGAGGACCAAAATGATATCACTATGTTAGAGTCAAGTTACAGTGTGTCCAACTGTGGCTGATCATACCAATGTGGGCTTGGAAAGCTCTACCACAGGCCGGGCACAAATAGTTCATATGAACATTTGAGGTGGATTCTCTAAATTTGTACATCTTACTTTTCAGCTACTTCAATTCTGCTTTGCTCATAGAGCACAGCAGCTTCTCTGATAATGGGTGCCATGCTGGGCAGTCCTGTGCCAGTGTCTCTCATGTCACACAATCATTTCCAAGGTTCTTAAGAGAGACCTTGAAAGTTTCCTGATATCGCTTTTTCTGACTATCATGCAGGCAAGGATTACAGCTGTGCGGTACCACACTTGGCCTACCCTCCTTTCACTTTCTCCTGTTCAAACCCTCAAAACAGAATCAGTCCTTCCTTCCCACCCACCCACCCCCATCCCAGGTCCTCTGTTTTTTTTTATTTCACTTCTTTGATGCCCTTTGGGTTCCAAAGGAACATTTGTTACTTCTCCCCCTATTAAGAATGTTAGCACTACATTATCATACAGCACCTTCCAATTACTAAAATAAGTTAGCAATTCTAGCTTTCTCTTGATTCATGTTTTTATTTCAAATTTCCTACTCAATTATGGTCTTTTCATTTTAAATACTTTAAAATTTTACTCCATTAGAGGTCCATTTATTACCCATTTAGGATTATACTCAGCTGTGCAGGGCAAATTATTCTTGGTTTTAAGTCTTTTGCCTTTTAGAATATTGTATCACAATATTTCCTGTTTATAGTAGAAGGTCCTGTGTGATTCTGACTGCCATTCCTTGGTTCTTGGACTGCTGCTTTCTGGATGCTTCCAGTGTTTTTTCTTTGATATGGGAACTTTGGATTTGGGCTGTGACATCTCTGGGACTGCTCCTTTTGGGGTTCCTTTCAGGAGGCGATCAGTGGATTCACCCTATCTTTACTTTGCCCTCTGATTCTAATAGACCTGGGCAGTTTTCTTTTTATGAATTCTTGAAATACAGGGTCCATACCTTTTTATTTTTTAAAGAAAAAGCATGGGTGTTCAAAGTGATTCATGATTCCTAAATTATCTCTACCTTTTCCCCCCATTTCAGTTATTTAAAATATCAGCTATCTTACATTTTCTTCTATGTATTATTTTTTCCTAATACTTCTTACTGTGTCATAGAGTCAATGATTTCTGTTTGTTCTTTTCTGGTTTTCAGGGAGTCCATTTCCTGGCTGAGGTTAATCACTTTCTCCTCTAAGCTGTTCATCCTCCCAAATCTTTCCTGTAGAGTTATTTCATTTTCTATCTCTTCATTTCTCCTTGGTATTCAGGTATTCCTTGCAGAAAAACAATCTTTTTCCTTCGATGCTTGAAACCAGAGTTAGACTTGTCATTTTTATACTGGTGTTTTTTTTTCCTTCCTCATATTTCCAGTGTTAGGTCCTGAATTGGGGCTTGTGTTCTGTGTGGAGGGCTCACCTCTACTTGGTTTCATCCTGAGTGTACCTTCGCCTCCCCTCCCCCACCTCGGATCTTTAAGGCTCAGGATGTTAGATCTTCAGGGACCTCACTGGTGTCCTCTAGCCCACAAAATGGGTTGGAAAGTTATTCCCAGATATGAGGTTCAAACACATTTAGATCAAGGATGACATGGGAACGACCGCTATGAAGAACATTCTCTGGTACGTGCAGCTCTGGTGCGATTTTTGAACAAGGTTAATTCAACAGTAAGATTGTGTTGATGACGTTACAAAGTAATCATTTCTGCCACTTCATTTCTGCCTGGTTTGCAACTGGGTTTTTAAAGGTTGACTCTCCAAGTCTGACCCTAATAACAGATGCTTGCTGGTTGACCGATTGAACCTCACTGCAACAACAATAATCATTTCTATAGTACGTTAAGGTCTAAAAAGCGCTTTCTGGTATACAATTGTTGTCTTCACTTTATAGCTAGAACCACAGAACGTTAGAGCTGCAAGTGACCTTAGCAATCATCTGATCCAATCCTTTCAATTTCGAGATGAGGAAATGGTGGCCTACGCATGTGAAATGGCTTACCCAAGGATCTCATCGCTAGTTAAATCTCAGAGGCTGCAACTCCAATGGGGTCTTCTCGCTCTCAGTCTAGTACCCCAAGATGAAGAGACTGAGGTTCAGAAAGGCGAATGGCTTACCTCGGAGGGTCACACAGTTAGGAATTTAATTGGAGTCTCCACCTTCAAGTCCAAGGTTCTTTCACTCTATCATTTCAGCAGATTCTCCCTTCCCTCTATGTTAATGAGCCAAAGGGCTCTCTCCTACCTGGGAGTGCTTAGCCTTTTCAGACTACCAACTCCTATGCATGAAAATGTTCGTTAAATCTGCCAGCCCCCACTGCACTGTTAGGAGGAGGAAAGTTCTTCATAAACCATAAGGCAATATAGAAATGTGAGAATGTGAGTTATCTTTTCTTCAGCTCTTGGAACATGCTTAGGATAGTGGTAACCATCCTACTGTCTATCCCAGAAGTCCACCTTAAAATTGAGGCTTCACATGATAATTTTGCCCATATGGCAAGTGGGATGTGGGGCAGGGGCACTTGAGAATGTCTGTGAAGGGTTAGTATCAACTTAGAAAACTGGCAAGAAATGACAAGGAACAAATGACCTTCCCCCTTCCAGGAAAGACATAAACAGCAGTGTTGAAACAGTTAAGGTTTAATTTGTTAGTATGCTTTCTGTATGTAGCCAAACACTAATTCCTACACCAGACATGTCATTATGAAAATACCAAATTAGGCATTGCACATACTGATAAATAAATACATTTGCTCAAATACCAAAGAGTTTATTTAAAAAGTCACTTAATAAAAGCACAGGTTCATCTAAAACTCCAGATAGTTTTGAACAAAAATAAAATGTCTGACCACTCGAAAATAGGAAAAGACACTCTTGTGCAAATAGACATAACACATTCTAGGCATTATGAGAAATGACTGGCTAAGTCTGGGCTGTCAGCATGGAGGTGATGCTAGGCCTTCTGGCCGGGCCACTTTCTAACTCACTGAGAGTCAGCTACATCACAGGAAACACCTGAGGCCCAGCCCAGCTCAGATTCTAGCAAGCCTTAGGAAGAAGAGATAAGAAGAGAGAGGGGGTAGGGAGATCCTTTATAGAAAAGAAAAAAAAAAGGCACTGTGATGAGCTGGACTATGTGATGGGCACCAGGGGATGGGGTGGGGGTAGGGGTGATTTGGTTTTCTCTGATTTGGTCTTGTAATAAAAACTCAGTTGGAATGCTCATAAAAAACAGAATGCTCCCCCAATCTCTCCTTTCCGAAAGCAAAAGCACATAGAAATGTCAAGCCAAGCTTTGAGCCGATTAAGCACAAGTAGTCCCCACAACCCCTTAAAAGGGGAGAAGGCTGGGCCCCTGTCTAGTGTGTGAGTCTGTTCCTGACTGGGAAGCAGTGTCCACTCACTGCTAGAGGGAGCACTGACCACCCACCTCAGGTCAGCCAGGAGCCAGCCAGGATTCACTCCCAGGGATTTGGAGGGACAAAGGCGGCCCAGCCCACGCTTCAGAGGTGGACTGAGCCGGAGCAGGGAGAAGCCAAATGCTGTCTTCTGGTCACTTTCCACGGGCGGGTAGCCAGGGGCTCACTTACAATTCTGGGTACCAATGGAAATCGGCTGCGTTAGGCCACGTCTTTGGAAGTGGAGCATCAATTGCCACCTGGGAAATACATCAGGGAGAGGTGGCCCCTAATGAGTGTCCTCCAAGAAGCCTGGCCCTGGCCTGCACTCAGGGGTCTTCGAAGAGGACTGGCGAGAGGGAGGAGGGTGCCAAAGGAGGGAAGACACCAACATTATTGCCAACGTAAAGCCACACAGGCATTGATAGAAGTTGCTTGCATAAGAGTGCCAAGGCCAAGAGCCCCAGTGGCATCTCAGGGCTCACTTGTGTGGGCCACCTCTCAGGCATGCTTGGACATCTATTTTACAATCCTAGCAACTCACCCATGTTTTAAGAATTCACGGGAAAGAGATCTTCCATTTTCTTCTTTTCACTGATGGGGAGAACCTACTAGGGCTCTACCCATTCTTCCCACTCTTTACCCCTGGAACTCCTTGGTCCCCTAATTCTCAGTCTGTATGGTTTCTCATTGCCAGGCAGCATCTTCCCCTGGGTATTCCCCTGAGGAATGGGACCCTTCCCACATGCTTTCTTCACTAGTGTTAATTGTTAAGGCACTTTCCCCAGAATGTGTCCCAATTTACCCAAGAACACACATGCAAACTAATAGATTTCTTTAAGTTTAGTAATGCAAAAAGGAAAGGAAAAAATATAGAAAATACTATTTCTTCTGAACACCCTCCTCTTGCCCAGAGCCCCTGAAATTACCTGCTCTCCCAATCCAGGGGCACCCTCTGCCCCAAGAAGGTCAGGAAGTGAGGGGACAGAATTCCTGGAAGACATCTGCTCCCCAGCCAATACAGACTATTCTCCCAGCATGCTGAACTCGACCCAGCAGTTTCTGCACTTCAGGAGACCCTGAAGTCTGGTTTGGATTCAAAGAGTGGCCAGGCCGCCTGCAAACACACTCGTGCTCATGCACACAGATTCCCTCCTTGCACACAACGGCATTCAGAAGGAAAGGGAAGCTAGTTTGTCTGGCAAGGCCCCTAAAAGTGGGAACAAAGAACACCAGGAGCACAGAGTGGCCACCAAGAGCCAGCTAAGGGTGGGAAGGCTGCCGTCATGGGCTGCAGAGCTCATCTGTCCTCCTAACCAAGGCTTTGACCTGAAACACCTTCTTCAGCCCTCAGGTTTCTGAAGTCACACCTCTCTCCCGTAGCGATCAATGAGGCGCTCTAGCTCTTATGTGGTTCCATGATATTCAGTCCTGGGCTCCACCCCTTTCTTATTCCTGAGCATTTTCCCCTGCCCCACAGCCCATCCTACTGGGGTGGAAAATGAAGTTTGTTGCTTTGTGCTTCTGGCTTCCAGGCCACCAGTGTCCTGCCTTGCCCTCACCTCCCAAGTCGCTGCATCTCCAAAAAGTCTAATTCTCGATCCATCTGAAGTTCCTGGATTCAATTACAGGATAAGAAGGGTCCCTGAGCCCTACTCTCTCGTCTGGAAGAGGAAATGGGTGCTGAGAACAGAAAGGAATGGGCCTGCAGGGCTAGAACCCATGCCTCCTGGGACCCCCCAGACCATGCTGCCTCATCCCCTTGGGACATGTCCAAAAGGGTCCCGTTTGGGCCATTCGCCTTTGATTTCTTCCTTCGTAAATGGGGAGCAACAACACGTGTACTTCCTACCTTCTAGGGCCTCTGGGGAAAAGGATTTTGTAAACCTGAAAGCACTACAGACAGGTGAGCTGTTACTGTTACCACTGGTACTGTTATTATTAAACAGCTCCCTGGGCATACCAAGGTTTGACGAGCTCAACTGGACTTCGATCATAGATGCAGAGCCCAGGATCCATGCCCCCCCACCAGGTAATTCAGTTAGGGTTATAGGAGGAGCACAGATTTAGAGCTGGAAAGGACCTCAGAGGTCATCTAGTCCAACCCTGTCCCCCTCATTTTGCAGATGAGGAAACTGAGGTACAGAGGAATTAAGTGCTTCGCCTAAGGTCATACAGGTCAGAAAGAGGAAAGCCAGGATTTGAACCCAGGTCCTGACCCCAAATCCAGAATTCTGCGCTGAACACTACTATGGGAAAAGCCAGCCTGACATTGGCCTAGAGGTCTATAGCTCCCAGTTGCCCTTCTTCAGGCCAGGCCAAGATAGAACTGCTTCCTGGCTCTGGCTGACACATGATCATCCTGGGGACGCCATCTCAGGCTCTGGCTCTCCTGAGAGAAGGGATTCTCAGCGCTGAATTCTGGCCTAAGCCTGAGCCCTGCCTGGGGCCAGGGCTGTGGGCAAGACTAGCTGCCTTGCCCATATGCCAAAGAATGAACTCCCCCAGACCACTCAGTGCAAGGAAGAAATAACCCGCTGCCCATCTACCCCGTGGCGCCTACAAGACCCTAGGGAACGTTTCATGAAATTTGGAACAAGAAGTCACCCACACAACACATTTACACACAGCTGTTGGTCACACAGACACATTCGCACAGGCACCCACACATAGATACAAACACATGCATATACCAATCACAGAGGTGGTCACCCACACATAACCAGACACTCTCTGGTGGAATCACTCATACGTAAGTCACATATGTATAGAAAGACACAACATGCTCACAGGAGACACACCTCAAATCCACACACCCCTGGTTCACCACTGAATGTAGTAGGTGGCTTTATAACAACGTGGTTCCACACGAAACCAAAGTCCTGAGTCAGGGCCATGGGACAACTTGGGCAGCAGCCTTGGACAGGAGCTGTTGTGGCAAGATGTCCTGTGTTCTGTCAGCCTTTATACCTCCAGGGCTATAACCCCCAAGGCCCAAACAAAGACTGACCAGCATTGATTTTGACACAGCCACAGAGGGGGCTCCAAGCCCTCTCTCTCTGGGTATGATTTGTATTTGTGAGTCAGGACTCATTGGGAAGGGGGATACTTGGACTTTTCTCTGGGTCAGTGAGGAATCTGCTCTCTCTAGCTCATGGCACCCCTTCTTTCCCTAACTGGGCCTGAACTCAGGCACAGTCAAGCCCTAAGAAAGGGCTGACAAGGGAGGATGAGGTGGAGGAAGGAAAGGAACAGAATGAGGAGAAATGGGATGGGACAGGTTGGGACGGGATGAGGGAGGTCACGATGAAATCGTCTGAGAGAGGGGGGAGAAGACAGGAATGAGGATGAGGGAAAATGCCTAATGGAGATCTGGGAGATATGGGAAGGGACTGGGGCAGAAAGGGAGCATGGAGTGAGATGTCTATGTTCAGAGCAAGGACAACTCGCTGTCTTCAAGAAAGACAAACGATGAGTGATGGGAATGCCGGAGAGAAAGGCGCCATTTATCCCGTCTTGGCTGGAGAGGGTCCAATGTGAGGCAGTGGGGAACCGGCCTCGGCCGGGCCCACATGGCGAGTCCGGGGGCCACAGACTGGCTGGGGGGCTTCCTGCGGGGCGGGGGGGTTGGGGCAGCGCCCGCCCGCTTACTCACAGGCCAGCTTGCTGTCGAAGCTGGAGAGCGCGATGGCAAACGCCTGCAAGACGCACATCGGGTAGTTGTAATCCATGGTGAACACGTCCTCTGCCACCCGGCCAAACTGCATCACGATGTAGTCAGCTGGGGAGGGACCCAGACACCCCCCAAGAGGCAGATACACAGCCAGGCACAGAGACACGGCGAGCGACGGAGGCAGAAGGAGGCAGAGCCATGCAGAGGGAGACAGCGCGGGGGAAGGACACAGGGAAAGGGCGAGAAAGAGCCGCGAGAGAACAGAGAGGCAGAGAGCGGGCCACAGACAGAAAAAGAGGCAGATAGAGAACCAAGGGGAAAGGCAGAGAGAGGAAAATTGCCAGAGTGAACCACAGGGAGAGGCAGAGAGCCAGAGACCAAGGGGAGGGAAGAGACAGATGTGCAAAGTGAGTCCCAGTTCCTGGGGGCTCCGGACCCGGCCCACCCATCCCATGCCCACAGTTGAGGCAGAGCCACGGGTGGAAAGGGATATGGGGAAGAAGACTCCCAGGAACTAGGGTTTCTCCCAGTTAAACCCTGAAACTGTCATTCTAAGACCCCCTAGTCAGTCACTGATCACACCCATACCAGGGTCTGGCTTGCCACAGGCAAGAGTTTATCTGGGTGTCCCTCTGCCCAGTTTTTCACACTGAGAGTATCTAAATGCCTGCGACACTCAAAGAGACAGCTCATCTGTTCTCAAGTTGTGACTGTGCAGGACAGGCTGGCCAGTGTCTCTGTGCCAGAAGTCAGCTGTAGCCCTGGGCCCGAGGACAATCTTGGCTGTAAAGGCATCCCTCAGGGAAAGACCACAGTGCTTCCCTGGAGGAAGACTACTTGTGCTGTGCCCCCAGACCCTGTCTTTGGTTCTCACCAACTTTATCAGTCACTCAGAGGAAGGCATATATGGTGTTTGTGATGATCAAACATGGGAATGACATGGAGGTGGGAGGGATCAATGATATAAATGAGATCTAAAAAGGATAGACTGGAACTAATAAAATGAAATCTACTAAAATGCTCAGATGGATTAGAGTTTAGCACAGTGCCTGGTACATCGTGAGAGTTTAATAAACGTTGATTGATTGATGGATGGATGGATGGATTAGTGGTGTCTTCAATGTGGGTACTCCATCCATGGGTGCAGCCCAGAGTCCCTCCAAATCTGCTCATCCTTTATAATTCTTGGCCATGTCTTTCCAGAAACCCTCTGGATCATGTGCCTAACATGCCTGAGGTCTCCCTGGGATCTTTTCCTGTCTTAAGAGAACACCAAGGCAACATTCAGGTCAGGCCCATCGTTGGCCCTCAGTCTGGACATGTGGCTGGCTGGTCCACCTCCTCCCCCAGGCTCACGCGTGGTCTCCGATCACTCACACTAATTCTTAGATGTGAGTGGTTGGTAACATCCGGCACCCTGTTTATTCCCACCATGAATCTCTTCTTCACCCTTTGAGTTATTGGTCATGTTAATTCTTCCAAGACAATGGTAGTTCCAAAATTTACATCATCTAGTATCACCAGGAAAATACTGGGGTTGTGGACATAGATGTTTGTGACAGCAAATAGCTTGGAGTCATTGCAGATTTTTCATTCACCATTTTTCAAAAGTCATCTAGCCCAGAATTCAATCCTAAGTCCCACCCTACTGCCCATTTGGAGCACCTATAAATGTAGGCAAAAGTCTATAAAATGACTGTGATAATGTCAAGAAAACTACTTTGAAAAATCATCAGTGCCAAGACAAGTCTTGACTACAGGGGACTGATGAGGAAGCACAGGCCCCCCTCATATTGGCAAAGATGGTGGCTAAGAAATAAAATATTGTCAGACACAGCCAGGGTTCTGACTTGTTTTGCCTATTGATGCTTCTTTATTACAAAGAAGATTTTTAATTGGAGGGAGGGGAGAAGTCAGATAATTATTAGGAAAAGACTAAATAATATAATAAAGAAATAAGCATTAATAAAAATGTGTGAAAATCTAAAAATAAATGTATTGATGATGGGCTACCTTGGTGGACCATCCTACTTGCACGTCAATCTGGGTGATAAGCATTTTTCGTCCATTTTGTTTTCTCCAATAAAGATGGTTAAATAAATCACTTTTAAATGACTGTTCATTTCATGCAAGAGTCTTTGTTAGTCTTCTGGGGTTTAATGTTGTCAGCACAGTTTCATACGTAAATAGGAGCATTTGGAGAACCTTTTACCATCAATAAGGAATTTTTGTGTTTGGACTCAGTATAGGATCTATTCCTCAACAATGGGGACTAAAGAGCTAAGGAGAACATGCATCTCCCTGTTTGGTATCACTTGATGATGACATTCAACAGATCGACAAGCATATATGTGTGAAACACTTTGTTTAAGAAGACTTCTCTATTTTGTTCTACTGAATCCAATGTTTTGGGGTTTTTTCAAAGAACGAACAGATACCGTGCAATCTTATATCCTTCAGGTTTCTTATTCAGCTTGTGAAGATGTCTATGGAAAATCATCTTCAAAATTCAGCCTATTCCATTCTCATATTTTCATAAAGGATCTCCAAGATATATATTTAAGCCATTCTTACAACTACTCTATGAAAGATGAGAAAGTAAACAGGTGGGAAGGTAGCTGAAGATTTCATCCTGTTCTCCATTTTTAGTAAAGAAATTTAATTCAAATAAAAGTAAAATCCTGCATTTGGGTTCAAAAAATCAATTGCACGAGTACAGGATAGAAGTGTGATTAGATCATTTCACTTGGAAAACACTTAAGGCTTTGGTAGCCTGTAAGCTCGATTTCTGAGTCAACTGCATGACCAACTTACTAGCCAGAAAAATCACTGGGAACTAAAAATAGCTTTGCAAATAGCGTCCAGAATGAGGGATGCAGCAGACAGGTCTACAGTCTATGTAGGCCACCTCTGGGGGCCATATTTTAGGAAGAAGACTGACAAACTGGAGAGAGTCCAAGATGAGGAGCAATTGGAGTCGTTGCCACATAAGGACCAATGAAAACCACTGGGGATGTCCGGTGTGAAGGAATATGAATACTGTCCAGCATCTGAATGACTCATGGGAAAGGGGAAATGGATTTCTGCTTGACCCCAGGAGGCAGAGCAAGGACCAAAGAGTGGAATTTTCAGTGGCAGATTTTGGCTTAATGAAAGGAAAAACTTCCTACCCCTTAGAGCTGTCTCAAGGTAGAATGGATGGGCTCCTCTGGAAGCTAGCAAGTGCCTCATTGCTCAGAGTCCCCAAGTGAAGGAGGCTGAATGACCATTTTTCAGCAATGTCGTAGAGGAGATTCCGGCTCAAGTCTGGGAGGGACTGGATGCCCTCTGGGGTCTATTCCAGTTTCCTGATGGTTACTTAACTATTATCTCTTCCAGGGGCTCAAACCTATAGTAGTTGAGATATCCTTGGTATCTACTAGCCTGAGTCTCTGCCAATGAACTCTGCTTCCTCTGGCTTGAGCCAGACTATGCAAGATGCCCCTTCTCCTCCCACCATATGCTCCCTTCCCCCTCAGGAGATGCCCCTTTGTCTCAGAGTTCCTCTCCCATAAGAGTACTCACGGTCATTTGCATGGATGATCTGGAAATTCTTGACAGAGGCCTGCGTGACGCGACCATGAAAGTTGAGCACGTAGGACTGGGTGTCATCATTCCACACTGGCGTCTTGTTGTGTAGTTCAATGACGGTGTCTGTACTCTTGCTTAGCCATCGAGCCAGCAATGTCTCTTGCTCCTGAGTGAGCAAGAACAGGACTTGTCTGAAGGAGGGGAAAGTATGGGGAGGCATTTTCTAGAAGGTAGGGAGAAAGTGGGAAACAGGATAGGCCAGGGGAATGAATGGGGATGGGGGAAAGAGGAAAGAAGATGGATGCAAATCAAAGCAGGGAAGCTGTGTAGGGGAAGAGGAGGCGTGAAGATGGGCAGTTCAAATGGAGTGAATGAGAAGCCTAGGGGACAGGGAAGTAGTGAGGACAGCAGAGAAGAGGTAAAAAGAAGATGAGATAGAAAAAGGAGTCCCTGGCACAAGGGATTGGGGAAAGGAGACAGAAAAGGTGATTTAGGTCAAGGGACAGGCTGGACATGATTCGACTCTTCCTAGATTCTGCAACCCTCTAAGAAGCAATTGAGGAATATATTACTGAGTGGGCTGAGGGAAGGGGAAAGGGCTCCACAGACTAGGCAGGGCCTGTTAGCATCGGCAGAGGGTCATGTAAGGGAAGTGACAGCAGAGACGTTGAAATTCCTAACATCACAGAACAAGAGAGCAAACAAAAATGTTGGTCTCCAGATTCTGTGCCTAGATTTTCTACAAGAAGTAAGACAGGTAATAGAGGATGAGCCCAGAAGGGGTTACAGTCCTAGAAGAACAGCATTGGGAAATGCCAAAATGCTGGATGAACCAAAGCCAGCAGTAAATGTGGAAGACAAGAAGAAGCTGTCATTTCGATGGCTAGAGGAAAAGCAGAGATGGGAAAGACACCCCTGCTCAGGCTAGCAGTAAGAAGGCACTCTGAGGACAGGACAGGGAGGGCAAGATAAGGGCAAATGTCAATTTTTAAAGGGGGTAGGGTGGGGTTAGTGGACAACAAGTTCAACATAAGTTAACAAGAAAACATCATGACACCTAGAAAAGATAGTACAATCACAGACTGCATCAAGCTTGGCAGAGGTCCAGATCACAGCTGATGATAAGCCAGACTATACCTGCTGCATTGCATTGTGGTTGTCACACTTTGCAAAAGACAGTAACCAACTGGAGCATGCTCAGGAGGGTATGAGGGCTGGGGAAGGGACTGGAGACCATGGGCTATCAGGAGGATAGTTGAAGGAACTAGGAACATTTAGCCTGGAGAGAGGACTCAGAGGGGACATGATAGCTACCTCCATGTATCAAAAGACCCATCACGCGTTAGACGGAATAGATTTGTTCTGCTCAGCCCAACAGGCATAACTAGGAACAACAGGTGTAAGGTGAAGAGAGGCCAGTTTGGACTCAATGTATGGAAGGACAAATTTCCTAGTGAGTCCCGGTGCCCAAACGCAGACTGGGCTGCTTTGAGTGACAGTGGGTTCTCCTATCCCTAGAGGTCTCTGTACAGAGGCTTGAAGAGTCCTCCTTGGCTTCCTGTCTTTGGACAGTTTAGATTAGATGGTTTCTGAGGACCCTCCCAGCTGAGATTTAGCACCATTCCTCCCTATTTCCCATCTTCTTCTCTCCCCCTTGTGTTTAAACAACTTAGAGGAACTGCAAGAAACAGACTCTCCTCTCCTGCCCACTGTCCGTTTGAGGGAAGGGCAGGATCGACTCACATTTCGAGGCCGGATGGAGACCCTCTCATGCACCATGCTCATGCCAGGAATGATCACGCTCATTTTCCGAGGGCCCTTAAATCCCAAGACATTAGTCTCCTAGAGATTTCAAAAACAGAGAATAGGTCAATGCAGCCAGATTGAGTGGCACACCCCCGTCTCTTCCAACAGGGTAGGGATGCACACATACACACACATACACACACACACATACACACACACACACACACACACACACACACACACACCACACACACACACACAGCTGAGCTGAAGGCTTCTTGTTTCTTGGAGAAAACTAGGGGCATAGTCTCCTTACGTATTCAGAAGGGCCTCTGGCCCTTATGGAAAATTCCATCTCTTTCCAATAGGGGTCAGAAATATCTACACGAGTCAAGGGAACCCATCTACTCATCCATCCAGTGCCCTCACTCTAGAAAACCCATCCCCAGCACCAGCACCACATTCCACAGGGGCGCTCAGCTCTAGGCTCCCCCCACCCTCTCTTCCCTGCAACTTCCCCCAAATGCTGAGCATGGTTAAATCGAGGAGACCCAGCCTCCTGGCCCTCCCAGAGGTAAGCGCTTTCCTTGGGCTCAAGCTCCTGACTGGGTCACTCCCTGAGGAGATCATTCATTCAGCTGTCCAGCTAACAAGTCTTGACGGTGTTGGCTGTGTGCTTTCTCCCATGCTGGGCTGCATTTAAGAAGCAGCTCCTGGGACTTTAGGTAAAGAGGGAGACATGAAAAGGTTCCAGGCAAACCCAATTCCCTCTAAAACCATCTCATGAATAAGAAACTGCACCGAATGAAATAAACAAAAAGATCCAACAAACAAGAAAGACAAATGAAAAGAATCTTCATGGCAGGGAGCAGAAGAAATGGGGAAGGTAACGATACTTGCCCCCTGCCAGACTCACTCTGATCCAAAGCCCAGGGAGAAGGATTCAGATCTGTCCCTCAGCCCCTGCAGGCACATAAGAGGTAAGCCACTGTCACCCAACTGAGAGCTTCCATCTTGGTCTGTGCCCCTCGGTGGCTCAAATCATCCAGTTCTGAACTTGCCCTATCTAGGACTTTGCCTTCTTAGTGACCACAGTTACCTGGCTCGTTGACTCCCCATCCAAGACTGATCTTCAGGGGCCATGATCACCCGAAGCGGTGCCTACTCTGTTCAGAACTGTGCCTGTGACTGCCATAATCCTCCCACTCAATGTACATCCTATTGGAATTGTGTCCCTCAGAAGCCTATCACTTGGACCAGCATCTACTCTGGAACCTATCTCCTTTCTACAGCCATGCTTCACCCAGCCTGGGTACTGACCCATTACAGGATTTGCAGAGGGGAATGGGTTCAAAAACTATCAGCTGGGTTTGCCAACTGCCTGGTCCATATTGTAGACTGAGAGCTCCACGTGGCTACTAACAACTCTACACTCCTACACCAGCCCTATCCTCGGAGATTGATGTAACATTAACTCCAGAAATTGTAGAGCTAAATAGAAGCAGCAAGAGGATGGCTAATCCCTTTTGGATAGAACAAAGAAATGAATAAACTTAAAAAGATTCCACATACAATGAAGAAACACTATGAGTTAAGAGACCCCCAAGATAAAACTTTAGAAAAATATAGTTCAGTAATAATTATAAGAATGAATCCCAGAGAAGAGAACAAATTAATGAAAAGGATGTAAAAAATGGACTGAAGGCTTATAAAAAGAAATATAGGAAAAGATAAAGTCCAAATGAGCTCTTGAGGAAAAATTTGGAAGGATAATGAACAGTAGAAGCTGGAAAACTTTATCATGAAAGTTGTCCCCCAGAAAAATAGAATATAGGAAACAGAATTCAAAAAGTAAATGATACAACAAGATATATCAAAGCAAAATCCAGAGACCAAAAAATTGGAAACCTATAAGACATCTACAACATTTAAAAAATGAGCTGGAAAATTCAATGAGAGGAAATTAAGAATCACTGGAATCCCCAGAAAATAATGAATGAAGCACAAGACTTGGATACTATATTTTAAGAAGTCATAGAATAAAACTTCCCAGAACTATAGGGCAAGGTGTATTGAGGCGGTTGCAGAATCCAATAATTATTACTTAAAAGAAACCCCAAATTTGGTTCCCCCAGAAATGTTATTGTCAAAGTTCAGAGTTTCTAAGACAAATAAACAATACTTCTGGAAGTTCAGGAAGAGACATATCATATACTAAAGAATCCCAGTCAGAATCACATAGGATAAGTGAGCAGAAATGAGAAACACAAGATTGGAATATTACATCCAAAAACAAAAGAAAAAGGTCCGTGTAGGAAAATAATATCTTTTAAAACCAAGCTTACACCCATAGGGGAAAAGGCAAATATGTAATAGAATCCATTACTTCCAAACATTCTTGCTGAGAAGACCAGAGGTGAGTGGAATCCTTGAAATGTAAATACAGGAGTTAAGAGAACTCTAGAAAGATAAACAAGTTTGAGCAACTTGAAATGATGATCAAACGTTTGCATCCTGAAAGAGAAAGAAAAACTATTGCCTCTTCAGAAGCTCAACATCTCTAAGGATCAATGGGATTTGGAGCGGGGACACGAACTCAGGGCCTGAGTATTTTTTTTTCAGAAAAGAGTGAAGGGAAGGAGAAAAGAAAAAAAAGGAATGGTCTAGGGATGTAATGGGAGAAAAAAAGATTCTTGCTCGATGTAATTTGAGAGCCACAAGAAAAGACTATACAAATATATGAAGCTGGAGAGGTGGAAGAAATGAGGATCTCATGATCTCACTTGGATTTAAGCTCCAGGGAGGGGTGGGGAACAGTACGGGTAGAAACAGTATGGGTGGAAATAGTACTGTGTAAAAATACAATAAGATAAATAGGGAACTGGCTCAGGATAAAAATAATGATACTTAAAAAGTAGGGTTGGTGAGGAAATAGTCACAAACAAAATAAACTTCAACTACAGAGGGATAATTATGAAAAGGAAAAAAGGGGAGAAGTGGCAAAATCCAGCCATCTGAATCTAGGCTGTGTAGACAGAAGAGAAAATAAGCGAAATCAGACTACTCTAATTATAGGTGACTAGTCCTGATTTCATTCCCTTTTTATATCTTTCTTTTTCCTTCTAAAGAAAGGAGTTGTTGGCAAAGAGAGGAAACATAGAACATAACACAGGAAAAAAAAAAAACAAACCTAACAATCACAGTTGTAAAGATGAAAGGACTTAACTTGCCCATGAAGTGGAAGACAATGGCAAAATGGATGGGAAGAAAGAAAAACCCAACAATCTGTTGTTTATAAGAAAGGTCCTTAAGACAAAGATCCAATCAGGGCTAAAATGAAAGGTTTTCATAGAATCTGTTATGGCTCAGTTGAATCTAAAAAAGCCAAGAGTGGTAAGCATAATTTCAGGAAAGACAGGTAAAAACAGATATAATTAAGAAAGATAAATCAAACTATATTATACTTAAAGGTACCATAGATAACAAAACTATCAATATTAATTATATATGCATTAAAGGGAATAATATCTAAGAACTTAAATGGAAAGCTAGCTGAACTACAGGGAGAACTAGACAGGAAAACAATAATCACCAGTGTTTTCACTGTGCCCCTGTCAGACACAGACACATTACAAGAAAGGATAGGAAAGACATTAAGGATCTGAATAAAATATTTAAAAAGTTGGCTACAATAGATTTTTGATGGCTGCTGAGTGGCAAACATCAGAAAGATATGTGTGTGTATGCACACATACACATATGTACACACATATGTACATAAATATATACATACATATACATATATACATATGTATGTGTATATATTTTCAGTTTCCTTGGTACTTGTACAAAAATTATTGTGAAAACGCATAAAGATCTTATAAACAAACACAGAAAGGCAGAAATACTTAATGTATCATTTAAAGACCATAACAGTCAAAATTATAATCAATAAGGGAAGTCTGAAAAAAAGATTCAGACAGAAATAATGCAGTCCTAAAGAATGGGTCAAAGAATAAATTTTAGAAATAAATAATTATATCAAAGAAAACTATAAAAATGAGACAACAAACTACAAACGATACAATATAGCCAAAACAATCTTTGGGAGAAATTTCATAACTCGGAACACTTACATCAACAAAGAGATAAAGAGCAATGAATTTAGCATGTGTAAAAAAATATCTAGAAAATGAACAAATTAATAACCCTCCCAACTAGACATAAAAATTGAAATTCTGGAAATTCAAGAGATTAAATTGAAAGTACAAATACTATTGTGATGATAAATAAAATTACAAGCTGTTTTTAAAGACCATAAAACGGAAAAAAAATAGCTAATTCATAACAAAAGAGAGAGGAAAACTAAATTACCAAAGTCAAAAATAAAAAGGTAATTAACAACAAATAAAAGAGAACTAAAGGAAACTGGCAAAAACTATTAGACTCAACTACGTGTCCCAACCCGAAACTGACAACTGAAGCAAAATGGGTGAATACTTGCAAATAGATAAAATGCTCAGATTAACAGAATATAAAATAGAGAATCTAAAACACCCAATCTCAGGAATAGAAGCTGAATGAGCAATATTGAACAAGCCATAAAGGAATTTCCAAAGGAAAAAAACTTCACACCCAGATGGATTTATGTGTGAATTCCATCAAAATAACATCCATCTGAAGAACAATTACCCTCAAAACTCATGAACTGTTTGCAAGGATGAAGACAAAAGGCACCTTACCAAACTAATTATATGAGACAAGTATAGGCCTGATACCTAAACTGTGGATAAATAAATCAGAAAAAAACAGACCATACACCAATGTCACTAATGAATATTGATGCAAAGTTTTGTAATGAATATTGATATAAGCACAATGAATAAAACAGTAGCAGAGAAATTACAGCAATATATTAAAAAAACTATTTACTTTGAATAGTTTGTATTTATATCAGGAGGGCAGAGATGGTTCAATGACTGGGAAAGCTATAAATTATATCGTAATCATAAACTAAACCAACAGATGAAAAGCCTTCAAATAGAGTATTCAGTTACATTAAAAACCATGGGAACAAATGGACCTTTCCATAACATAATAAGTAATATCTATATAAAACTATGGGCCAGCAGAATTTATAACAAAGGCACACTAGAAACTTTTCCAAAAAGATGTGGGGCAAAACAAGGATATCCATGTCACTGCTATTATTTGATACAGTTCTAAAAGCAGCAATAAGAAAAAGAAAAAAAATTTAGGGAATAAGCATAGGCAAAGAGGAGGAAAATCATTTCTATTTACAGATCTTAGGAAGTTTTACTTGGAGGATCTCAGAGACTGGAAGAAAAAATTAATTGAAACAGAGGTTTCTTCCCTTTAATAGTCACTCCCAGAGAAAGCTACTTAAATTCATTGTTTCTTCTTCCTGTTCTCTCACTCACTTTTAAACCCTCTGCAATCTGAATTCCAATCTCATCCTGCAAATGAAACTTCTCGTCCCCAAATTTCCAGCGTTCCCTTAACTGTCAAATCTGAAGGCTCTGTCTCCATCCTTCTTAATGCTTTAGACACAGCTGACCACTTTCTCCTGGATACTCTCTCTGAGTTTTCTGTAGCATTAGACACAGCTGACCACTTTCTCCTGGATACTGTCTCCTGAGTTTTCATGACAGTATACTCTCCTGGTTTTCTTCCTGCCTGACTGCTCTGTCTCAGTCTCCTCTGATGGATGATCATCCATATCCTGCCCTCCTAACTATGTGTACCCCAAGGTTCTGTCCTGAGCTCTCTTTCCTTTTCTCCCAGTAATCTCTTCATCTCCCATGGATTTAATTATTATCTCTATGCTGACAATTCCCAGTTTTGGTCAACCGAATAGATGGATGGATGGATGGATGGATGTATGGATGGATGGATGGAGATGGCCAACAGACTTGAGCCCTGAGCAAACAGTAAACTAGCCTGGTTTGGATAAGGTCTCTGGCCCCAGCCCTCTACCTCTCCCCCCCACACCCCCACGACTCACATAGCAAATAGCTGCCAGCTCCTGCCTTATATTTGCACTTTCCAGATTTGATGATGATGTCTTCATTGGGTTGACTCCATTGTTATACACGGTGAACTTTGTTCCCATGAGGTTTGACCTAGAAGCCAGAGAGCAATGGATGTCAGAGCTGGGAAGGGGGATAGGTTTAAGAACTTTTAGAGCATTAAATGTTAGCCCTTGAAAGCAACTTGGATCAAAGAACAGGTTTGCTTTAGAAAGGACCTTAAAACAACTCAGACTTAGAAAGTATCCTCAAAGATAGAATACAGGGCATCAGAAACAAGAGAAACCTAAGAACATTGGATGTCAGAGCTGGGAGGGCTCTGAAAAATCATTTGCAGTTCAGTGGTTCCTAACCTTTTTAAATGTGAGGATCAACTTTTGACATTTAAACAAAAAGGCCTTGGATCTCCACATCTGGAGCTGGAGGAAACCTCAGAGACAATCTATTCCAACCGTCCCATTTTACAGATGAGGAAACCAAGGCCCAAGGAAGTTAAATAACTTATCCATGATCCCACAGGTACCCAAAGCCCTCATTTCACAGAAAAGGAAACATGCCCAGAGAAGGGAAGCAATTTACCCAAGGTCACATAGCAAATTGATGGCACAGCCAGGAGCAGAACGTGGGTCTCCTGAATCTCTACCACCATCATAGATAAAGTGGAAAGAGAGCTGAATTTGGTATTGGGAGGACCCAGATCCAAATACTATGTCTGCCCCCAACTACTGCTGCAATACCAGACAATTTTACTGATGGGGAAAATGAGAGTTGGACTATATGACTTAAAGAGCCTAAGATCTAACCAGGAAGAACATGAAGTTCATCCCTCTCTGGCCAAAGAGCCAGGCTCAAAATTTCTGCAAGGCAGGACACACCACATGCTATGAGTCTGGGCAGGTTTCTCCTCCCCGATGGTTGGTCAGAGCCTCCTGGAACAAGGCCTTTGTGCTCCAGGAGAGAGGGGACATGCCAAGGGCCTGAACCTTGGTAAGAATGACTGTGAGTCAAATTTCCCTAGATCCAGAGCAAGACTTTTTCTTGCACTCATAACGTTAAGTGAGGGAAGAGGGGGATGGAGGATGGAGAACTAGGTCTAATTTCTACTTCTAATTTCATCACTAACTCATCGGGATCCTTGTGGCAAGTCCCACATAGTGGATTCAGAAGACCTGGATTCGAATTCTGGCTTTGCCACTTACTAAGGGATCTTGGGCAAGTCTTTTAACCATGATCAAACCTTAGTTTCCTCGTTGGGAACATAGGGATGATAATAAGAAACAAGGACAAATAACCAGTCTCTACCCTTGGGGAGCTCAGCACCTGGCAGGACAAACACACATAAATAGCTGACATTTATCATGTGCCATCATTTAGGATGGTTCGTGCTTCTACTACGCTCTAGGGTTCACAAAGCACTTTCTTCCTCCAAACCCTATGAGATGGGCCTAAAATTTCATTAGTATACAGAACTCTAAGGGCCCTCCCAACTCTGACATTCTAAGCTGTACAATTTAGGGGAAAGGTTTGTTTGCAGAGTAAGGTTATGACACAGGGTCATAGACAGGAGAATCTGTCAAGACAGAGGCTTCCCACAAGGCAAAGTGGAAGGGTCCAGGCTAGCCCGCTGTGGGATGGGCACTTATGGTCGGAGGGGTCAGTAGCGTTCCCTTTGGGGCCCCAGCATTACCGGAGTTTCCCCACAAAGCTCTCTCCTCCTCGGGATAAGTCCGTCGGGTCTACAGAGATGAGGTAATTGGATGTTTTACTCTTCTTCCTCTTCCTTCCAGCCAGGAGAAATACCTATAAGCACAAGATGATGATCCATCCCCTACCCCCACTATACCAGCACCTGCCTGCACAGGTGTACACTCCTGTGGGCTCTCACCTGTGTGTGTACCATGACACGCTCCCCAACCCATGCTCACACTTGCATATGTGCCTGCATTTAGGCAGAGATGCTGCACTGGCAATTCTAGGTTGGGGGCCCACATCTGAGACAGGAGAAACAATGATTCCTTGCTGTCCTTTCCAGGGACAGAAAACCTCCTGCCTTGGGAATCTGAGGGTGAGGATCTGGACCATCAGGACGTTGGGAATGAATGTAATGCATGAAGGAAAGAGGTTCTCAGCTCAGAAACAGACACCAGCATCGCTGGGGTGATGAGGCAGAGGGGCAAACGTGGAAGGGATTTCTGAGAAAGTAAACACACAGAAGAAAGACCCATGTCCTGGGTCCTGGATTCTTTGTATCCTAACCCTCAATAGCCTAGAGTGGGGAAGATGGGGTGATGGACCAGGGGAATGGGAATGAGGAAAAGACCACTGATGGTTCCCTAGACCCAGGAAAAGGATAAAGGAGGGACTGATATTCCTTGACCCTGGCAAGAAATCAAATGAAGGGGAGAAGATGGAATAGTGTTCCTTGACCCCAGGAAGGGACAAATAATGGTCTCCTAGCAGGAGGGTGGAGGGAGAGGGGGTCTGATGGTGTCTCAGTCCCAGGACATGGCTAGCAAAGCCTGAAGTGGTTGGATGACCTTTTTCCCATCCTCCCGTTCCATGTGCAGATAGTAGGTGGGGTACATTCCTCGGTCCATCCCCTTCTTGTCCCTCGTGATGCGGCATTTGATGGTGATGCCCTGTGGGGCTGGCCGGAGCGCGAACTCCTCCAGGTCCTCCACCTCGATGAGCGGTGCTTGGGCTGAGGGGCTGGGGGCTGAGGCTGTCTCCTGGAAGGCATAGGCAACATGGGAAATGAGGAAGGGCTGGGGCACAAGCCACCAGCAGCAACTGACCCTGGGAGGTGCCACGTAAGGAGCAAAGTTTTCTAGTCTTCCCCCCCGCCACCGCCCTACCTCCATTTCCACACCCAGGTAGAAGGCCCTATCTCCTGCTCTCCTGAGAAGATCAAGGTCATTTAAAGGAAGTTCCCTGGACACCTCTACTCTCCCCAAAGTGACTTCCCTCTTCCTTTCCTCCTTCCTTCCAATCACAGAGGAAGGGTGGCCCTCCTCTTTACCAAGGCTGACCCCTTCACCTTGTACCGTGATCCCACTAAGCCTGCCCCACCCCACTCTTTTATCCTCAAAAGTAATAATGATGAGGACAATAGCTTATCCTATAGCACTTTCCTCTCTGCATCCTATGAGGCAGGGAGTGATGATGCTATCCTCACCAGATATGGTGATAGTACATGCCTACAGTCTGCCAGCAAGGAAAGCTGAGGCTGGTGGATTGCCTGAATTTGGGAATTCCAAACTGAATTGGGGCTAAAGCTCATCAGGTGTCCATACTGAGTCTGGTACCAATTAGGAGTTGGGGGCCACCAGGTAGCCTCACAAAGGGCAAACCAGCCCTGTTCAGAAAAAAAGCACAGGCTAAAAGCTCCATGCTGATAAACAGTGGGGTTAAGCCCCTCAGTAGTCACTGCCCTTCTAGTTTGGGTAAGATAGGCAGACCTAGCCAACAGATGGATGGATGGATGGATGGATGGATGGATGGATGGATGGATGAATGGACAGATAGATGGAAAGGTGGATAGGCAGACAGGTAGATAGGTAGAGGTGGACAGATGGACAGATGGATGGATGGGTGGACAGTTGGACGGATGGACAGACAAATAGATAGATAAGTGATACTTTTCTCCTTATCTCACAGATGAAGAAACTGAGGTCAGAGAGGGAAAACTGACTTACCTGCAGCTATACAGCTAGTAAGTGTTGGGGCTGGAATTTGAATTCAGGTCTCCCAACTCCCAAACCAACACTGTTTACAATCTCTCACTCCCCAGTGGCTCCATTTCCTCTCTCTTCAAATATATTCAGGTCTCCTCTATTCTAAAATAAACTTCCCTTTAATCTGGTGACCCCTCAAGCTATTATCACCTCTCTCTTGCATTTATTCATCCAATAATGATAAGGATGACATTTACAAAGAGCTTTAAAGTACCCAAAGTACATTTGAGCCTCACAAGAAACTCACTGAGGTAGGTATTAAAACATATCCACCTTTTACAATGAGAATACTGGGGCTCAGAGAAATTAAGGGCCTTGCTACCCATGGCCATACAGCTATCAAGTCAGCATCAGAATCACTGGGATTTGACCGTGAGTCTGACTCCAAGTGCAATGAGACCATAATCAAGAAACATTTATTAAGAATCCAACTGTGTGTACCTTTCTGGACCCAGGGAGGGAGACAAAATTTAGATGAGACAAGGTCTCTAGCCTCAAAGGGCTTTTATTTGGGGAATAAGAAAACATAGATCGCTATAATATGCATTATTACATGATAAGGATATTAGAAAGTTAAAAGAAACAAGTGCCATGTGAAGTCAGAGGATAAAGATCATTAGCCATTAGGAGTGAGCAGGGAAGGCTTTATGGGGGAAGAGGAGGTAGAATTTAGTTGGGCTATAAAGGATAGGTAAGAATTCAACAAGCCAAATAGGAGGGAAGATATTCCACATGTAGGGAACAGTGTGAGCAGATATAGAAGCAGGAACATATTCAGGGTACAAAGCTTGTTCCAACTTTGCAAAATCCAAGTAATGTGAAATAAAGCTATAAAGAAAATTCAAACTTTACTAAGCAGGTACCTAGCTACACTGGATGAAGTCAAGTCACCTGGTGGATGGAACTGGTGAGCCTGTCAGTGATTTTTTTAAAAGATTGTCAGGAATTGGGAGAAGTGCGATGAGACTAGAGAAGGAAAAAATGTCCCAGTTTTCAAAAAAAGGGAACAAATTGGAGCCTACAAACCGCAGATCAGTGTGCTTGAATCTAATTCCTGGCAAAATTCTAGGAGTAAAGGGAAGGTTAATAAAGATCCCAAAAAGGAAGCAGTGATTATAAAATCCAACATGGCTCCATGAAATAAAAATACTCATGCCAGAGTAAGGTCCTGTTCTAGGTAGGGTCATCAGAGTGGTAAATCAGGGAAATGTTACAGATGCAGCTCACCTAAAGTTTGGCAAAGCATTTGATGAAATCTCTCATGCTATTTTGGCAGGAAATGTGAGTTAAATGATAGTACAATTCGCTGATTTTAAACTGGTTGAATGTCTAGACTCAAAGAATAGTCATTAAGAGACTGACATCAACTTGTAAAGGAATCTTTAGTGGAAGACCTCAGGGATCTGTCCTTGATTCTGTGCTCTTGACCATTTTTAATCAATGGATCACAGACTCTTGGATAATGCTTATAAAATGTACAGATGATAAAAAAAAACACTGAATGACAGAAACAGAATCCAAAAAGACTGGGCTTTTGCTTAATAATTTTTGTCAAAAGGAAGGGCTCAATATGAAAGTGATAGTAGAATATGACATCAATAAAAATTATTTTTTAAAAAAGAATTTCCAGGATCGGAAACTCCCCCACCCCACTTATCTCAGGGTCTTAGTCACTTGGCCAGCTATAACCTCAGGTGAGTCATTTCTGTGACTCACAGAAATTCAAATTCCTCAGCTCGGCATTTAAGCTTCAGCCTAATTCCGCACCATTCACAACAACAATTCACCATAATTGTTGACTACTCCTACCCACCCCTGAAATGTCCTGGACTCTGATGTCTGCATGTCCTTATGATGGTAAAGGAATTCTGTCTACATCTCACTGCCGTTTTTATGCCTTGAATCAGTGTAATGGAAGGTTCCCTACCTTACTTGACTTCTTGCTGGTGGCGGAGCCCGGCCGGGCATTGGTGTTTAACTGAGAAGAGCTGGAGCTGTCCCCTTCATCGTCTTCTTCCTCCTCTTCCTCCTCTTCTTCGTCAAAGTTCACGCTGCTGGAGATCCCTGAAAAGGCGGTAGAGGTTACAGTGAACAGGAATGTGGAGTTGGGGGGACTGATTGGATTTGAAGGAAGAAAGATCCATCTCTAGACATTCTGGGCTTTTCCCCACTTCGGCCACTGGCCCTGGTCCTTTTCCTGCCCAGCACGATGGAAATAGCACTGCCTCTAAACTAAGGACCTGGATTCAAATCCTGCCTCTGACAGAAAGAAAACCGGCTTTGAAGTCAGAGGAGTTGGGTTCAAATCCTACCTCTTACTGCTTACTACCAGTGTGATCACAGGCAATTCACTTGGCTTCTGTGGGCATCCATTTTCTCCACAAAATAAGAGGATTGGAGTAGGTGGTTTCTGAGTTCCCTTCCGACCCTCGATTTATGACCCTATGAATCCATTCTATTAAGTACCTATCATAAACCCAATTTTCCAGTCTCTAACTTACTGCCTGCCTCCCAGGTGGGATCACAGGATCATAAATTTATAGGTGAAAGGGGCCTCAGAGGCCGTCCAGTCCAAATACCACCACTGCCCCCCCATTCTTCACAGAGGAGGAAACTGAGTCCTAGACAAGGTTAAGTGACTTGCCAAATAGGCAACCAGCATAAAAGAAGCAGGTGGGTTTATCTGTGCATGTTATTGGAGGGGCCCAATGGGCTGTTTTAGGGGTGAAAGGAACAGTTAATTATACAGACAGGGTCTTTCTAGCCTCTGCTCCCTAGGCCAAGGTAGAGGAACTCTGGTCGGCTTGATGATCGCATAATAATAATGGCAGCCATGCAAGGTAGCCAGGAGGCTGGGGGGAGCCCGGGGTTATAGAAGCCTGCCTAAGTGGATGGATCCCACCCTCCATCCCAGCGGAACGCTCACACAAATGTTGCTATCCTCTCTTGTAGTCACAAGGGAGCTGGGTACTCTAGGGACGATGCTAGGCCAATAGAACTATGGCGTGAGTAAAAGAGATTAGAAGGCAAGAGCCTGGGTAATTTTCTTGTAGAAACACTTATGCCATATTTGTGTTTTTGGTCTTTTCCCTTGTCGATCAACCCTTGACCATCTGCCCTTGTGGTGTAGAGGATAAAGATGTGGACAGAAGGGAAAGAAGATATTGGAAGCCAGACTCAAGGCTTCACTTATGGTGGCAGCAGCATGATAAATGTACGGGGGGAGGGTGACAAGAGACTGGAAGTGGTTGATCTCTCTGACTCCAGGGAGAAAAGCAGGCTTAGGGACCCCAGAAAATCAGGAGGCTTATGGCCTTGAGTTTGGGGGTGAGGAGAGCAGAAATCAGGGGAGTTTAGAAAGTAGCAAAAGGCAAAAGTTAGAGATAGGACTACAGTACATTGGCAGGAATCAGATTTGGAATCAGAGAAACTCAAATCCCTCTGCTAATATTTACTACCTTGGGTATGAGCCATCCAAGATAGTAACCTTGTGTGACCCTGGGTGAATCACTCATCTTTCCTGAGCCTTTCCTTCATCCATAAAATGAAGGGTTGGGTCAGATGGCCTCCGAGGTCCCTTCCAGCTCAAGAGCTGTGATCCTATGCTCCTTGGGGCCAGGTCCGAGGAGAAGCTGGTACCCTGGAAAGGGGACATAGCTCATTGCAGTCTAGGGTGCAGGGATGCATCCGATGGCCTGCACCTATGAGTTCTGAGGACTCTGGTAAGGAATGTAAATATCCAATTCTGGGGACTTAACCAGTATGGAATCATAACAGCCTCAGAGCTGGGAGAGCCCTTAGGTATCGCCTAATTCAACTTCCTCATTTTAAAGAGGAGGACACTGAAGCCTGGAGAAAGTTAGAGACTTAGCCAAGGTTCCCTAGTCAGTGAGCTACAGAACCTGGAGTGGCCCCCAGGTATCCTGACTCCCAGCCTAGGTCTCTTTCCACTACAGCAGATAAAGAGTCTGGGAGCTGGAGAAAGCTCTTGAGAAGGGTTCTGAATTTTGCCGAGAATTGCTGTGGGTAGGTTCTTCCAAGCCTACCTCCAAATCACCACCTCTTCTCCCATCCCTCCTTCCTGGGCTACTCTGACGCTGTCCCAGGTGGGCTCTCACCCATCCTTCACAGAATCAAAGCCAGGAGGACAGGAGGAAAGAGAGGGAGGAGAGGTCCGATGTGGAGGAATGCTGCTGGCCAAGGATGTGGACCCCAACATGCTAGATCAATGAACCCCTGCTCACAGCCCACCTCCTAAGGAGCGGCCCATCTCTGCCACCCTGTGGTCAGCTGCTTATAGCAGCTTCCCCAATCGCACTCCCTAATCCTGTCATCACAGGCTGATAGGAGCTGAACCACACTACTTCTATCTCCACAATATCTCTTCCTGCAGAACCAACACCCTGGACAAGACTACTTCAATAACCCCCTCACTGGTCTTCCTACTTTACATCATTTCCCTCTTCTATCCTCCACACAGCTAACATAATGATTTTTACTAAGTACAAGTCTGTTCAGGTAAATCCCTTTCATTATACAAACTCCTAAACCCCAAGGATTAAGTACAAGGTGTCCCAAAAGTCTCCGTTCAGTGTTAAGCTTCAACACCTTAAAAGACTTTTGGAATACCCTCTATAAACAGTTACCTTTAACATTTAAAGTCCTTGAAAACTTGGCTCCAACCAACCTTTCCAGCCTTTGTTACACATGCTACCCTTCATACACATTACAGTCCAGCCTAACTGAACTTCCTCCTCTTCCTCCTCTATGGTGCTCCATCCCTTATCTCCATGTCTTTGGTTGTATGTACCCCCATGTCTGGAATACATGCCCCCCTCACTAGCTTCCTTCAAGGCTCAGTTCAAGTATTACCTTCTATGTGAAGGCTTTCCTGACGTCCCCCGACGCTCCCACCCAACAAAGCTGCTTGAACCCTTCCCCCCGCCCCCGCCAAAATCACTTTGTATCATTATGTCTATTTTTGTACATAGACACTCAAACAAGCTAAGCTGAAGTTCCTTGAGGGCAGAGATGGTCTCATTTTTTGTCTGTCTCCCCAGAACGTAGTACAGGGGCTGACACACAGTAGGTACTTAATGAGTTTGCACAGGGGCTGGCACATAGTAGGTACTTAATGAATTTTTATCAACTGACTGAATTCTGGCCACCAACATAGCCACTCACCCTTTGTTTGCATTGTGGTACGGAGGTCCTGTTTGGATGAATGGTGCCCTCCAGCAGCTGCTGCCTCTGCCAGGCTCCTACTGGAGCCAGACCGACCCACTGTCAGGATCTGCACGTTCGGGTCAGGCTCACCATCCGAGAAAAACCCATCACTCCCTGCAGGGCAAAAGGAGCCAGGATAGTCTGGAGGCAGTGGACTGCTCCCCAAAAGACAACGAGTACAGGCACCATTCAACAAGCCAGGCTGGAGGAAGGGGCAACTGTACAAGGCTCTCTGATCCACGGTACAGGGAGTCTTGTTTTTGGACAAATCACTTGACTTCTCTGGGATTGTTTTCTCATCTTTAAAAAGAGAGGTGAGGATTAAATGACCTCTGGACTCTCTTCAAGCTTCTAGAGTGAGAATTCAGTTCAGGAAGAGCTACTGCAGAAACATCCTCAAATGTGCAGGGAGGCTTGTAGAAGGTCTAAGTGGACAGAGACCAGTGGTCATGGCAAGGATGTTACTGATGGACTAAAAAAGTCTCTTTGGAAAGCTCTATTCATAAATCTTATGCTTTATTTATTTAACAGATAGATGTTTGCATTTCGAATGGCATACTACTCAAAAATGATCTGGGGTACGTAATTCAAGGCCCTCTAGTCTAGCTTCAACAAACGTGTGTGTGTGTGTGTGTGTGTGTGTAAATAAATAGGCGAGGGCCCAGCTCTTGGAACCTGTGTGGATTTGCCTTGCCTAGTGCCTTATCCTGACCATGTGAAGTATTCCCAGCCTATGGACAATCCAAAACCTGCCAGTTTACATCCAAGTGTGCCTATGGCACCATGAGAGACATTGATGATGAAAAGCTTTGTGGTTGGCTGATGAGCTAGGATAGCTGAGCCAGAACTGAGTACGCATACACAAGTTTCAAGGCAATGACCTCATGTTCCTGGCATCTTCTCACTCCTGAGGGTTTTCTCTGGCTGTCTCCCCAAGCCTGGAACTCTCTCCCCCTCATCTCTGCCCCAAAGTTTCCCTGGCCTCATTCGAGTCTCAGCTAAAGTTTTGCATTCCACAAGAAGCCCTTCCCAGTCCTCCATAATCTTAGTGCCTTCACTTTAAAATGATCTCTAATTTACTGTGTATGCATGTTTGTATGTATGTGTGTACGTCTGCACATAGCGATTTGCATGCTGTCTCCCCCCTCTTAAGCTGTGAGCTCCTTGAGAGCAGAGAATGTCTTTTGCTTTTCTTTGTATCCCTCGCACTCAGCCCAGTGTGTGGAACACTGTAGGTGCTTCCTAAAAGCTAGCTGACTATCTCTCACTCTTCCCTGTTGGCTTTCAAATGAGAGTTCCTGCGAGCCTCCAGGTGGCAGAGGAGCTGAGGGTTCTATCTCTCACCCAGGAGCCATGTAACCATGAACACGAGGTGCTTCTATTTTCATCACTGTTTATCTTTTCTGATCTTAGGTGAAAGAGTATTCTGACATGGGAGGGCCCAGGAGACCGGTGAAACTGAGAGATCCATCAAGGTCCCAATACCAACTGGATCCTCAAAGCCAGTGGCTGCAGCAGTCGAATCCAGTGAGGAATCAGAGTGGCCATCAGGCAACCTGCATGAACCAACCCAATGATGACCACCCCCAGCTAAGACAATAAGTCCTACAGCCTTGTCACTGGCTACACCAGACCCAGAAGTGAACTTGGTGGGTACTCCAAAGATGGCAAAAAAGGATTCCTAAGGCTGAAGCACTCCTCAGCCACATGTGTCCCCTCTACGCGTGGTTCATTAACTTCCTGCTTCACGCTTGAGCCCACTCTCCCTACAGAAGACTACACCCACTTGGTTTGAAGACATGTTTTTGTAACTTCTATTCTTTCTATAACTTCGCAGTAAATATCTCTTTGTAAAAGCTAACTGATGCCAATCAGTTCATCGATATTGGTGGAGCACATCAGGTTGGAGCTTATGAGCAACAGTATTAGAAATTACCAGCCCTTACAAGGTGGCGGGGAGAAGTAAACCATCCCCCTCTGGGGACCCAACCTACCAGTATGAGTAAGGGCTGGTTGAGAAAGTGAGGGCAGAGGGGCTGCATATATGTATAGAGCCTTTTATCGCTCCCATTCGAATAGAAGCTTCTTAAGAGTACAGCCTGTTTTACCTTTGTCTTCTCCTTTGGTCCTCGGCTCAATACAGTGCCAGGCACATGGTAAGGGCTCACTAAATGGCTGTAAACTGTAAAATTCTCCAGCTTTATCTCACACCACTCCCTTCTTACACTCTACCAATTCCAACCAAATTGAACTGTCCTCATTCCTCATTTTCATTTGCCTTCTCCCATCTCCCTCTTTGTTCTTACTGTCCACACTTGCAACAGAATGAAGTTTCTCCCTTCCTTCCAAGTCTAACTCATATAGAACCTTCATCATAAGGCCTCAAGTGGCACCACCCAAACCCCAAATTTCTCCCAATTTGTCCAGATCTCACCTTTGCCTTTATTTCTTATTACTCTGTGTCATACCTGTATACATGTCATATCCTCCACTGTACTACAAACTCTTCCGGGGCAAGAATGGTGTCATTTTTAATCTGTCTATGAGTATGTATTGTAGGAGCTTAACAAATGTTGGAAAAGTTGCCAATGGGCCTCAGAATACCTACACCGCCAAAATCATGGCTCCTTTGAGTAATACGGAAGTGTCCATGGCTCATGTTTACATAGTGTTTTCCTTACAAAGATCCTATGAGGAAAAGAAACTAGAATGTTATTATTACTAATACTATTATTATTTAGCGTAAAAATGCTGTTACCCTTCAAGGTATTTTGGTTAGTCAAATCTGTTCTCTTTAGCTACTGTGTCAAGATATCGTAACACCATATAAATGTGAGCCAGTCTAGGAACCCTCCAAAGATGATTCCTCTTAGAAGACAGGAGCATGAATGGAGACCCTGAAGATCATTTACTCCACTCTCACACTTTACAAATGGATAAACTGAGTCCTAGAGAAGTTAAATGGTTTTCTAAGTCACACAAATAAGAAGCAGAAGAGCCAACATTCTAATTCCCACCCTAGGATCCTGAATTTCTGATTGACTAGCCCCATATCTAGCCCCTACCCATACCTACCACACTCCTGGTCTCCCAATGTCTTCATGAAACTATGCTTCTGACTCCAGCCTCCACCGCCAATCCTCCACAACCCCCTACCACCACTGCTTTCTACCTCTATATCCAAGAAGAGTAATCAACAGTACTAGTCTTTGAAAGGGCAACCAACTGCCCACTCACCATCCCTAAGAGCTCCCAGATCAAAATAAAGGACCACCTCCTCACCACAACACCATACTTGTCTTCCTCATTAGAACGTAAGCTTCTGGAAGGCAGAGGCTGTATTACTTTTTGTGTTTGTATCCTCATTTAGCACACTACCTGGCAAGTGTAAAGGATGTAATAAATGATTTTTCATTCATTCATTCAACCAGGATTTGAACCCAAATCTAGTGGAGTATAAATGCGCTAATAAACATAGAACTAATAAAACCAAATAAACATACAAAGTTTGATAACGGCGATGATTGATTACACAAAACCAAGTTTTCCAAAGTCTCAGACAAAAGGACCTATCAGAACTTCAGGATCTAAGATGTACTCAAGCATCTGCTCCTGCCACCGTGGTTGTCAGACAGGGACTGGCTACAGGACCAGCTTCTTATCAGATGACTAACAAAAGGCACAGACTAAGTGTCCAAAGTCACAACTGCCACCCCTCCCCTTGCAACTTGGAATTGTGGGAGGGGGCAGAGGGAAGGAAGAAGAACAAAAATAAGGAAAGAGAAAAAAGTAAAGATGTGTGTGCCCGTACCTGCGCACTTCAGGGACAGCTACCGAAAATGGCTAAAGAAAAATGTCTTTGAGAACGTGCTTTCCTTCCACCTTTCCAACTGAATAACTGAATAACTGATGGAATGCCTAGAGATGGGCGGGGCTGGTACCTGATGGAATCAGAATAGGGCAGGGGAATCATATAGCCTTGGGGTGAGCAAGCAGTGTCCACTGCAGGAGAAGGGAAAGAGTACCCACAGTCTACACCAAGCAGATGACATCAACAATAATAAAAATATTCTCATTTCAGTCGTGTCCGATTCTTTGTGACCCCGTTTGGCGTTTTCTTGGCAAAGATACTGAAACAGTTTGCCATTTCCTTCTCCAGATCATTTTACAGATGAGGAAACTGAGGCAAACAGGGTGAAGGGACTTGCCCAGGGTCACAAAGCTAGTAAGTATTTGAAGTTTGATTTTAACTCAAGGTCCAATACTCTATCTGCTACATCATTTAGCAGCCCAATAATAAAAAATGGCATACGGTATATGTTGTTCTGCATGGTTCCAGGAAGGGGATGTCCCAGGAAGATATTCTGCTTTCTACAGATAACTGGTTTTGTAAAATGTCAAGCACTTTATAAACTACAAATATTATCTCATTTGAGTTTCACCACCACCCTGTGAGGTATGTACCACGGGCATTAAGGACTAGGCATCAAGTTGGTCACAGCAGCTTTCAAGTCATGTTAGACTTGGAAGCCAAGGAGACCTTGGGCTCGAATCCTACTTCAGACATTTACTAACTGGGCAAAATACTAAAGTTCTCCCAGTCTCAGTTTCCTTCTTACTAGTGAGAATCAGAGACGGAGTTGGAACCCAAGTCCTCTTGACTTTCTTTCCCATTACATCATACCCATTCTCTCAAGAGGCTTATGGACCTTCCCTAAGAAATTAGTGGGTCATGTGCTACAGTTTAAAAAAATCAGCAGGAATTTGGGGAAAATAAGGAGAAACAATATTGTCTTCACCCCAACAACCTCTGAGCATCAGAGAACTGGGCTTAATGGATTGATAGATATGGGTCACCACCAGCACCACCATCACCATCACCACCACCACCATCACCACCAACAGCAACAGAGACTTCGTTCTCAAGACTATAAAGGGCTCTAGGGATATGCAGATTTCTTTGGAACTAACAGCTGCTCATTCTAGGATTTTTTCCCTCACTTAAATACAACTTTCCTCTGTAAGACTGTGAATAATGTGATTGCAAATGGGAAGTGGGTGTCAGCATTCTAAGGGTGTGTGTGATACATATTCCCGGGTGTCCTGGGGATGAGAACAGTCCAGGAAACCGAAGAGGACAAGAAAATCGCCCATGGCATCCCTGGGCATCCCTAGACAAGCAAGGATTACCTTTGAGCGTATCTGTCTCTTGCCTAATGCAAGCCCCAGGGTAGCTGCATGCACAGGGAGCTTTGTTCCATGGTGCATGATGGGATGATGGAGAGGGTCCGTCGTTGGAGTCTGGCAACGGGTAGGATGCTAAGCGAGAAAGGGCAGAGATCCTTGGCCTGGGGCTCACAGAGCTATTTCAACTGAACCCTGGGGGAAGTCTGCTAGAAGAGTCACCTTTTCTCAGGAGACGTCCAGGCTGTGCTGTTGCTGCTGCTGCCTGTTAAGTTTTATTGACACCTCTTAGGTTCACACAATCATTTCTGTATGTACACACCTTCGCACCTCCACCACACACACACACACACACACACACTCACACATGCACACACGCACGCGCACATGCACACACACACACACATACACACCTCAGAGTGACCTTTCCCTTGTAAAAAAGAAACAGAACAATTACTCAACACCAACATATTAACTCTGTCTCACATGGTACACAACATTCCGTACCCACGGTCCCCCCGCCTCTCAAAAGATACTGTTTCCCAAGACAGAGAAGACAAATTTAAACCAGGGTTGGCATATGTTACCGAGATGATGCAAATAAGAGATGCAAAAAAAAAGACTTCTAGAGAACCACAAAGAGCAGGCATTTGATATGATAAACATGGAAAATCTTGATAGATTTTAACAGTATGTGAAAGCTTGAGGGCAATGGGTAATCCCCCTGGGGGTACAAAGATATTAGGAAAGTAGGGAACGAGCATTTGCTAATTAAGCATCTACTATGTACAGGTACTATACTAAGCACTTCACAAATATTATCTCATTTAATACTCACAACAATCCTCAAGATAGGTGCTTTTATTATCCCCATTTTACAGCTGGGGAAGCCAAGGCAGAGATTCAATGACTGGGCCAGAGTCACACAGCTAGTGTCTGGGGCTAAATTGGAACTCAAGTCTTCCTGAATCCAAGCCTAGCTCTCTATCCCCTGCACTGCCTAGCTGCTTCTAGGACAGCCTTTATGTCAGATTCCCAACTGCAGCCTAAGTGGTGTGGAAAAAGGCAGTGGATAAAGCTAAATAAAGAGGGTGGGAAAGAAAGATCACAGGATCATAGCCAGAGAAGCAACTTAAGGGTTACGTCTGGTGCAATTCTCTTACTGACAGAGAGGTTGGGCCCAAGGTCGCATAGCCAGTAAGTGGAATGGCTGAGTTCTGAATGCAGGCCCTGTGACTCCAAAGCTAGCAGACTTTCCAATGCAGCCAGGTGCCTTTTATCATGATGCTGCTGAAGAGAAGGGGGTTAGTCGTTTTCATCGGAGATTTGCAGAAAGACTAAGCCATCCGGCAATGATCTCACCCATGAAAAGTTTACTGGAAGAATTATAAGTGCAAAAGAGTCAGAAGGAAGGTTCAGAAATGGTGACCCAGTCTCCATCCCTGTGGAAATCGCCAGAATGAAAAATAAAACTGAGCCTTCAATGACCTAATTAAGTGTTACACAAAGATGGCAGCCTGGCTGGCCTGGGGGCCTAGATTTCTCCAAGGAAAGGAGTGGGCAGAGATACTGGAGTCTACTATTTCCTTCTCTAGTTCATTTTACAGATGAGGAACTAAGGCAACCAGAGTTAAGTGACTTGCCCAAGGTCACACAGTAAGTGTCTGAGGCTGGATTTGAACTCAGGAAGATGAGTCTTCTTGACTTCAGGCCCCACACTCTATCTACTGCACCACCTAGCTTCCCAAAGTATACAGATGCTAAATTGAAATTAAATGATTGCTAGCTAAAAGGGACCTCAGGAGCCATCTAGCACAATCTTCTCATTTTACAGATAAGGAAACTGAGGCCAGAGAGGTTAGGTGATATTCCCAGGGACATATATGTAGTAAGTGTCTCAGTTTCCTCATGTTTAAAAGAAAGAGATTGGACTCAAAGGATTTTAAGATATCTTCTAAATATAAATATATAATCCTCATCTTGCCTGCTACTTATCCACTGGAAATCTCAGCGGTAGAACCAATGTATGGCACCTATCCATATGAGGAAGCAGATAGCCTTGATATCCTTCAGTCATCATTGGTCCAGATCTTGGGCTGCCTATTAATGTACGTAAAGACAGTAGCAAATCACAGCTGTAGCTCTCAGACTATCTGCCTTGGGATCGGTAATATATACTGTCACAGGGGTAATAAATTAATATGTCACCTAAGTAGCATATATAGATGCCTACTGGCACAGGACAATGTGCTATAAATTGGGAATGATGATAAGGAAATTATTAGGAACCTGGAAAATATATTGAATGGGAATTTACTACATATAAACATTGCGTGTATGTTATATATAATATTTGGTACAATTTTCAGGGACTGAAAATTTTTTCACTGGGGGAAGAAATGTTGGGATATTTCCCCCAGAACTCTGAGAAGGGAATTATGATTTTTCATATTAATCAATGTGTAATGAATATACTAATAGATTAGATTTTTCAGAATTGCCTTTTCCAGCTTATGAGTCAGAAGCTCACAATGCTGCTTAAAATGATCGATCAAACCTTGACAACACAAACAATCACTGCCTGTATACCTTAAGTGAAGCGAATCAAAGACTGTAGAACGTGTTCCCATCACAGAACTCTGGTCCTGTGACCCACCAAGTAGCGACTAGCAAGAAGTCGAGCAATATTGCTCCCACAGGACTCCTGAATTGTTGTGTTGTCCTCCATTTGTGGGTCTGTCATGAGAAACCATTCTGGTCTTGGGAAAAGACTGTAATCCACCTTCCACCTCCCTTCCCACTTGTGATTTATGTATATAATTTCTGTCTTCACTTCAGCAAGGTTGAATTCTGATCAAGAGAATTCCCAATTTGCAACTCTGTTCCTCATAATGAAATTAATTAATTAAGCAGCTGCCTGATTACTGGCACTTTGTCTCTGGCCTGCTGTTTCATCATTCTCAGGTTAGAGACTGGCTCAGTAAAATCCTGGTAACATCTCTTTCCTTTTCCTTTTGAATAGCTGTGGAAAGTAAATTGTCTAGCTTAAGGAAGGGTAACTGGCAGAACCAGTACCCATCAGTACCATCCAAATGAGGTTGTGTAGAAAAACAAAGCTAGGAGAAAAAGAAGAGATGGAAAGAGAGAAGGTAGGAAGAAAGGTGGAAAAGGGAAGGAAGGGGCAAGGGAAAGGGAGCAAGAGACAGAGCACAGTGATCATCAGGATAAAAAAGACTGAGAAGGAGTTTTCTGCCTTTACTTTTCACATGAATCTTTGCGATGAATCGCTGTTCATTCTAATCTTTCTATCTAACTTTCCTTCATCTTTCTAAAAACACTCCTCTGTAATTTTTGGAACAGTATTCTTCTGACTGTTTCTCAGCATGCACAAGGGTAAGCATATGTGCTCCTAAATTCCCAGGTGGTGAAATAAGAACATAAGAAAAAAATCCAAAGGGCCCCTGGATCTTTTGTGTTACAACAGAGCTTTACACAAGGCATATGAAGTTCTCTGATCAATCTGTGAAAACTGGAAATCCACATCTGCTTGTAATTTGCCTCAACTTCTTCTTCTTCTTCTCTCTCTCCCTGCTGCTTCTCAGGCACTAGAGATTTAGTAAATAGTGTAGAATATGGACTGCCAGGATAAAGGCAGAGTTTCTAAGCTACTCCCTGAACCTATGCCAGACAAGTAGGGCTATCCAAATAAAGAGATTTTACTGTGTATCTAGGACCCTCCACTGACATCCTCCTCTGAGACCTCAATTTGATGAATCTAAGAGATAACAATGAATTCTAGGAGCTCATACCAACAGATCACCGGCTTTAACAGGTTCTAAAACAATCTGGAAAACCCTCAAGTACCAACTAGGTGAGGAACTGTACATCTTTTGTTCAACGGCCAGCCTAGTTAAGTGCGGAGAGGCTCATCAAAGAAAGATTTTCCACAGCCTTTCACAAAACTGTCTGCTAAGAGGTAGAAGGGGTGAGGTCCACTCTGGTAGAAGGAACACCCACACACATACAGATGCAGTCACAGATCCTTGAAAGGTTAAAGACAATACAGGAGGCAACCTAGTGTGGTGAATGGAGCACCCAGGAGACTCTGGAGTCTAAGGAGGAGCTAGCTTTGGATCCCAGCTCCATCAGTTACTACCCTGGATGACTTTATACAAGTCTCCCTTTCTGGGTCTCGCTTACTCATCTGTAAAATGAAGGGGTTGGACTAGATGACCATTGGATACCTTCCAGTTCTAAATCTATGATCCTAGGTTAATGCCCAAGTACTAACAATAAAAACGATAGCTAACATATATATATAATGACATATTTTACATCATTTGATCTTCACAACAATCCTGTGAAGTAAATCACACACACACACACACACACACAAACACATATATACAGGTATATATACATACATACATATACATACATATGTATATATATATATATATATATCCCTTTTACAAATAGTGAAACTGAGGCCAACAGAAGTTGTCCTGGAAAAGAACTACATGATATGATGCTGAGTGAGTGGAGCAGAACCAGGAGAACATTGTACACAACCTCAGACACATTGCTTCTGTGATGACTAACTTTGATTGACTTGGCTCTTCTCAGCAATACAAGGTTCAAAGATAACTCCAAAGGACTCATGATGGAAAGAGCTATCTACACCCAGAGAAAGAACTATGGAGTCTGAATGCAGATTGAGGCAAACTATCTGCTCTCTCTTTTCTCTTTCTTTCTTTCTTTTCTCTGCCTCATCTTTTTTTGTTTTGTTTCTTCTTTCTCATGATTCAATCCATTGATCATGGTTCTTCTCTTGACTATTGTGTAAATATGTTTAATGAGAAGGTATATGTAGAACATATATCGGATTCCAGGCCATCTTGGGGGGAGGAGGGAAGGGAAGGAGGGGAAGAAAATTTGGAACTCAAAAACTTGTGGAACTGAGTGTTGTAAACTAAAAATAAAAAAATCTTAAGAAAAAAAGTTGTCCAGGACCACACAGCTAATAAGTATCTAAGGCAGTATCTTAACTCTGATATTCATAACTCCAAGTCCAACAATCTACCCCCTGAACCACCTAGTTTTCCAAAAGCATGGGACAGAACAAAGGAGAGAAACAGAAAAGGGAGAAGGCTAGGACTGAAAATATCCTGATGTTAAGGAAAGGAGAAAAGGGGAATTTCCCTGGGACATGGACAGTATTCCAGAAACTGGCCAAGATTAATCTGGAGGGGATGCTTATGTGCTAGCACCAGAGTTGGCAAGGCAGACAAAGGATAAATCTGTCCCCTGTGGATGGGGTTCCCAGGGGACCCAGAAGCTTTTTGTTCTGAAATCTAAGAAGAACAAATCTAAGGGGATCAAAGAGTCCCAAGATGTACTGTTACACACAGATGCAACCCAAGCACACTGAGAACAACACCAACAAATGCCATCTTGATAGTAAAGAATAAGACAGACGTCAAACTCTGCATTCCAGCTCCAAGGGGATCAAAAATAGCTCACATTTAGAGAGAACATTTATGGAGCACAGTAACAAAGCACTTTTCATCCATTAGTTCATTAAAGCCTTACAACAGCCCTATGAAGCAGGCAGAGCAAGCTATCACTGTCCCCATTTTTACTGGGAAGAGATCAAAGTTTAGATAAGCTAGATAATGTGCCCAAGGTCATACAGTGACCACATGGCCAGGCTGGGACTTACAGACAGAACACATTGGACCTGGAAAGTGTCTCAGGGACCATTGAATGTAGCCTCCTAACCACCCCCTCCCCTTTCCTGAAGGAGAAAGCTGAAAGTTGAGGGCAGGGCAGCTTTGCATCCTTAGCCATGAAGGGAATTAGTGTGTGATTTTAAAAAATGAAGATGAGGACAGAACACGTTCAGCAGTGTGTTGGAGCCTGATCATACCAGCTTGCAAGAGCCAATAGTTAAATTTTCAGCGTGAGCATCTATCTACACCTTGGAAATCTGCAAACACTTCACGTCTGAGCTTGACGTGTTTTGTGGAATGTCTAGACTTAAAAAAATGATGGAGAAATGTTAATAATAGAGATTAACTTAAAAGTGTATCCTAGGTACATTTTTCCCCAGAGATCTGGCTAAACATTTACCAGCACATCCCTGAGTACATTCCAGGCACGGGAGTCAACTTGTACATGTGTACGGAGGCAAGAGACGGAATGCTAAGTTCGGGAAACAGCAAGAAAGTTCGGTTTACTTCAAACAAGAGTGCAGAAAGGACAGTAACATGAAATGTCTGGGAAATAACAGCAGTCAGTATTTACGTGGTATTTTAAGGCTTTAAGGCTGACAAAGTGGTTTACATATGCAATCTCATTTCATTCCCACAACAACCGTATGAGGCAGGTGCTATAACAGCCCCATTTTTAGCTAGGAAAGTGACTTTTCCAAGGTCACATAACTAGAAAATGTCTGAGGCAGAATTTGACCTCAGATCTTCCTCATTCTGAGTCTGTCACCATGGTTGTAAAGCATCTTAAATGCTAGCTAAGCTGAGGATTTAATATTTTATCCTAGAGGCAGTAGGGAGCCCCTGATGATTTTTGAGTGGTACAGTAACTTGATCAGATCTGTGCCTTAGGAAGATCAATTGTTTTGATGACTTTGCAGAGAATGGATTAGAGAGCAGAAAGACTGGAACATGAATAGTCCAAGCAAGAGGTAACGAGGGCACACACTAGGGCTGTGGGTTGGTGACTGGGGAGAAAAGGGGGGGAGGGAAGCAAGAGATGCTGTGGAAACAGAACTGACAAAACTTGGCAACTAACCAGATATAAGGAGGAGGGAAGAATAAAGGATGGCTCCCAGGTTGTGAACCTGGGTGATGGTGACGACCAGAACAGAAACAGAAAGGTCTGAAAGAGGGGAAGGTTTAGGGAGAAAGATGATGACTTCTATTTTGGACGTGATGAATCTGAGCAATGGGAGAGGACATGGAAGTGAAGATTTCCAGCAGCCAGCTGACAGCATAGGGCCGGCTCTATTAATTTGAGAGTCTATTTCATGAGACTGGAACTGAACCCACTGGAACTGAGTTAGATCACCAAAGGAGGTAATGTAAAGAAAAAAGAGTGGAGGACCCAGGACAAAGTCTCAAGAGACACTCATGGTGGAAGGCCAATGAAAAGATAATGAGACAGCAAAGGAAACTGAGTAGTTGAATAAGCAGGAGGAAAACTACAAAAGGGCAGTACTACGTAAGGCGATGGAAAAGAAAGCATGAAGGAGGAGAGGGTGGGCGGCAGTGTCAAAAGCTATGGAGAGGTTAAGGAGATGGAGGATGGATAAAAGTCCACTGATGTGACACATATAATAATTAATTATAATTGCTATTATTATAACTAACATTTATAAGAAAGAAAGTGAACATCAGTAACCTTAAGATAGTCATCTCAGCTGAGTGGTGGGATCAGAGGCCTGATTGTACATTCAGAAATTAATATCGGCCTCAGGGCAATAATCAGATCAGCGGGAACACAGGAAACATCAGAGTACCATTAATCCCCTTCAGGAAAAACAAAACAGAAATCCAGACATTACACGTGCTCGCATTAAAGGGTGAGGACACCCACAGGGCTAGACCTGGCTAATAATAAGGTGCATGTGCAGCATATGTGAGATTAAAGAAGATAGCCTCACAATGATGTCTGGGTTCATCTTAGTGTGGTGAGAAAAGTACTGGGGCTGCGGCCAAAGAAACAAGATTCTGCACCCAGTGCCACCGCTTACGACCTGTGTGATCTTGGGCGAGATCCATCCCTTCTCTGGGCCCATTTTCTTATCTGCTAGGTGACGAAGTTGGACCAGATGCTTTCTAAGGGTCATTACATAACTAATGTTCTAATGGTCTGTGACCTTTATAGGCATTGGAATATGCAAATAAATTTAGAAAAGTCAGTGACTCTCAGAGTTGAAAGGAACCTCAGCAGTCATCCAATCCACCACATGTGAGCAAGAATGCCTTCCACAGCAGACCTGACGAGTGATCAGTCATCTTTTTCTGAACGCCTCCAGGAAAGCAAGGACCAACTATGCCTCCTGAGGCAGCTCTTTCTACTACTACTGAATAGCTTCCATTTAGTGGTTCTCAAGCACAGTATTTTTTTTAAGTCTTGAACAAACTCCAGAAAGATGGAGGGACTCACACATGCAATTTCAAATATTAAGTTCAAATTTTAAGTGGCAGCACACACCAAAGCTCTTGGTAACCCTTTCAGAACCACTGCTTTCTGCAACTTCCTGGTTCTGCCCACAAATGCCACATAAAACAGGTCTCATCTCTCCTCCACTGAAGCACCCTTTACATACTTGAAAATAGCAGTTATCATACCTCCCCAGGACTCCCTGCCCCTGGAGTGTCTTCTTCCCTCTAATAGGAAAAGGTGGAGGGTAGAAATCAGTTTCACCCAAATCTTCCACCTAAGGAGGTGGCCCAAGGCATCCATATCTTAATTTCCCACCAGACTGCAGGACTTCATCAGCCCCCCATACCAGGTACCCACCCCTTCGCCTCCTTTTCAGCATCTTTTCATGTGTTGTCTTCTGTTAGACATGAGCTCCTTGAGGGCAGAAACTGTGTTCTGCCTTTCTTTGTATCCCAGGTGCTTAGCACATAGCCTGCTAGTTAAATATCTATTGACTATCCTGTCCCTCCTAAGGCTTCACCATTCTAAATATACCCCAGCTCCTTCAACTGATCTTCAAGGAATCAAGGCTCCTTCACCCACCTAGCTGTCCTTATCATTGCACAACCTAGCTTACTGATGTCCTTCCTAAAATGTGGTACCCAGAACTAAATACAACACTGCAGATTTGTGGACTTTTACTAAGCCAGAGTATACTGGGGGACCATCATCTCCTTATTGGTGGATGCTATGCCTTTCCCCTTTGAGATCTTTGGTGATTTCTGTTTTTTTTCCTTGTGTTCCCCTATTGCTCTCTTTCTGACTCCTTCCCCTTTGTCATTTCCCTGAGGGATTGGATCTCAAAGCTGTCTAAGGCTCCTCCCCAGCAGGGAAACTCCTATTTCACTTTGAGTAAAAAAACAACCAAAGAGGAAGAATAGATGAGCAATGCATTGTACACATTTATTTCAAGAAATGACCTGGATTACTGGCTTGGCACTTTAACTCTTATAAATTATTGATTCTTTTTCCAACAGGTTTGCTTTTATTTTCAATATAGATATGTTCAATGTGACATCAACTGGAGGCCTCCAGTGGCTTTAAGACGAAGGTCTTGGGTCTGTCCCAAGTGACTCCTGGGGGAATGTTTCAACAATCTGGCTGGCAGCTTCTGTGGGGGTATAAGACCTGGTCCCAGCTGGATGCTAATCCACTTTCCCTCAGGTTTAGTGGAGTACCACACACTTCATACATAATGCCATCCTGCCCCAAGTTCTCTGGCTTACTGTTACAACACAGTACTGTTATGCTATAATCCCAGCCAGAGCAAATTTCTGCCTTTTGGCTTTCTGGGGTACTAGGAGGGAGAGAGGGGGATAGGAATTCGAGCTCTGTTACAAACCCAGGGGTCAGCTTGTACAGTCCTATCAGAGCGCGGTCTTCAATAGAGGAAGGGGTGCTCAGTGAGAACCTTTAGGAATTAGAGATTAGCCTTCTCTGCTGTCTATTCATCAGGTTTTTTATTTTTTAAGAGTTCTTGGTGTTTTGGAGCATGGAGAGAGCTGAAACTGCCTTACCTTTCGAGCAGAATTCATATTTTTGAGAAGTTGAAGAGATAATAAGGATCAGATGAAGTATCCAGTCCTTCACCTTGTTGGTCACATGATCCAAAAGCCTGCAATGCCTATCAATGCAGCCAATGAAAGCATTTCCTTTCTTGGTTGATATATCACACTGTTGATGCATATTGAGCTTGGTCTACTAAAAACCCCTAGATCTTTTTCAGAAAACCTGCTTTCTATAGCCAGGCCTCCCCCATCTTGTACTTAAGAAGATGATTTCTTGAACCCAAATGTAAGACTTTCCATCTATCTCTACTGTTCCTCATCTTAGTAAATTTGGCCCAATACTCTAGCCTGCCAAGGTCTTTTTCGATCTTGACTCTGCCGCTGAATGCTGACACAGACTACTTCTGTCCACTTCCCCCAAAGGAAAGAAGAGGATTATGTAGAAAGAAATAATTAGGATGACTATGGGTGTGGCATCTGACACCAAAGGAATTCTACCAGACCTACTTGTGAGTGGTGTATTCAAAGGCACCTGAGACCTGGTTAGTCTCAGTTGTACACTTGTAAAAGGCCCCAAGTTCCTTTGTCTCCTTCAGTATAAAGCCCCACAGACCCTAAGCCGTTGGACCACTCTGAATCTATTTCTAGTCTGTGTTGAGTTGTTAGTCTGAGTCATGGTAGTGTGTGACTTCATTTCCCAGAATCAGACCAGGACTGGGATCTAGGAGGTAGCAGTGAAGCAGGAGAACATCGTGTGTGTGTGTGTGTGTGTGTGTGTGTGTGTGTGTGTGTGTGTGTGTGTTGATACATTCGCACGCACGTGCATGCTCTCCACTGATGTCTGAATGCTATTAATAAACTTGTAATTGGATTAGAGGTTATTGTGTTCCTCTTCTTTGAGATCCAGAACTGGAACAATGCAAATGTGATAGCTATGCCTTCCTGGTTTTGTGGAAGGAAATAAAGAAAAAAGTGAGGTGATTTGTGCAAGGTCAAAGGCACCAGCAAATCAAGGGGACCAATCCAGGGCTCTGTCCCTCAGAGTTAGGAAATGCATTGTGAAGTATATGGGATTTTCTAGAAGCAGAAATACAGAACAAAAGAAAACTTGAGAGATTCAGTCCAACTGCCTCATATTACAGAGAAGAAAACTCAAACCCAGAGAGAAGTGACCATCCAAAAACCATTCAGAAAGTCAGTGGTAGGGTCAGGACTTGGACCCAGGTCTCCCAACTCCAGGTTCAAGGCTTTGAACAAATGAGTTTAATAGGTTTTAAAATTTAATAGAGGAGAGTGAAAGAGAGAGAGAGAGAGAGAGAGAGAGAGAGAGAGAGAGAGAGAGAGAAAGTTTCCACTGCACAACAGTTCATCTTGTTTGTAAAAATTGGCATATTTCTCTTAGAAATGAGCTAGAACATTGGGAGTTAACTTAGGCCTAGATTCATGGAAAGCTCCAACCCATCTTTTGGAGGAGGGAACTGTGCTAACATTTTTGAGGCCCAGAAAGGGGCTGCAGGAAACCCGAGCCAGGCTGGAGGAGCTGTATATATACACATTTGAATTTTGATGGATTGTTTCCCTCTGCCTTTATGAACAAGCAGGCAGTTCAGCCAGGTTCCTACAGCCAAGAGGCATGAGTAGCCAGGGGAAGCATGAGGACGGCTCTAAATCCTTAAATAACCATTTTGTTTTGAATAGAGGACACCCACTTCCCCCCAAATCTGGCTTACATGGAACACAAGGATAGGCTGTTTTTTAGTGTATGCCTTTTTCCTTTGATTAAAGAGATTATAGGATCACAGAATGTCAAAGATAGAAGGGACCCCCCTGCTAGTCCCCTAGGAATCATCTAGTCCAGCTCCTTCACAAAGCCCATTTTAGGCATACAGCTCTATTCAGAGCTAGCCTCTGTGTAAATCAGGGACTCTTATACTGGGGGCCATAAAAATATTTTTTTTAAAAAATTTGATAACTAGATCAATGTAAATGGTTTCTTTTGTAATCCTGAGTATTTCATTTTATGCATCTAAAAACATAATTCTAAGAAGGGGTCCGTAGGCTTTACCAGACTGCCTGAAGAATCCAGAACACAAAAAAGGTAAATAACCTCCGATTCAGATCATTATGCCAATTAGGGCCAAAGGTTCTAGAAATTTTGATAAATTTGCACACCACCATATAATTACTAGATGAGATAAAATGAACATGGGCCTGGAAGTCAGGAGACATGGGTTCTAATTTGAAGGTACTCTAGGAATGGAACTCTTCCTTCATGCGGCTCAATGCTCCATTTGCTCAGCCGTACAATGAAAGTGATAACCCAGGTGGCTGGATCAGATGATCTCTGAAGGTCTCTTCCAACTTTCAGATCTATGATTTTATAAAAGCTGGGCTTTGGAGGCTGGGTTTTAGCCTCGTACCTCTGAGGGCTCTTGGCCAAGAGAAGACCCGCTCCTTACCTCCAACCACACAAATACATCCTGTCTACCAGCCTGCAGTCATGGGAAGAAGGCATTCGATGATCCCTCTTTCCTCTCTCACTGGCAATCATGCCCACCACCAGCCCTGGAGGACTGGAAGCTAAGACAGAGGGACTCACCTTTGGGTTTCCCCTTCTTCTCCTTTTTAGAGATACCACCCTGACCGCCTGCTGCCGTTGCCCCTGCTGCGGGGCTCCTCTTGGCTGATCTGGGCATCAAAGGGTCCTCGCCCAACTTCCCGTCATCCTGTTCAGCCTCCTGTACTGCTTGGAGAAGGATAGGAAGGGCAGAGTTGAGAGAACCAGAGACAAACAGAGAGATGAGAATCCCCCAAGGGGGTCTGGGCAGAGAAGGGACAGACTACAGGATTAGATTGAGACAGACATTTTCGACATGGCCAGTGTGCCAATGAGACCTGCTTGCCTATATTCATTTGTTATAGGCACTGTGGTATAGTAGATGGAGAGTCTGACCCAAAACCTGGAAGACCTATGTCTGGTCTCTGACACATATTGGCTGGTGACCCTAGGCAAGTCACTTAATCTGTCAATTTCTAGGCAACTCTAAGGCTATAAGCTAAAGAGAAGGTATTAACCTACACTGGTCTCTTCCTCACCTGGAAATCCCCCATACCAAACACTTCACAAATCCAATCCCCATCCCTGATTTATTTATTATAAAGGTGGGCTTCTCATGCTACTCACCTCCTGACACAGGGGTGGTGAACTATACAAAAGGAGGTGGTCATTTTTGGACATGACCAATGGGGGAATTTATTTTGCTTAACCATGCATATTTGTTACAAGAATTTTATGGCTATTTTTTTGAATCTTGTTTGGAGAGGGGAAGGGATTTAAGGCTGGGGATGGGGGCCCCACTCTTCTCCCCAAAAAAGATAAGAGAAGGCAGGCCAGAAGGAATCACAAATAAGCATGACAGCCTTGAAAGTTACCTATTAATTTGTCATATAACTGAAATTAAAAGCAAGCTTTACATAAGAGAGATTAGCAGTTCCATAAACTATTCTCTTCTCCTCTTCTCCAATTATTATGGAAATGCTTATTTTGTTTAGTGTTTGTTAAATTCAGAATTTTAAAAATTAAATGAGGTTTTTTTAAACCATTGGGTTTCTACGAAGTGGGAGGAAGATGAATTACTGGGTATTAACAGACATGGGCCCCCTCCATAAAAGGAAAGACCAGTAAAACATTTTAAGAAATAAACAGAACAAAAAATTCAAAAGGAGACATGAATAGAGTGGTTTTTCTCCACCTTGTAAAATTTTATGCACTTTTGAAAAATAAGCTATTCATAACAGAATTCATCGTTTCAAACGTAATCTTCTTTGTTCTTTGTATGTTGAAATGTTTGTGTTCATTGGCAATTGTCAAGGCCAAAATTTCAAGAGAGAAAGAAAATCAGGGAGGGGCGTGCGTTGGCAGCAAGCCCAACCTGGATTGGGTTGCGTTGGATCATTCAGCCCTCCACACAAAGGGATCTTCAAGGGAGGGACACTCTGTGAGCCTATGGGTCCTGAGCACCAGGCAAAGGAGGAAGAGGGAGAAGAGAAAGGAACAGAGGACATGGGATCCTAGGACCTTATACAGCAGAGAGGAGTCCTAGAGGCCATTCTGTCCATGCTTCTGTCCAGGGCAAGAAGCCCTTCAACAGCATCCCTGACAGGGGGTCATTGCGTCTCTGCCTGAAACCACGCTGGAGCAGAGACTGCTCTAGGATACTGTTAGAAAATCATTCCCCAAAGTGAGTCAAAATATGCTTCCCAGTGACTTAGCAGCAAAAAATGGACTCACAGAAATGTCATAGCTGGAAGAAGACTCTTAGAGCATATAATGTCAGAGTTCGATGGGATCTGAGATCATCTAGAAAGACAGACTTCCTGTTGACAGATGTCAAGAGGGGATAAGCTACACAGAGGCAGGGCCAGGACTAGAACCCAGGTCCCCACCCAAGTTTTTATTTTATTTTATTTTTATTTCAAGTTTCATAAACTTCCATGGAAGAAAAGAGAGAAAATGTGGCTTCTCTCCATCCACAAGATCTCCCACCTCCATACCTTTGCACAGGCTGTCCCATATACCTAGGATGCAATCTCCTTCAACTCTTAGAACCCTTAACAACATTCAAGGGCTCATCTCACCTTCTATACCAGACCCTTCCTGATCCTATCAATGGCCAACACTTCCATCTTCCTCCCGAATTATTTTGTGCTTGTTTCGTGTATTTTGTATTTATTTTTCCGTAAAATGTTACAGAATATAAGCTTTTTAAGATTAGGACCATTACCCTACATGTTGCCTGGCATATAGCAGAGGTTGAATAAAGATCTGTTGCTATGGAATGAACAAATTCTATGGGAGTTTGCCCACCAGGGGAGGTCTGACCCTATGGAAAGCTCCATAAGGGAACCCAGCCCAGGGTTGACAAAGCCAGGATTTCACCTAGCAGGATCAGAATGGGCCTGAGAACAAATGATTTAGAACTAGAAGGGCCCTTAGAGACCATTTAGTCCAAGGGGTTCTTAATTATTTTGTGTTACGGACCCCTCTGGCCATCTAGTGAAACCTATGGGACCTTTCCCTGGATGATGTTTGTTGCCTACATTCATAACTGAAGGAAATGCTAAATTTCAGTTAGAGGGGAGTGAAAATAAGGATGTTATTTTTCCATCCAAGTTCATGGACCCCCTGAAATCCACCTATGGACCCCTCAGGTTTCCTAGGTTAAGAACACCAGCTCTAACCTAATTCCTTAACTTTGCAAATGAAGAAACTGGAGCCCAGGGGGGAAATGATTTGACCAAAGTCAGGTAGGTGGTAACAGCACTAAATTCAAACCCAGGCCTTCTGCCTCCAAATTCCACCAGGATGACTCCTTAGACAAATCCAAGTTTTCAATGCTGGGATATACGCTCCCCTGGAATGATAGTGGTACTGTAGCATAAAAAGAGGGAAGATCAGCTTTGGACATGTGGATTTGAGGTGGGAATGTCCAGCAGGCAGTTAGTGAAGGAATTTTGGAGAGGGAATGGGTCTAAGTAGTTAGATTTGAAGATTCTCTACGTAGTAATGATGATTCGAACCATGAAAAGACATGAGATCACCAAGAGAAAGAACACGAAGAGAGAACAGAACCTTGGGTGACACCTACAATGGAGAGGTGTGAGGAGTTGTCAAAAAAGCAGAAGGCCTGAGTAGATGTTCACTGTGTGTGTTTCACGTGGAGAATACATGCTGGCTTTGGACACTGAAGCTGTCTCTGGTCCATTCTAGGAATCATGGGAATGCTTCTTCCTTCTCCCCTCTGCAGGGGGACTCTAGCCTCCTCAGAGGGGTGGGGAAAAGGACAAAGAGAACACAAGACCTCAGAGGAATGGCCGGAGGCAAGTGACCCCTACATTCTCTTTTCAGAGCTCTATCACTGACTACCAGAAATGCCCATCTCAAATTCGACAGTCCAAATCTTATCTCATCGTCTTCTCTCCAAAACATGTAAGCTTCCCTATTTGTGGAGGGTTCCCACCACCTCTCCCAGGTGTGGCCACAGCTCCAGTCTCACCCATCCCTTAAGACACTTTATAAACATGAGTTATTATTCTACAGGTGACCCTCAAAGCCACAGTTCCAAAAATGGCCAGCAGATGCTGCCAGTGGCTCACACAAATAGGGTTAGAGCTGGCTATGAGCTAACTCAATCCCACATTTGGGGTCCCTGGGCCATTGCCAGTCGTCTTGACTTTTGTCATGTCACTGGACTTCGATGATTCTGGAGGACATAGTGAGGCTGATGACTTCGGCAGCCCTGCGTCACTTAAATCCAATTCACGTGCAAGTCAAGACATCACCTTCACGACGCCATTAATCCTGTGAGAACAAAGGATGAACAACTTTGGAGTTCCATCGTCTCTTCTCCTCTGCAAACCATCTGTGTTCAAGTTGGCCGGAGCCATATTACAGTTGGCCTTGAATGCCAAAGCAAAGAAGTCCAGACTTTTCCTGTAGAGATCACACGTACCTCCCAACTCTATAATACTTTTACAAGGACTCTATGAGGTAGGTATGCTAACATCCTCATCTTACAGAAGAAGAAGCTGAGTCTCAGGGAGAGGAAGCCGCAGAGTGTCAGAGCCAAGACATCAAGTCAGTTCTCTTGCCTTCAAGGGAGAGGCAAAAAGATGTCGTAGAAAGAATGCAAGACTTGAAGTCAGGAAGATTTGGGTTCAAATCCTACCTTAAACATTTGTGAGCTGTGTGACCACAGAAAAGTCACTTAATACTCTCTGAGCCTCAGCTTCCTCACCTCTAACATAAGAGGCCTGGGGTCCCTTCTGGCTCTTGTCCATAATCCCAAATCCAATGGTCTCTCTCCACGACACAAAACTGGCTCTTTGTCAGTCAACAAATAAACATTTATTAAGCATCTACTATATGCCAAGCATTGCAAGGGAATGGCATGATCGTAGCAGGATGTTAGGAAGACCGCTTAGACAGATTTAAAATGGACTAGAGAAGAGGGGAGAACAGAGGTGGAAAGACCAGTTAGCAAACTATTACAATGGTCAAGGAAGTCAGTAACGGAGGCTTGCCAAAGGTAGCAGTCCTAGATGTAAGATATCTCCAGGAGGGAGAACAGATGTTAAGTGTTGGAGGTGATGAAGAAGGAAGCTGGCCAGTCCCTTCTCCCCAGGCCCCTTGCCTGTACTTCTACCTTAAAGGGAAGAGACCATTGTTCCATGACATGGGAGCACCATCAGCTGGTCGCAATGGTGTACTGTAAGCAGCCACCTGGGCCTATCTATGACTGGACCATAGGATCACAGAGCCAGAGACCTTCGAATCCAACTTCCGCATTTTACGGATGCCGAGGACTTGCCCAGAGTAACAGAGTGGAAGTGTCTGTGCTAAGTGTCAGAGGCAAGATTTGAATCCAGGTTCTCCCACTCCAGTGTCAGTTTTCTTTCTCCAGAAACATAGCTCGGGCAAGGCAGAAGAGGAGAAAAGGGGTGACAGGTAGAGGGAAGGTATGAAGAGCCATAATTAAATATGCCTTCCCTTAGGACTAGTAAGAATTATATATAATTATATAGAATAATATAGCTAGCTAGCATTTACATAGCACTTTAAGGTTTGCAAAGCACTTTATGAATATTCTCATTGATTCTCACAACAACCCTTCAGGGCTATTATTATCCCCATGGTACAGATGAGTAAACTGAGGCAGGAAGTGGTTAAGTGACTTGCTCAGGGTCACACAGCATCACAGTGAGTGTCTGAGGCCAGATCTGAACTCAGGTCTTCCTGACACCTGGTTCAATGATCTATCCACTATGACACCTAGTTGCCTTTATAATTTTCTGCATATCTGCAGTCTTATTAACCTCTGTGCAAGCTTCATGATGTGCTTTAGTAGATCTACTAACATTCAGAATGAATTAAGCTTATGCTAGCTTGGATTACTGAAAAAAACACGGAGGAGGGGCAGGGTATTGTTTGGTTGTTTTGGGCTTACAGACATGCTGGAGAAGAGAGGAGGCTCAAAAGAAGAACAGGACCACTGCTTAGAGGAATGGGCTGAGTGTGTGATGATGGGACAGGACAGGGAAGGCAGAGCTACTGAACCCTTACTGGCTTCTGTTTCCTCTGTAGAGGAGAAAAATCTCTACACTAAAGAAGACAGAACGTTAACGGCTAACAGGGAACTAACACCCCAAGTAAGTCAGGAGATAGTAAACAAATACCTTTCCCCAATTGACAATGAAAAAAGGATACGAGCAGGCAGTCCTCAAAGGAAGAAATCCAAATTATCAACAGCTTTATGAAAAAATGCTCTAAATCACTCAGAATTGCTCATATCCATCAGACCGGCAATGTTAACCCCAAAAAAGTGACAAATGTTGGGGCTATGGAAACACAGACACATGAATGTAATCTTGGTAGAATTCATCTGGTCCAAACAAATTATATAGCTAGGACTAAAGGAACAGATGGACATGATCACTAATCTTTGAAAGATTTTAGAGAAGGGGATGGGGCAGCTAGATGACACAATAGATGGAATGCCAGGCCTTTAGTCAGGAAGACTCATCTTCTTGAATTCAAATCTGGCCTCAGACACTTACTAGCTGTGTGACCCTGGGCAAGTCATTTAACCCTGTTTACCTCAGTATTCTCCTCTGTAAAATGAGCTAGAGAAGGAAATGGCAAACGACTCTAGTGTCTTTGCCAAGAAAACCCCAAATGGGGTCACAAAGGGTTGGACACGACTGAAAAATGACTAAACAACAAGAAAAGAATGGGCTAAGTGCCACAGGACTGGAAAAGGGGAAATGTTCCAATTTTCAAAAAATGGGGAAGCGAGTGTACCCAGTAGACAAAGAACTAGAGAACTTTCTGACAAAATTCTAGGGCATATTATTAAAAGAATGTTCGGGAAACATTAATAAAAAGGAACCAGCAATAACAAAAGGACAGCCTGACTTCATCAAAAACAGGTCATGTCAGACTGACCTCATTTCCTTTTTGTCAGGCTTACTAGACAGGTAGAACAGGGAAATGCTACAGATATAGTTCACCTCGATTTTAGAAAAGGATCTGACAAAGTCATATATCATCTTAGGTAACAGATTTAGAGCTGTCCACAAAGCCCTCATTTTTACCCATAGAGGGGGGCTCCACTGTCAGAGGAGTGGCATCTCTGACTTTGGGTTGGCACTGAAAGGGCCCTTACAGGTCAGGTCCGTTTACAGATTAGGAAAGGCCTGGAGACGTTTAAGGGTCTTGCTCAAGATCACACTGGCAGTGAGAGAAAAGACTAGGATGGGAATCCAGGTTTTCTTCCTGGTCCAAGTCCAGGGTTCTTTTTTTCAAATTATTCTTCTGGGTAACATGTACAGGTGTGGACTAGAAGATAGTATAATTATATGAATTCAGAGCTGGTTAAATGGATATACCAAAAGAACAGCTATTTATAGTCCAATTTCAGCTTGGAAGGTCTCTGAGTGCCCTAAAGATTTTGCTCTGTTCTAGTATTTTATCAAGATTTTGGATTAAAGGTAGAGATGAAATACTTATCAAATCTGCAGATGACTCAAAGCTATGAAAGGTAGTTAATGCATTGGTTGATAGAATCAAAATCCAAAAAGACACTGACAGGTAGAACAATGGGCTAAGCTTAAGAAGAGAATTGAATAAAGATAAATGTAAAAGTTTTGCACTAGGGTCCAAGAAATCAAACTCTCGAGAACAAGATGGAAGACACATGGATAGATAGCAGATTTTTTGACAAAAATGTGGGAGCTCTACTAGACTACAAGGTCAGTCAGAAGCGTGACAGCCAAAAAGGCTGATGTCTAAGGTTTCATTGACAGGCATAAGGTTCTAGAGCTTAAGATGTCATAGTCCCATTATACTGTGCTCTGATCATACCATTTCTGGACTATCGTATTCAGTTCTGAGCTCTGTTTAGGAAGGACATCAAAAAGATGGAGAGCCTCTAGGAGGGCAACCAGAGGGATGCCAGAGAACAATAAGCTGAAGGAATTGGCCTTGAGAAGACTGGGGAAGGGGGCGGAGCCAAGATGGCAGAGTGAAAACAGACTGGGGAAGATGTGATAGCATCTTCAAGGATTTGACAAAGAGCTGTCATATGGCAGGATCATTAGATTTGCTCTTCTTGGTCCCAGAGGGCAGAACCAGAAGTAAAAGACAGAGGTTACAGAGAGAGATTTAGAATGTAATGATGTAAGAAAAAACTTCCTAACAATCAGAGCTATCCAAGAGGAGAATGGTCTGCTTCAGGAGGGAGCATATTCTCCCACTCCAGAGGTCTTCTAGCGAAAACCAGGGGACCAATATCCACATCCAGAGAAAGAATTATGAAGTCTGAATGCAGATTGAAGCAGACTATTTGCTCTCTCATTTATTTTTTTATTTAATTATTTATCTTTCTTGTTTCTTCTTTCTTGTGATTCATTCCATTGGATATAAATCTTCTTTACAATTTGACTATTGTGAAAATATGTTTAATGAGAAGGTGTGTGTGTGTGTATATATATATATGTATACACACACACACATACATATATGGAGAACCTGTATCAGATTACATGCTGTCATAGGTGGGGAGGGGGAGAAAATCTGGAATTCAAAAACTTGTGGAACTAAATATTGTAAACTAAAAATAAATAAATTTAAAAGGAAAAAAAAACCACTTGACCACCTATTAGAAATGTTGTAGATGGAATTCTTGGTAAGATATGCTTTGGTCTGTATGATCCCAGAAGTCTTTTCAAACAACTCTAAAGTCACTATTTAGTGATGCCTATGAGGCCATAGTGACCTTCTTGTGTTAAGAGATCTCAATCACAGCATCACCCATACTCTACACACTGGTATATAGACATTTAAGGCTAGAATATTTTTACTCCTCTTCCTAGTCAGTGTCTCTCATCACCTCCCCATTGCCTCCATTTTTCTCTCTTTCTATTTATGTTACATCTGCTACTTTCCGTGGCATCTGGGTTAACAGTTCGCTAGAATGGCAGTTTTCTTTCTCTCCTCCCACTTCTGCATTGGTAGACGAAGTCTTTTCACTTGGAAGTTCCCCATACAATGAAATCACAGGTGTCTCTATCCCCGTCCCTTCCACTACTATTCCCAGTTTGATGACCTTTGGTTCAGATCTGGACATTTCTGAGAAAATATATTCACCACAGCCTTCATTAGATACATTCCAGCCCCAGCCATCACTCTGATATCTTAAGGCATGGTCCTGAAATCCAACTCCTGTTCTCAGACGTCTTCTTTGCCAGCTGCTTCATTCCTAAATCTACCCCCTCCCTCTCCTAATGCTCCTAACTTCAACAAAGCAACAGTGATGAAAATGTCGCTTATACCCTTCAATCTTTCAGCTTCTAAAGGCTTCTTTATCCCTAGAGATTCTTTCCAGGTTATTCCTAGTACTATCCTGCATCCCCATATGATCAACGCGAGGGGGGAGCATTTTGGTAGGTTCTCAACCATGTCCTAAGTATAGACCCTGGCAAGACAGCAAACCTCCTGATGGATCATTTTAAGACTGAAATACAGTTGCGTGAAATATAGTTTGTGTCCCTCATCACAGAGCCACTACCATCACAATGCCTCCTCTTCTTGCGGGTAGGAACAGATGTTCTCACTCCTGTTGGTGCCCTTTAATAGATCCAGAATCACCACGTATGGGACACCCTTTAATGTTAGACAGCTGGGATGCTATACTTGTAGCTCCCTCAAAACCTTAGCGCTCTATAATAACAATACCCTGTGATAATTTTTGTTTTGTCCAGACCTGTGACTTCACTGGAGTAGGGAAATCCCAGTGAGGAAATTCTCTCTATAAATGCAGATCACCAACTGCCCTGCGACTTGTAACCGTAAACTGGAAGTTAATGAGAGGTTGAGTTGCTTGTCCAGGGTCACCCAACCAGGATGAGTCAGAGATGGGACTTGAACCTAGAGTGGTTTTCTTGACTCCGAGCTTGACTCTATAGTCACTATACCACACTGTCTACAATAATAATAATAATGGTTATTTATGTAGCATTTTAAATTGTACAAAGCACTTTACACACATCATCTCACTCGATCCTCACAATAGCCTTGTAGGTTAAGTACTAGAGAAATTATTATTTTTAGTTTAACACAAAGAAACTTGGCCCTAAGGCCAAGCATCTTGTAACCCTGAGCGCCTGAACAATGTTAGCACGATAGGAAAGGCAATGCAGCTAAATCGCGGCAACAGGAAGCATCAAGGCCAAATAAATATTGCTATACAGAAGAGAGTGACGGAGTTAAGAGTCAAGAGAAATCCAGGTTCAAATCTTGGCTCTGATACTTACAAGTTTTGGGAACCTTGGGCAAATCACTTAAGCTGGCTCTGAATTTCAATTTCTTCCCGGGTAAAGAAGGAGCAATTCTCAAAATGACTACTTCACAGGACTGCTGGAAGGTTGCCATGTGTTACTTTATAAACACTGAAGTCCTATATAAATATATGTTATTATTTGATTTGGGGGGCTTTTAATGTTGTTACTTTGGTCACAGGACTACTGAGAAGACGAAATGTATGTGAAGCATTTGAAAATCTACACTGCTACATACATATGATTTATTATTGTTCTTCAAAATGGTGGGAGGAAAAGCACTGAATTCCATATGGTGTGTGTACACTGGAGTGGGTGAAAATGTATTTCCCAAGCTCGATGGCTATACTTGTTTTTTCATTCTTCCTGTGGTTTTGCTTTATGAGCTTTCCCCATTGTGCTAACATCCAGACCCTATAACTCTAAAAGCCCTGTAAGCCTGAGAAGAATTAGCCCAAGGTACCTCACTACCCATAACACTGGGCACAAGTCAAAATGTGTGCATGTAAATGTGAGGAACTCAGAAAACAAAGATTTGCATGAACTGATTCAGAGAAAAGAAAGCAGAACCAGTAGAATATAATATGTAATGAATATGATGATATAAACGAAGACAACATTAAATGAACTATATTGGCTCCAGATGACTGATGATAAAACATTTATCTCTTCTTTATTAAGAAATGCGAACTTTAAATATGGAATATTAGATGTTCTGTCATTTACATCAGGTGGCTCAATGGATAAAAGGTGGAACTTGGGAGTCAGGAAGACCTGCGTTCAAATCCAGCTTCTAATACTGACTTTGCTGTGGGACCCTGGGGAAGTCATTTAACCTTAAAATAAGGATAAAAATAGCAGCTACCTCATAGGCTGGCTATTATTATAATGTAATATATAAATGTATTACATATTATATTAGAATATTATTATTATTAACAATTACTATATTAAATGAGTTTGCCATAGTGATGATGGTGGTGGTGATGATGATGATGATGATGGTGGTGGTGGTGGTGGTGGTGGTGGTGGTGGTGGTGATAGTAGTAATAGTGATAAGTGTCTAGTAAAGTTGGATTTATACAACTTAAGGCATTTCTAAAGGTGGCCTAAACCCAGTTTAAAGGCAGTTAGTGGCACAACAGAGTACTGAGCCTGGAGTCAGGAAGACCTGAGTTCCAATCTAACTTCACTTACTAGCTTGTGATGCTTGGCAAGACACTTAACTTCTGTTTGCCTCAGTTTCCTCAGATGTAAAAATGGGATAATAGCACCTACTTTCCAGGATTATTGTGAGGATCCAATGAGATAATATTTGTGAAGTGTTTAGCACAGTGCATAGAACACAACAGGTGCTTAATAAATGCTTATTCCCTTCCCTTCCCCTAAACCCAACAGGAGGTAATGCTGGGCTCCTAGAACCCCAGTTCCTATAATACCATTCTACTATAATCCCACACTCAGCAATATGGCCCCAGTAATCCTAGGCCTGTTGGCGCTGGCCCCCAGGAGCCATGCTAAAGCCTTCCTGAATACCGTTGTAGCTGGTGCTACTGTTGCTGTTCAGGTAGGACTCCACCAGTGGGGCCTGTTCCTCAGATTGCCGTGCACGGCGTGTTCTCGTGCGACTGTCTGGGTTGGACTGTACCATCAGAGGTTCCTGGCGCTTCTTCTTTTGTTTCTGCTCCAGCAAAGCCCTCTAAAGACACAAAGCAAGGACAGGGAGGTGTTGAGGGGATGTACATCAAAGCTTCCAAGGGCTCCCCCCATCCCTACCCCATCGAAGGACCTGAGACCATTGGAATTCAGAGGCTCTCATCTCCATCTCAGACTCAGAACTCAAGGACCATATCTCCCCCTCAGACAAGGGTCTCTTTGAGGTCTATTTCACAAAAGGACTCCCCAAGAGCTGAGCCAAGTCCACCCCACATCCTTACAGCTCTCCCCAAACCAGGCTATGTCTGTCCCTCTGACCTGAAGTTCCCTAAGGGCTAGGATGTCTTCCCCCCACTTAGACCGGGGTGGGGGAAGAAGGGGGGAGGGTGTTTTACAGAGCCAGGCAATGTCTCCTCCCTCAGGCTGGGTTTTCCCTAAGGGCTGAGTTGTGTCTTCCCTTCAGCTCAAGGACCCTCTGGGGCCAGGGTAATGTCTTTCCCCTCAGACCCTGGTCTCTGAGGCCAGGGCTATCTCACCTTCAGACCATGGGCACTTCCCCAAGGGCAGGATATGGTTGTCTTTGCCCCCACATAGGAGCATCCCCCAGGCAGAGCTGAATCTCTCCCAAAAAAAACTCAAGAGTTCAAAGGGACCTTGGAGACAGTCCAGTCCAACCACACAGGGTGCTGTCCTGTCCTCCCTCTGATGCAGGAAACTCCAGAGCAGATCCCAGGATCTGATCCGCTCACTCCACGCCCAGCCCTCTTTCTTCTTTGGAAGAAAATGGATCCCATTTACTGCTGTGTATTATACACTGTATAAACGGTTGGTCATTTCCCTAGTTCAGGGGAAGGCCACCATGACCCTGTGGTCACTCTAGAGAAGTAAACGGGGTTATGCAGATGTGCTGCCAAGAGTCTGAAGGTCCCTGAAGTCAGTGGGAGGAAAGCTGGGAAGCTGAGGCTTCACTGAATGCAGACCAAAGTTTAGACAGTATATAGGCTATAGGAAGGTCAGGAAGAACCGGGTTCAAGTTCCAGCTCTGACTCATCTGGCTGAGGGACTCTAAGCAAGTCACTTAACCTCTCAATGCTCTGGGCAGCTCTTTATAAATCTCTAGGTTGAAGAGAAGGTGCTGACCTCATCCAGGAGGATGAAATTACAATGAAATTACAGGTTCAGTCCAAAGGAAAAAAAATAAGAGCTCTGATTTCTCCTTTGATTTAAACTTTCCTCACAACAATTCCGGGGGAGAGGGAAGCACAAATATCATCACCCCATTTTACTGAGGAGAAAGTTAAGTGATTCACCTAAGAAAATGGCAAAAAGGCAGCCTAAAGCTGGGTATTCAGACTCCACATCCCACGCACTTTTCACTACCCCAGACCATTATCCCAAAGGTTTGTGGAAACCATCCTCTGTTCCGGGTTAGTTCAAGGAAGGGATGTCACAGACAAGGAAGGGTGGTGGTGCCGGGGGTGGAAGCAGAACTGTAAGAGATAAGGGGGCAGCTAAAAGAGAGCAGAGTCAGGAAGAGAACACCAGGCTCTGGGCTGGGTTCTGGCATGCCTCTCTCCAATCCCCAACACTCCACCTATATCCATTTTTCTGCCACTGAGGCACAATGGTACTGTATTTGAAATCAAAGGTACTGGTCTCAAAACCTAGCTCTGCTACTTGCTACTTGCATGACCTTGAATGAGTGATTTCCCCTATCTGGGCCTCGGTTTCCTTATCTGTAAAATAAAAGGTATGGACCAGAACGATCTTCAAGATCCCTTCCAGCTCTTGATCTGTAACCCTATGAACCTCCTGCCTTTGCTACCCACATTCTGGTCTGATGGAGACACATCCCCAACCTGCAGGAGTTCCAAACCAGGAAGATTCAGCCCCTCCAGGACTGTGGAAATCCATGCTGCTCATCTCAGCAGGCAATGAACCGCCTCCTCAATTCACCCAGGGCCACATCAGCCCTGCTCTTCCTACTCACCTGCCTCTCGAGTTTCTGCTGCCGTAGGGTGCTGCCTTCATCGTCCAAAACACTGCAAAGAAAGAGGCAGGGGGTCAAGTAAGGCCTGGAAGAGGGCTAGTGCTCAGGATCTAAGGCAGAACTCAAGCTGGACGTTCTCAAGGGACCAAAGCTTTAAGATCATAAGACCCAAAGGCACCTAACAAACTCCCTAGGGAACATTCCTGGAGATGTAAATAGGGCTAGGGGCTCCACCCCTGGGAAGGACATACTTTCATCAAGGAGGAAGATGCACGTGTAGTGAGGGTGGGTGGGAAGGGGTACCAAGGGGTACCAAGGCTACACCTACAAAAAGGAGACACCATATCTAACAAGATGAGGTTAATAGGTACAAAAGCAAAATCCTATTTTTAGGTCCAAAAAACAAAACACAAGAACCAGGTCAGGTGAAAAAAGACTTAACATTGTCACATAACCAAAAAAAGTGCTGTCTTTAGCTGCCTTAATGTGGGCAGAGCATCCAGGAGGAAAGTGACGGTTCCTACTGTCTTCTGCTGAATCACACAACATTTGAAGTAACGTGTCTAGCTGTGAACACCACATTTTTAGAAGGACATCAACTGATTGGAGTATGTCCTGAGAAGAGTGATCAAGATGGTAGGAGGACTGGAAATCACACCACATGGGAACTGTCCAGCTAAAGAAGTCTCGCCCAGAACATGAAGGGGCACATAATGGGGGCGCACACGATGGCTGTCATCAAGAAAGGCTGCAATGCAGAAAGATCAAACTGGGTCTGCTTGGTCCCACGGGACAGAACAAGAACCAACAGCTTCCTAACAATACAAGCTGTCAAACTGGGCTGCTTCAAGAGGTGGAAATGAGCTCTCCATCACTGGCAATGTTCACTCTAGATGCCTAGATGGCCACTGGTAGAGGGAATCCATGTTTCAAGTTAGCTGACTTCTGAGGTCCCTGGGATTCTATGACACACAGGCTGGTCGTGGGGATCACTCCCTCAGCCCTTCCCTGGCTCATGACACCCAAGAAGCATTGATCCTCGTTGGTACCTTATAGAAAGGGTCAAGGCTCAGTGTCCTGCACAGAAAATTTCTAAGGCCAGCTCCCTGCCTGATGGACTATTCCCTTTTGCAGTATCCCTGAGAGGCACTTACCCTGCACCTGATCAAACAATTCTAAACCCGGAGAAGTGACTATTTTCCAAAGCCACTCATTCTATTTTCAGACAACTCTGATTGTGAAGTTCTCCCAAATGTCAAACAGAAATCTGTTTCCTTGCAACTTCTAGCCAGCACTCCCAAGATGAACAAAGCTAATCCCTATTATACATACCAGTCTTCCAAACACTAGAAAATAGCTATCATGCTCACTTAACCCCCAATCCTAAGTCTTCTCCTTTCTGAGGCTAAACATCAGCAGTTGCTTCAGCAAACTGTCATGTGGCACCATCCTGGTCATGATCCCCTGGGTGTTCTCCAGTTTCTCAAGGTCTCTCCTAAAATGTGGTACCCAGAACTGAACATACTATTTCAGGTGTGGTCTGATCAAAGCAGAAAACAATGGAGCTGTTATCTCCCATGCCTCTACTTATATAGTCTTGGGGCGCAGTGGTTTCTTTGCTTTGTTTTTGGACTTTTTACAGCTATGTCATACATATGATCCGTGTTGACCTTGCAGTCTGATAAAACACCAAGTTTTTTTTTTAAAAAAACAAGCACTTCTCCAGCCATGCCCCTATGTCATATCATCATTTTTTTTTACTCTAAGCCAGGGGCTTTACATTCATCCCTATTAAATGTCATCTTATTAGATCCATCCCACTGCTCTAGCCTACTGAGATATATTTGGAGGCAGATTCTTGTGTGTATTAGCTATCCTCCCCCCATTTCATATAAAGCTGAAAAGTGTGGGTAAGCATGCTATCTATACCTTCATCTAACCAAGTCAAGAGTTCTTAACCTTTCATTTGCCATGGGCTCCTTGGGCAGTCTAGTGAAGCCTATGGACTCCTTCTCAGAATAACAGATTGTTCCCCTACATTCATAATCGAAGGAACTGCAAAGTTTCAATTAGAGGTCAGTGACAAAAATGGGAATTTTTTCCTCATCCAAGTTCACAAACCCCCTGCAATCTATTCATGGACCTCCAAGGGATTTGTGGACCTCAGATTAACAACCTCTTATCTAAGTTGTAATAAAAACATTGAATGGAATAGGACCCAGGACAGAGCCTTATAGGACTCCCCTAGAGACAACTCCAAGTTGAAATATATTCATTAAAATCACCTCTTTGGCATTTCACCAATTCCAAAACTAAATGTACTTTCCTAGAGCTCATATCTTTCCATCTTGGCCACAAGAAAATCATGAGCGATTTTTGTCAAATAGGCTGGAGTCAGATTATGGAGAGCCACGAATGCCAAGATAACCTTGGACCATATTCAGTAGACAATAAATAGCCATGAAAAGATTATGAATGGAAGAGTGACACGATTAAAGCTGTCTAAGAAAGATTGTCTGACAGGGAAGCACCGATTGGAGAAGGTGAAAATTGGAACCAGGTAAGTCAGATAAGAAGCAAATACAATTGTTCAAAGAGAAAGTAATGACTTAATTCTTGGTCAACCCCTGCTGGTTCACACTGATTACCAATTCCCCTTCAGAAGCACTCGCAAATCATTCATTTAATAATCTGTTCTAGAATTTTCCCTGAGGTCGATGACAAGCTCACTGGTCTTTAGAGTTTGCAGAATTCATCTTCTCCTCCTCTTGGAAAATCAGCAAAACTTTGCCCAAGTCCAATTCTGTGGCACCATTGTTTTCCCACACTTCCTCCAAGATTACAGAGAGAAGCTCAATAATCACATCTATAGGCTCTTTCAGTTCCCCGGGAGACCATTCATGTACCCGGGAGACTCTGATTCAATACAATCGGCCCTGGATTTTGATCTTCATTCACCCATTTTTTTCCCACTCTTTCCCCAGTAGAAATATCACTTTTCTTGTTAGTGAAAATGGAAGTAAGATTAAAGGTGGTAAGATCTATTTTCTCATGGTTGTCCTTGGATGTTGTCCCACATCCCCCAAGCAGAGGGCTTCTCCCTTCTAGTGCATTCTTCTGGCTTCAAATAGAGCCAAAAATGCCCTTACAGTTGCCATTAGCAACAGCTAATGGCTGCCCAAACCTCATTATCACCCTGCCTTTAAGACTTCCTGACATGATTATGACGTGTCCTAATCCCTTTAGTCTTCTTCCTTGGTAATCTACCCATTCACCTCTCCCCTGTTTCTTTTTTCTGTTTCTTGTCCTGTATTATCTTCCAATATCAAAGAGTTCCTTATGCAACCACATCAGTCTTTTCAAACTCTTCCCTTTTTTTCAATTCTAACTCAATTGTTAGTTCACTGGAATTAATTATTGTTAATTATTAGAAGCATCTCATCCTTCTTTAATATTTTTTCCTTCCAGAGTCTCAGGCCATGTTTATCTCTGAACTTTTAGAAAATCACTCACCTATAGTCTAGGGTAGGAATATTTCAATTTCCTCTTTGACCATCAGGATGCTCCAGGCCAGGAGGTGACCAGAAAGAAGTTCACAAGGGATTTTTGTAAAATGGATAGGCTGGAGGTTCACTGACAGAACAGTGGTTTTAATTAATAAATGTCAGCCTGAAGTTGTCTTTAGGAGAGTATTGCAAGGTTCTGTCCTGTGTCCTGTTCTATTCAACATTTTCATTATGACTAAGTCATAATAACACTTTAAGATGATGTGGTCAGTTTCTTATCATTTTCATTTCATGAATCAGTTATTTTATGAACTTCCAGAATGAGCCAGGACAAATGAGGCCCCCAGCAAATATATTTCCCCTTCTACCTCCAGGAAGAAGAAAAAGAGGGGTACCCAACCCATGGGGGAGGTCAGGACCCAATGTAGGAGGGCACTGGACTTCCCTCGTAGATGGTTGCCCCTGGCTATAACCCAGTCCAGCATCTGAAATCAGATAAAGGATCCACAGGCTAGGGAATTATATAAACACCTGCACAGTTCCTACCCCAGCTCAAAGGCACACGGTCTCTCCATGACAAGGCATCTGCTCAGGTCCGAGACAACATCTGGATGCTGCTAGACAAAGAAGACAGCAGTTCTCTGCCAATTCATAAAGCCCCACAGCAATGAGCACCTTCCCATGCTTCACTGGCCACACTCTCTTGGGGAAAAGGCTTTCATCTGGTCACCCAGGATAAGCAACAATTTACACCGGGAGGCAGGAGCAGGTTTGGCCGTGGAAACATCACTTCTTTGTTCTCATCTGGCTGGGAAACTGAATGTCCTTAGTAGAATCATGGGTTTAAAGTAGGAAGGGACCTTAGAAGTCACTTACTTCAACCCCTTCATTTGACAGATGAGAAATATGAGGGTCCCAGGGGCTGAGTGGCCACACAGGTAAGACACAGAAGAGCTGCAATTTGAACTCAGGTCTCTAGACTCCCAATTCTTTTCCACTGTGTCACCCTGCCTCCCACGGGGTGTCCCGAGGCCATGCTAAATAATGACCTCTAGGTCCTATGTCGCTGATGGGAAGGGACCAGTCCAGAGACCTGAGTTCTACCCCATGCCCTATCACTAATTCACTACATGACTCCAGCTGAGGCAAATCGCGCCCCTTCTCCGGGCTTCCTCCTCCCTCAAACAGAAGAGGATAAACTAAATGCCCTCGAAAGTAACTCACAGTTGCAACAAATTCTTTGAGGACTCATCCTATAAGTTACAGGCAGTCAGACTTTGGCTCAAGCTCGGGATAAAGAATGTTACAGCTAGAGCTGGTGAGTGAGCCTGAAATGCTTACCAAGTGACAATCTGGAACCCCCTTCTCTGGATGACTTTAAACCCAGGAGACAATATCACCCTCCTGGCCTGGGTTAGAGACAGTCGTGGCAGCAGAAGGAGGGAGACAGCATGGATGACCTCGAGAACAGGCAGACTGTTGAACCGGCCCCTTCCCTCCCAGGATAGGTTGGTACATGACTCCAGTCAGCCTCCAAGTCAAAGAAGCATGGCGCCCCCCACCACCTCCCTCGCCTCAGATGTGAGGGCTGAAAGCTCCCCTCCCACCACCACATCAGGCTGTGTGTGGGCACAGCAAGAGGGCCAATTCATTTTGCCTCTTCATAAGTTTGGCATAATTGAATCGAACACAGGTCCTGGCCTGCTGTATATCCCCAGGGGAAGAGGGGGAGGGAGGCTGTGTGCCCAAGCTGCAACGTTACCAACCGAGCTCCCTGCAGAGTGCACGGTTCCCATTACAAACAAACGGTTGTTCAAGAGAGAACTGTATTTTATTTTAAATGGCGCTCAAATAAAATTGAAAGGCCAAGGTCAAATGGCCACGCACCAGGATGAAACAATAGATGCAGGGATCTGAGCTCCAGAAATCTCATCTCATATCAAGACTGGTTGTGATCACGGTGCCAGATGCTTTTGGATCTTGGGTACCCAACTGGCATCGAGCCAATGAGCCGCCCCCAGCCTAGGACTCAGAAGACCTAGGTTCTTGCCCTGGAGAGATAGGAAAACTGATGAAAAGAGGGCTGAGTTTGAAGTCAGGAGAGATCTGGGTTTAAATCCCAGTTCTGAGACTGATCAGTATATTTACCAGGGCGATCACTTAAACTGTCTGTACCTGTTTCCTCTTCGGCAAAAATGAGGCTAAAGATATCCAGAGTCCCTATTTCACTGGGTTATTGTGAAGAAGGGGCTTTGGAGACTTTAAAGATAGAGATAGATAGATAGATAGATAGATAGATAGATAGATAGATAGATATAAAAAGAGAGATGGATGGACAGATAAATGGATAGATACAAACACATATTTACACACACATATAATTTTTATTGTCTCACTGAATGACCTAACATCACTCTCTCCCCACTATGTAAAGTTTCTTCCCTACGTAAAATGCGGGTGATAACTCCTGCCCTGATTGCCCTATAGGACTGTTGTGAAGAAAATGCCGTATAAATTACAAAGGAACGTAAACTATGACTATTAGAAATCAGAGAGCACTTTGGAAACCATATAGCACCATCAGTCAGTATCAGGGAAAATGTTTTTACTCTTTCTTTTCCTGGACATCCTGGGGAATGAATTTCTTTTCATCCGTCTAGAGTCTTGTTCATCCTTCTCTTGGTGTCCGGTCTGACCGGTCTAGATTGACGTTTGCCCTACAGATGACAAGAGACTGGCCCTGTCCACAGCCAAAAGGCACCCAAATACTGCATGTATGACAAGGAAGTGCTTGGTCACCGGAGGAATTGACAATGCAGAGGCAGTCACTCACAAAAATGGCAACATCACCGGGTGAAGGGAAATCTTAGCCAGCTCTTTCCCTTTCTGCTTGATAAAGGAAGCCATATATCCATCACTCATGACACAGGGTCAGTTTGCTACCTGGTCCATCAAGCCACGTTGCACTGACTCACAGTGACATCCCATCTGGCTTAATCAGCTGTAAATCACAGCTCCAACCGCCTGGGCTCTCAGCTACGTTGTTGGCTTCCATCAGGCCATTTCACATCACTGAGTAGATGGACAGTCTACGTCACCCCACTCACGCCTTGGTGGCACCTTCCCTCTGCCCAATCTGCGTTCTAGGGTCTGGGCTAAGTTGCCACAAAACTGCTTTCCATGATCCTGGCCCCAGCCTTCACTCAAGCCCAGAGAGAAGGCACTGGCCAAAAGACAGATGGGACAGATATGAAAGTCATCTTAAATAGCCGTAGTGCTGTGAGACAGAGAAGGTTCCGCTCAGCCCCAGAGGGTAGAGCGTGTGGGTGGTGGTGGTGATGGCAGTGGTGATGGTAGCAATGGCAGCAGCACTCGTGAATGGAAGGCTACAAGAACTCAGATAAATGCTGTCCTAGCAACAGCCCTGTGACATGGGTGACCATTATCAGCCCTATCTGGCAGAGAAGAAAACTGACCCTAAGAGAGAAGTGACTCAACCAAGGAGATGGCTAGTAAGGGGCAGAGCTGGGGCATAAGTCCAGGCCAAATAGGACAAGTCCTCTCTGAATAGGGTACTTCATCAACCTTAAAGCATTCATCAATGTGAGTTATAACTAATGTTGTTACTAAGCAGGCAGCTAGGTGGCATCAAGGCTGGAGTGCTAGATTTGACATCAAGAAGAGTCAAGGCTGAACAACGCTCCTGACCCAGACTAGCCGCGTGACCAAGTCATTTAATAATAATAGCTAACATTCATAGGCACTCTGCATATATTGTCTCAGTCTAAGTTTCTACAATATGTACCAAGGGGGTGAAAACAGCATTGGCTTCATGGGGTTGTTGTGAGGATCAAACAAGGGAAGAGAAGATGATAACGTGAAAGGGGCAGAACCAGACGAGAACTGTCCAAAAATGGAACTGGCCTCTGGGAAAGAAGTGAGTTCCCCATCCCTAAGAGTGCTCTAGCAGGACCGGGGGAACACCTGTCAAGAATGTTTTAGAGAGGGTTCCTGCACCCACTGGTGGGAGATGGGTGCTGAATTGGAGTAGATGGTTGAAGGATTCTTTCCTGCCTCTCCTTGATCTAAGTGTGAAAGCATAATTCACCTGATTAATCAAGAGACCAAAGCTGCTACTTGGATTCTGCTTTCAAAGGAAGAGGTCATGTGCAAATATGTTAAGGTTTGTGTGTGTATCTCTCTCTCTCTCTCTCTCTCTCTCTCTCTCTCTCTGTCTGTCTTTGTGTCTGTTTATCTATCTCTCCCCTTCTCTCTCTCCTTCTTCCTCTCTTCCCCCCTCTCATTTTCTCCCCCTTATCTGTCTGTGTCTCTCCCCCTTCCCCTTCTCTCTCTGTCTCTCTCTATCTCCCTGTTTCTCTCTGTCTCTATCTCTCTGTCTCTGTCTCTCTCTGTCTCTGTGTATCTATCTCTTTCCTTCTCTCTCCCCTCTCTTTTTCTTCCTCCCTCCTTTTCTCTCTCTCTCTCTCTCTGCCTACCCCCACCCCCTAAAAAAGCCTGCTTACTCCCTCCCCCCAGCCCCACATTCAGCAGCTCTTGCTCATTCTACCATTCCTAAGAATTCAATTAAGAACGACTCCTCTGGGGTGTGTGCAAGAGCCTGATGAACGGCACGTCCAAGGCGAAACGCCCGGGCTTGCTAAACAGCAGCCTGTGTTCCACACTTCCTGCCTTAATGGGATTTCACAGGCCCAGGAGCTCAGAGCTCTCCAAACTGAGAGGAAATCCATTTCTCCATCACTAGGTGAGAAGGGAGCCCAGGACCTTTCTTCAGAGTGGGTGACTTGGGTGGAGACCAGCCAGCGGAGACTCCTAGGCCTCTTTGGACTAGCCTGTGGAAGGCAGGGAGTGAGGAAGGGCAAGGAAAGAAAGGAAAAAAGAAACAGAGCCATAGCAAGGGTGGGGAACCCTTGGCCTCAAGGCCACCATTCAAGGTCTTCAAGGGGGGCCCTTTGACTGAACCCAAACTTCCCAGAACAAATCCCCTCGATAAGAGGATTCGATCTATAAAACTTGAACTCAGTCAAAAGGCTGCTTAAGAAGTCTCTGTAAAAAGAAGGGGCTGGTCTCGATGACCTCTAAGATCCCTCCCTACTCTAATTCCATGATCCAGTGACCGGCTGGGTCAGCGGAGGGATAAACTAGAGAACCAGGCTGCACCCCCAGGCCTCACACCCACCTCAGCCACCTGCCAAATTACACCATGCAAGGAATAACCTTGGGTCTCTGGGTAGAGGAGAAGGAATAGCAAAATTGAAAGAAAAAAGAAAAGCATACCTCCTGTGGAGGATGATTTTTCCTGGGAGAAAAACTGTATTTCCTGGGGGAGTCATAGCATATCCCAGAGTGACCAAGTAAATCAAGGCATGTCATGTGAATAGCAGCATGCCCTGGGTAAACCAAAGCACATGCTGAGTACAACAACAAGGCCTGAGGGAATAACTCATTTAGAGCCGAGACCCCTTGCTTTCCCCACCCCTTTCCCACAGCCCCCCAAATGCTCTATTTCCCTCTCTACAGCTGAGCCTCCTCCCTCTCCGATTTTTTCTGTCTTTCCACATTAGCAAGTCACCATCCACACCTTCAGATGGCACTGGCTTTTTTAATTATGCCAGCACTGCGGACAGTTGTTGCCAATAGAACAACCTCGGGCTTCTGGCTGTGACCACCACCACCACCCCCTTGCCCAGCCCAGGAAGGGAAGGAATCCTGGCTGGACTCAAGACTCTCACATCTTTCAGGTGCAATCTACAGGCTTTTCCAAGTTCATATACTTACCTCTGAGCAACTGCAGGGTTGAGAAGGTCATACATCACAGTATCAGGTATCAGACACTGAGCCCCGAAGGCCAATCCAGCTTTTAAAGAATCCAAGATGGATGGAGCCACCAGGTCACCAGATAGGTGCCTGTCCCTGCGAGGTACTACCAGCACCCAGGCCGCCTGAGGCCATTGCTGTCCCAATGCCTAGCTAAGCTTATCAGCTGTCTAATTTGGGCATCCCACTGACTTCTACCTGTCCCTGTTTCCCACTGACCTGCCTGGTTCCTCAACTTAATCAACCAAGGTTTATGAAGCGTCCTACTATGTGCAAAGTACCATGTGCTGGGCCCTGGGGAAATATAAAAGTTTAGATAAGACCTGGCCTCTCTCTGCCTTAATGGAGGTCGCAATTTGGAGAGACAAATACCCAGCTCTAAAACTCATCAGGCTGCAAACAAGATACTATTCATGGTCCCCAGAAAAGGTGGTGAGGGGGGAGAAGGAAGGAGGTTATATCCTGGCTATGCTTTTGCCCACCAATTCATCTCAACAAGCATTTATGGTCCAGGCAAATGCCCGTAAGGAGTTCCAGTCTCCTGGGTGGCACCGGCAACATATACTAAGTCCTTTCAAAAATGGAAGAATAATGGTAACTGGCCTCGAGAGGGCAGGATCACGATAGACCTTATGTAGGAGTCAGATTTCAGAAAGCTGAGGATTCTATGAAGCTGAAGGTGCAGGCCTGGGTAAGGTATTTCATACATGGGGGAGCCAACTATACAAAAGCACAAAGATGGGAGATGGAGGTGTTGCCCCAGATCTTTGCTGCCCTGGCCCCCTTCTCAGGAAGTCACCTGGTACAGAACGTAGGTTTGTGGACTATAGACCTCTCTACCTTCAATGGCATCACGAGCTCCCCCAGGCTGCCCTGGATGAAACCTGAGGACTCCCAGGCATCAGCATGGTTTGGGTTATTAACCCCTTGTAGGCTGTGCCTCGGTCCACATGAGATGCTGGAAGAGCTGATTGGTCCAGAAGCATGGGGAAGCATTTTCAGCTCCCAACATCACATCACTATATGGTCTACCCCCGTCCTGTCCCAGGGAAAAGGCTAAGCCCCGGGTGCCCCACGGCCAGCCAGGAATCTCTGCGTCCATCAGCCAGTACAACTGCTAGGACGTGAGAGAAACCAACGTGTGGAAAGATGTGTGTTTGCATTTGGACACTGGGAGGGCCACTGGCTTACAGAGCAATTAGGCTAATGCTATGAATTGTTTCTTGAAGCTGCCCAAGATTCTGTAAAGAAATAAGCCTTCTCTTCCTGTGAATGCGAAGTGTATGTGGTTATTACTGAATGTGTCATGTACAAGGGGTATAGTAAGACCATAAAGGGCTTGGGATAAAAATCTAAGGGAGGGGGAGGTGATCATAGGTTAAGTGGGTAGGAAGATCAGCAGGGCAAGACACACGCTAAATGTTTCACTGGACTTAGTGGGTACCAGCCAGGCCCACTGATATCTGTTACGGGCAGGAAGTAGAGGTGGGGCAGCTGGGTAGCAGAGTGGATAGAATACTGGGCTTGGAATCAGGAAGATTCATCCTGGTGAGTTTAAATCCAGCTTTAGACACTGGCTATGTGACCCTTGGAGGTCCTCTGGTCCAGTGCCCCCTTCTTACAGATGAGGAAACCAGGACCTTGAGAAGAGAACTGGCTTTAGCTAAAGGTCACAAAATCGGTCACCGACAAAACTAGGATTCTAATTCGGGCCCTATAAGCCCAAAGCCAGTATTCCTTCCTGAGTCCAATCAGTCACCAAGGAACCTACGATCTTCCCTCAGGGAAGAGATTCTCTTAGAGTTTCACTGTACCCCAAACACATGAGGTATATAATAAGTGACCATGTACCACAGGATGGAGAAATGGCCTTCTAGATTTCTTAGGAAGGGGAAAGGGGAGTCAGGGAGAGAATTTTTAACTTAAAATTTTTCAAAAAGAATGTTAAAATTGTTTTTACATGCAATTGGAAAAAAATAAAATATTATTTTAAAAAAGAAAAGAAAAAATCAAATTTAATCCCACCACCAAGAACAACAACAAATCAACCAAAAAGACATCAGAACAGAAGTTATTCCGTGGCAGAAGCCCATCACAGTGAGGTCAGTTATTGGCTGGATCTGACAGAAATCACCTGCTTTTACATTTCTGTCCTTCTTGGACAGAAGGAAATCTCTGCTCTTTCTGGGACAGAAGCCCTATGCCAGGGTAGGAACATTGGTCTTAGAGAGAAAAAGACACAATTCTAAGTCCCCAGCTCTAATACTTAACTCAATGTAGCCTTGAGCCAGATCGTTTTAGCTCTCTGATCCCCAGGATCCTCATCCGCAAAATGGGGGTGCTACTGCTTTCACTACCTAGCTTACAGGGTGGTGGGAAAAAAAGCACTTTGTAAACCTGAAGGCCCTGGAGAATTAAGATGGGATAGGGGCAAGGTTGGGACCTGTGACTTCATCATAGAGGAAACTCCGTGAAATTTACAATATTTGAGAGTGGCTTAGATTCCCTGAGAAAGTAAGTGATTTAAGGGGCAGCTACGTGGCACAGCAGAGAGAACACCGGCCCTGGAATCAGGAGGACATGAGAGAGAGAGAGAGAAGAGAGAAAGGAGAGAAAGGAGAGAGAAGAGAGGAGAAGAGAGGGAAGGAATGAAGAAGGAAATTGAGCGACATGCTTGAGGTCACACAGCTAGCATGCTTCAGAGGTGACTCCAAAGCCAGATCTCTATTGACCACACTGGGATGCTGCCGCCGCCACTGATGATGATGATGATGATGATAAGAGGCAGCAATGGTATAATGAATGGCTGAAGAAATGGACCCAGAATTGGGAAGACCTGGCTGAGTCCACACGCTGGCTGAGTGATCCTGGGCATCACTTCATTGTCTCTTTAATGATCTTCATTGGAAAAGGGGGCTTCCTCAGGTGGGAGCTCCCCATACCAATTAAAAGACAGGTCCAGGGTAAAAACTAAGGATTATATAGCAGCAGTAATAGAGATGGCATTGATATGGCTGAGGGTAACTGAGCGGGGTTGGCGGGAAGAAGGGATTGCATTTTCTAAGCCTTTGAGGCCCGTTCTAAATTTCCAGCTGCCCCTGTAACAGAGGGTCCTTTCTCTCACTGGGGGTGGGAATTGGCTGCTGTTACTTGAAGCTGAAGACCCGGGGATACTGCAAAGCTGTGAAATGGGATTCTAGGAAAGGGCCACTCCCCCGGTGTGCACTGCCAACCTGAAGATGACTCATCAACTGGTAAACAGGGGAAGTAGCCGGATCAGGCAGCTGGGCCCGACAGGTGCAAAATGTTCATTGGACCCAGCCTGTGTCTCTGGCTCTGTGAGCTGGGCCTGACCATTAAAGGGGTACAGGATGCTGCCAAGCTGGACCTTAGTGGAAAGTTCAAGAAAGTCAGCTTTCCTCCCCCCTGCCCAAATGTCCCCTCCCCACTCAGTTGTAAAATGGAGTAAAAAAAAAAGATGGGGGCATCCCAAGGGGCTAGCTTTAAGAGGTACAAATCGTGTTTCAAGCTTGAGGTCTACAGATAGGCCAAGGTTAGGCTGAGAGACCAGAAATGGAGTCTTCCTAGTCTCCAATCATTCGAGAGGCTGCTGGCCCAGACCCAGAGCAGTTGCAGCAGCGGCCAAGCTCTCTGGGTTCAAATAGAGATTCCAATGTCTCTGGGTAAACTACAGTCTCAGGCTCCATCAATATAGGACTTCAAAGGAGCTCACAATAACCTGAGGGAGCAGCTTTTGAGAATATGACTGTTCCCATTTTAAAGATGAGGGAAGAGAGGTTCAGGAGGTTTGTTTTAACCCAAATTGTGTCTCAGGCAAATTGAGAAAGGGGAAGGCAAGTTTGCTGATGCTAAGCCTAAAAAGAAAATACTTTCATTCTCTTAGAGTCTGGGGAAATCTGAGAATCAGCAAAGAAAGAAACCCTTTGGGGAAGAAGTGGAGGGGGCAGACAAGGTGCTTCACATCCCTAAACAGGGAATGTCTGTAAGGACCTTCGCAGAGCCCAGGGGTGACTCTCCAGGAAGGAATGAGATGCTCCCCAGACAGGCTCATTGCCCACCTGAGGGGGGACCCTGGCACTGGAAGGAAGGCCAGACCTGGTCATTTCCTAGAACTTGCTCTGGGAACCCCGCCCGGTTGCCTTTGCTTGGCCACCTGCCACCCCCATGGACACCCAGACGCTTCACCAGGAAAGGGCCGAAGATTTATTTTTGGCCTCAGATGATGAAATGTCAGCTTTCCGGGGAGATTGCTGTGGAGCGGTGTTCCCAACACTGATTTTATTTAAAACCACCCATCCCACTAAAAACAGCAGAGCTGTAGGCCGACACCAGAAGGAGCAGAGCCACTAGGGCAGGGGAACCTGGACCCAGGCGTCCTGGTATGCTGTCCTGGGGCTTCCTTGACACCAGAGCTCCATGTTCCAAGATGGAACAATCCCAGGGAAAACAGGACAGGTGGTCAGTGTCTGATGCTCTTTCCAAGGGAAGGAAGAACGCGCCTGGGGAGTCCCAGTCATGGGAAAGTTGGCTTCAGGGACACATGCCAATGCACCGGCTCCCAGAGCCTAGCAAGCCTGCTCCGCCACCATAAGCTCATTTTCCAAAACTGACACCAACCCTGTTCTACCAGAAGTCAAGACTCAAATGTGACCATGCCAAGTCCCTTCCCTTCTCTGGGCCTCAGTTTACCCACCTACAAATTAGATTGTTAGACTTTACAACACCTAAGGACTCTTTTGGTTCTAACGTTCTAGGATCTACAACCCCCTCAAATCCCAAATCCAAATCCATAGGATTGCAATGGAAGTAGTGAGCTCCCCGAGGTCAGAGACTGTCTTTTACCTCTTACTGTATCCCCGGTGCTTAGCACAACGCCTGGCACGTAGTAGGCACTTAATAAAATTTTGCTGAATTGAATTGAGTTGAAGTAAGGGGCAAAACTCTACACCAGGTGAAAGATGCCAGGAAAGCCCCAGGCTCCTTAGTGCCTTTAAAAACAGATCTTCAAGACCCTACTCTGAGGACCTACTACAGAAGTAGAGGCTAGAGATGGTCTGAGGGTATAAGCATGCCAAGTTGGGCCAGGCAGGAGGTGTCCCTGGTCTCTGGGGAACCAGCTGCAGAGCCCAATCTCATTAAATCAGAAAATTCTGGAGCTAGAAGGGCAGTCCTTTGAGAACGGCTAGTCTAACTCTCTCGCCTGACAGATACAAAGGAGACAGTGACTTATCCAAGATCGCTCTGGGAGTTAGCTGCCAGGATAAAATCTCATGTTTCTGATGCCCGCGAAGGTGCCATCCCCAGTCAGGCTACAAGTCCTGCTAGGGGCAATCCAGAACCAAGAGTAGGAAAGAACATGCCCTTGGAAGAGTTGGCAGCAATAAAAGGCTGGTTCCTGAGGTCATGGAGACTCCAAGGCTAACGAGAGATGCAGGAGGGGAGTCAGCTAAAATAGCTTGGGAAAAACACTCACAAAAAGGGGAGAAAGGTGACCAAAATTTGTGTTTCCATTTAAAAAACAAACCTCAGCAGCAGAGAGGTCTCCCTTCTATATGCTAGAACAGGGCAGGCACGGCATCAGCCCTCACCCCTCAGCCCCAAGCCTTTGCTAGCCTTGTACCTCCTCCTCCTCCCCTTTGTGGGCTGCTGGCACCAGCCTCAGCTATCCCATCCCTGGGGTACTGCTGTGCCCCACTCCACTACCAGGTGACATGCTGGCGTGGACACTGCCAAGACAGAAGAGCTGCGTCTGTCTCAGTGGGAGACGGCACATCTCTCAAAGGAGGGCCAGTGAGAAATATGAAAAGCCAAGAAGTGGAGGTCCCTTTGAAAAGTTAACGAACATACACTCTCAGAACCTTTTCTTTAGCAATGGTGACAGTGCCTGGTCCCACAAAGCTGGCCTCTGCCCCATCGCACTGTTGTTAATTATAATTAATTAATTAATAATTAATTAATTGTTAATTAATCATCATCTAAATCATTAGATTTAGAGCTGGAAGGGACCTTGTTGATACTGAGTCGTTTTCAGTCGGGTTATCTTGACAAAGATACTGCACTGGTTTGCCATTTCCTTCTCCAGTTCAATTTTACAGATGAAGAAACTGAGGCAAACAGGGTGAAGTGATTTGCCCAGGGTCACACAGCTAGTAAGTGACTGAGGCCAGATTTGAACTCAGGAAGAAGAATCTCTCTGACTCCAGGTCAACACTCTATCCACTGCCCCTCCCCTCCACCCCCCTGCAGCTGCCCTTAGAAAGGAACCTTAAGGACCATGAAGTCCAACATTTTGCACAAGGAGAAACTGAAGCAGACAGCAAATGACTGGCCCAAGTGTCTGAGATGAGATTTGAATCGAGGTCTTCTTGACTCCAAATCCAGTGTCTTACTCACTTCAGCACCCCATCTCCACCAAAAGGATTCATCACCCCCATCATCATTCATCGATCAAGCATTTAAATGCCCCAAAGCGACTAGGAACCATTCTAGGCACAAAAATGAACATGGTGCCTGTAGGCCTACTACTGGCTGAGAGCCAGGGAGGTACAATGGACTTGGGAGTATGAAAGACAGTGACTTTAGCCATCACTGTGTCACTTACTAGCTGCGACCTTGGGCCTCATCTATAACATGAGGACAGGAAAACCTGACTGTCCTCCCTCCTAGAGGTCAGAGGGTGCTCTATAACAAGGAAAGTCCCGGTCCGGGGGCTTTCCATTTTTACCACATTGACACTACAGTGGTGTTAAAAACTGGGGGTCTCCTTCTAAAATTCCACCATGTAAATGTAAGCAGTCATAGCAGTTAAAAGCAGTAAACAGACACCCACAAAGGTCCCACTGTCTGGAGTCCTGTAGAAAAGTTTCAGCTGGGACACCAGTGGGAGTCCCAACCTCACCTAAAAGGAGGTCCAGCTCAGAGGCCGGCTCCAGAGTCTGCTCAGAGGAGGACTGGAAGACATCTCTGCCCGCAGGGCCAGATGGGATTAGCTAAGGAGAATTCCTCCTCTCAGTCAACCTGACAACCTTAAGCTTCAGAAAGGGTTTCTGTTTTACAGCTCTTTCTCCTTTAATTCCCAGGAAAAGTTTTAAAGCCAGGATTATGTCCACTGAATTAAGGGAAGGAGAGCCTGCTCATGTCCAGCTCTGGAAGGGAGGGAGGAGGTAGAGTGGGAGAAGAGTAGAGGGTGTGGACTAAACACTCACTTTCTCTCGTCAGAGTAAGAAAGGGAGGAAACGCTCTGGGGAAGCTGGATGGGCTAGGAATGCCCACACTGGGCTCTCAGCAGCAGGGGATGCTGGGATACAACACCCTGCTACAGGACTAAGTGAAGATTCCCTCCCTCTTACAGAGGGTCGCATTGCCAAGACCATATTGGGACGACTGATTTTTCTTTTTACACAGGCTTCATTTTGTTCTGAATTTATTTTCCCCCCAAAAGATTCCCACCACCATTTCTTGCTCCCCTCTTGGTTCTTTCAGTTTCCCCAAAAGGGTGCGGAGATGAGGGAATGAGAGGGTACCCTCCTCAGAACATCCTCTCCAGGTGTCAGATTTTGCTTCCCAGGAGAGGGGGCCCTGAATTCTGGGAGTCAGATGTACAAGGTGTCTCAGTCCTCAGAGCAGCTAGGTTTTACCAGTTTGAACCTTCCTCTTAGCCTCAGTTTACCAAGAACCATAGCTCAAGATGTGCCTGGTTAGCCCAAAATCAAAAGACTTCTCAGTAATTCTTCCCTCCCCCCAAAATGGCTTCACTCAGAACACTCCAAGCCCACACCCAGAGCTTCAAGAAACGAGCCTGAAAGCTTTTTTTTTTTTTTGCAATCACAAACACCTCAGAAAGACCTTTCCTCCCCTCAGAAAAACACTGGCCCACAGAACTAACAGAGTCCCAGCTGGCACCCAAGAAGAGCTCACTCATTCATTCCTTAGTCCTGACTGCTTCTATGGTTGAGGGGTGAGGGCCAGACAGGCAAGAAATGGGGACAGGAATAAGGAAGCCTCCCCCTCCCCCACCACCAGCCTGGGCCAGCTTCCTCATTGACTGTCTAACCCCCAGCTGTCAGGCCAGGACAGCAGGAGGGCTGGTATCCAAGGGGTTCTCAGAAGCAAAATGTTCCCTTGTAGGAACAGCCCCCCCTCTATTCAGAGCGGCATTACTTGGCCAGGCTCTAGATTCACAGGCCAGAGGAATCAAAAGAGGTAGCAGATGTGGGACCATGCTAAATGACAGGACGTGTGAGTCTATAACTATCTCCATTCCTGTATCTGAAGGTGACTGTGTCCCATACGGTTTGAGATGGCTTGGGGAAGGGGATAGTTTGTCTGCAGTTAGAATCAGCCCTATAAAGGCACAAGCCTTGTCCTTCAGGAGGTTTTGGTTCCTGCTACATACGCCCCTGGGGTGAGAGAGCAGTCACTTAAATTCACCCCAAGGAGGTTTGCAGACAGATCTGTGTTTAATAACCCTCTGGGTGTTTCCAGCTGGTCTCTGTTCACGAATACCTAAAGCTCTGTGTCTGGAAGCGGCAAATATCATCAAAGCCTCTCCCAGGAGCAAGTTTTGTAAAGAAGGGAAGGGATAAGATGCCACTGGATATGGAGTGGCTCAGGGTATCCTAATTCTGTCCCAAGGCTGGCTCCCTGGTGGCAGACGGTGGATAGGGCCACAGATACCCTCACATGTCCTTGAGCCTGGGGGGGTAAGTGTGCCAAGCACCGGGACCCCCTCCTGCAAGCAGCTCATCGGTGTCCAGCACCTTTGACGCACATGCTTCTGTAGGAGAGGTCGGGGAGACAGACTCTGTAGCCCATGGCAACAGGGAGCCAATGGGAGGCCAAGAAGAGGGGGCTGCCATGGCGACATGGCGATCATCAGCTCTTCTCCCCAGCAGCAGCAAGGTGGGGGCTGGACCCAAATGGAGGGGATAGCTGAGGCAGGAGGTGGAAGGGTGTTCCAGGTGCAGGGATCAAGGCTCCACCTGCCTGGAAGAGAGCCTAGCTCGGGTCCCAGGCCAAGATCTGACCCTGCCTTTGGCTCCCCACTGGGGTCCAGTGGATGCAGAGGGTGGGGGTAGAATAACTCCACGTCGGGAGCCCGTGTGACTGCTTGCTGTGGAGTTTGTGAATGGGCGAGCGGTGTATCTACCCGCACCTCTCTGTGGACTGTGTCTGTCCCTCGGTTGGAGTCCTTGCCTCAGACTGTCACAACCGTGGGTGCGGAGTGGGGGGAGGGGTTCCCCGATTTTCTCACTTATCAGGTCCACCCCAGAGATGGGTCCGAGAATAGAGATCTGAGGGGGCTTTGTAAGACCCCCAAGTCCTCCGTGATCTTGCAGAGGAAGAAACCCAGGGTTACAAAGCGGCGGATCCAGGGCTAGGAACAAACCCAAACCCGCTCTTTCCACTGCAAACAGCTCCTCCCCAAGTGCCCGGCCCACTGGCCGGGGTGTTCCTCCCACAACCCCCGGTGTCCCGCGTGCCCAGGCCAAGCCGCGTGGGGACAGGGACACGGAAGGAGCCCCACACGGGGACACGGAAAGGGGCAGGGCAGGGGCGCGTGGGGGCGGGGGGCGGCCAGTGGCCCGGTACCTGTAGCGGATCCAGTCGGAATGATGCTTGGAGGTCATGTCTCCCGGGGGGACCTGGCCGCTGGAGGCTTGGGGGGCGGGGGCCCCGGGCCGGCGGGGCCTCGGGGGGCTGCTTCGCGCGCCCTGCTCAGCTCCCGGGGGCTCGGCCCGGGCCGCCTCCGCATCGTCCGCCGGCGGGCTGCCGGGGGACAGTTCGAGGGAGGGCGCGGGCTCAGTCCCGCCGCGGCCCGTCCGCCTGCTCCCCGGGCCCTGGCCCCGGCCGCGGCTCCGGCTCCGGCTCCGGCTCCGGCCCCGGCTCCGGCCCCAGCTCCGGCCGCATGGGCCAGGGAGGGGCTGCGGGACGCGCCGAGGGACGCCGCTGGCCCGGGCCGCTGGGGAGCTCGAGGTCCCCGGGAGGCGCGCGCGAGGCCGGTCCTGGGCGTCTGGGCGGGCTGCGTGTGTGTGCGTGTCTGTGTGTGTGTGTGCGTGTCTGTGTGTGTGTGTATGTGTGTGTGTGTGTGCGCGCGCGTGTGTCCGTGTCTGTGCGCGCCCCGCCCCGATCCGCTCAGTGCGCCCGCCCCCGCTCGCTCGCCTAGGACGCGCCCCCCAGGCCGCAGCCCCTCCCCGCCTATCCCGCAGGGCGATAGCGGGGCTGGGGCAACGTACTGATGGGAGGGTGGGGGGTGGGGGACGCCAGCCCCTCGGGCACCCCCTGGGCCGGAGCTAATCCCACCCGCCACCTCCAGCACGAACGCAGCTCCCCGTCGGGACGCTGCACGTTTGGATATAAGAAATTCATAGTACCATGAAATTCCTCCTCTCCCGAAGGGGCAAATGCAGGGCTCCCGCCCCCCAGGCTCCTGGCCCAAACCCTGGACCAAAGTAGCTCAGCCCCACTTATTCAGACCCCAAAGAGTGAGGATGGGGGCGAGATCTGGTTTGGCCCAGGAAGCTGTTGTAAAAGTGTGGGATTCCTAGTCAGGAAACCTGGGTCCGAGTCCGAGCTTCCACACCCATTAGCTGTGTAGGCCTGGGCAAGTCACTCTTCCTCTTGAACCCGAACCCTAATGTTTTGTCTTGCCATGCATGTGTGTGCTTTCCCCTGATACTGATGCCTATTCTTGGCATGAGGAGTGAGGCAGAGAGACTGGGCCCTGATAGGTCCCAGGAAACTAAGGGCCTTTGCCTACAAGTCCAGCAACAGGTAGTGGGTAGCCACCAGCCTAGCTGAGTTTGGGGAGGTTCAGCACCAATGAGTCAATAGGCACTTATAAAGCACCCACTATGTGCCAGGCACTGTGATCAGCACTAGGGATACAAAGAAAGGCCAAAAACAAAAAAAACCAAACAACTCAGCCTTCAAGGAGCCCATAGACCTAGACAGGCCAGGTCGGGAGACAGGCTCACATTGAGCGGGATGAGGCTTCTCCTAGAAGACCTGAAGGTGTGTCAGGAGATGGAGATGACGAGGGAGACTCTTCCAGGCATGGAACACAGCCAGCCAAAATGTCCAGAGGTAAAGGTCTCATTGAAGGACCAGCAGAGAGGCCAATAAAATCCCAGAGCACGTGGGGGGAGTGGAAGGATGTTGGGAGAGTATGGTGTCAGAAGACTGAAACCTTTTTAGCCACGGCAACTCTTAGACCAGATGTTGAATTAGAGAAGGGTGGCAGTTTGCAAGAATAGAGCGGATACCAGCACCTAAAAGACCACTGATCCTTGAAACTGAGGTCCAAGTGAGGTGCCATATTCCCCTCTAGACTGTGAGTTTGGGGCCTGGGACCATGTTTTAACTAGAATCTAAGAGGGAAGCAGAGCCATGCAGTAGAGAAAATGCTAGAAATTATTTCAGAGCACCCATAGCCCCTTTCAGATCTAAATCTATGATCCTCAGATCCCCTGGCACAGAACACAGTACTCTGCACCCAGTAACTACTCAATAAAGTCTTGGCAAATGGATGGACAGATGGGTGGCAATGTGGTAAAGTAGAAAAAGTCATATATTTGGGGATAAAAGTGACATTCAAGGGTATCTAACTAAGTGGCAGAGTCAGGATTTGTACCCAGATACTCAGACTCAGTCCAGCATATCCCTACTGGACCAGACTGCCAGGACTTGGGTCCGTACCTTGGCTCTGCCACTTACAGGCTGGATGCCCTTATTCAAGTCACTCTACTTTGGTAGGCCTCAGTTTCCTCCTCTGTAAAATGAGGAAATTAGACTAGACTAAGGGTTCTTGGACTTTTGTGTCGTGGACCCCTTTGGCAGTCTGGTGAAACACTTGCACCCCCTCTCAGAATAATATTTTTAAATGCATAAGATTACAAGGAAAACCATAGGTCAGTGAAAATAAAGATGTAAATTTTTTCCCCATCCAAGATCATGGAACCCCTGAAATCTTGTTAAAAAACCCCTGGTCTCTAAGATTCCTTCCTCCCAGGAATCTTATGATTGTCCCCCAAGGGGACCTATCCCCAGCCTGGGGAAGGGATGGGCAGGAGGAAGAGCCTTAGAGAATGTTAGACCTGGCAGGGACCTTAGAGATCATCTAATCACAGAATTAAAAAAAAAAACAAAACCAAGTTTGAGAATTGGAAAGGACCTCTGAGGCCATCTTGTCCACCCCATGCATGAAAGGAATCTCCACTATAAAATCCAACCTCTGCTTCAAGGCAACCTTGTCATTTTACAAGTAAAGAAACAAGCCTGGAGAAAAAAATTATTTGTAGAAAGTCACCCAAGCTAGCTAGTGCAAAGACATAGGAGTTGACCCTCAGCCTTTATAACTCTTGTGGAAAGGGCATTGTCCTGGCCAAAGGAGATCACCAGCTGAATCCTTGTTACCTTGGGCCAGTCATTATCCCTCTCCAGGACTCAGTTTCTCCATCTAGAAGAAGATAGCCAGGGGATCTAAGGATCATAGATTTAGATCTCGAAGGGTCTTTTGCTTTCTGCCCCCTCTTTCTGCCTGAGGAGGGAACCTATTTCAGATGAGATTTTTGTTGAATGGAAACAGTCTCCATGATGGGTCTGGGCTGCACAGGATTCCCTTCTTCCTTCCCTCGCTCTCACCCCACCCTACTGAGGGAGCCCCCAGACCAGGGCAGTGGTTAGGGAGACAGCTGGCAGGGTGGATGGAGTGCTAAGCGTGGGAGTCAAGACCTGGGTTGAGATCCCACTTAAGATGCTTGCAAGCTGTACCACCAGTCAAGACATGCCTCTAAGCCTCGGTTTCTTAATTTATTAAATGAAGGGGTTGGACTCAATGGCCTCCAACATTCCTTCAAGCTCTAAATCTATGAACCTATAAACTAGGCTTCCTCTCCCCAGCACTAGCTTTAGTTATCAGTCTTGGCCTGGTTAGTACCCGATGGGAACAGGGAGAACAGACAAGAAAAGCTGGAGGAAAAGCTGTTGAATTTTCAAAGGCATTTGCCAGGGAGAACCAGGAGCTCAGAGAAGAGCCCTCCCTGCCACCCTCCCCTCCCTACACCTCACTGCATTATGGAATCAGTATTAATCCCCTACTACCTCTGGGTGGGATCCCCCATCACATTGTAGGATGTGCACCAGTCACCTGGAAATGTACCAAGGAAGCTGCACTGGTCCCCGAACCCTTACTGGATCACCATCACTGGTCAGTGTTGGAGCTGGCTCTTATCCCTCCCCGCCCAGTTCCAACCCCGGCAACTGCTGCCTGGCCAATTTCCCCTCTCCTTCCACTTAGCCAAACTCTAGACATCCTCCAAGAAGCCTTCCCTGACTCTCCCTACTCATTTCCCCCTCCCCCCACCAGCCCACAATTATCTCTCTTCTCAAATCATGTAGTACTTAGACTCACCACTCCCCGGGTGCTCAGGGAAAGCAGCCTGCCTGGTGAGGTTAACATTTTGTCTATGTATGTGTGTCCTATCTCCCCAATGACAAGCATGCAGTCAGGAATCAGGACAATATCTTCTCTCTGTCTTCCTCAATGCCCTGGCAACCCAACAAAGAGCAACTAAATGAATATTTGTTGATTGACTATCTGTCAGCTGCTTAGATCAGTCCCTAAGGGCATGCAGTGAGTAGACCTAAGATGAATCATTTGAAGAAGTCAGCCAACAGCCCAGTTTCCCCAGGGGCAAAGTAGGACATTTATTCTTATCCTTTCTCTTCTCTTCCCTTCCTCCTACCCATTCCTTGCATGAGGGTGACATTTGTGTGAAGCCCGGTGCATGCATTTCTGACTTCAAGTCTCTGGTCCCGCTGGCCTCCAGATTTTAATTCTTCTTAATCCACTCCGATACACTGCCCCTAGCCAGACAACCCTAGATGCTGGTCTTCATCCTACCCTCCCTACCCTCCGGTGCCAAGCAAAACAAGTCTGTCTTCCCCATGACAGCCCTCCAGATGTTCAAAGACAGCAAGTATAAGGAGGTAATACTGTAGAAGGAAAAGATTGTTGAAAGACCTGGATTCTCACAGCTGCCATGCTCTGCCATTTCCAAGCTGTGTGACTTTGCGAAAATCACTTCTGAGTCTCAGTTGCTCCATCTAAAAAATGGGAGACTAGATTAGAGTTTAAATAATGTCCTTGCCAGCTATCAGTAAGAAGAAAGTCCCCGTATATATCAAAATATTCATAGCAGCACTTTTTTTTTTGTTATAGCAAAGAATTGGAAACAAAATAAATGCCCATTGACTCAGGAATGACTGAACACATGAATGTGATGGGATTACATTGTGCTGTAAGAAATACTGTGTATAGAGGCAGCTAGGTGGCACAGTGAGTAGAGCAAACCAGCCCTGGAGTATGGAGGACCTGAGTTCAAATCTAGCCCCGGACACTTGACACACTTACTAGCTGTGTGACCTTGGGCAAATCACTTAACCCCAAATGCCCTGCCTTCCTCCCTCCAAAAAAAAAGAAAAGAAAAGAAAAAAGAAATACTGTATCTGATGAATGGAGAAGCATGGGAAGATCTATATGAACTGATGAAGAGTGAGCCAAGAAAACAATATATGCAATGCTGGCAAAAACGTAAATGTGAAGAACCATGCTCGAAAAATTCAGAAATGAACGTAACAAAATTACAAAGATCAAGCAAGACTCAAAGAGATGACAGAGCACCCCCAATTCACCCCTTCATGGAGGCGAGAGGTCCACAGGTGTTACACATTGCACATGTTTTTGGATTTTTTTTCAATCTATCCTCAATTATCTTGATTCTCTGCCCTCTAAAAAAATGCTATTTTTATGTGAGATGGCTCTATGGGAGAGAGAGGAGGGCAAAGGATACTTAGTATAATTATGATGAAGAAAGAAGCAGAAGACATCAATAAAAATTTATTTAAAATGAAACTATTGTGCCTGCTAGCTCACAATTCCTTGTCTTCCTTAAATCTTCTCTTCTAAGTTAAACAATTCCAGTGCCTTCGCCTGATACTTGAGATCAAATCCAGTCCAGTCACCCTCCTCTGAAAATGCTCCAGTTTATCAATACCCTCCAGAATGTGTAATGTGCAGGACTGAACACAAAATCCCAGATGCGATGTGACCAGGGTGATGTCTTCTTGTCCCAAGACAGCATGGATCAATGCAAAGAACCCTGGATTTAGAGTAGTGCTATGACCTTGGGCAAGTCACTAAACCTCCGGGCCTCTGTAAAATAAAGACTTTGGACTAAGCAGTCTCTGGTCCTTTCCAGTACCAAATCTCTGAACCTCGAAGACATCCTTCCCTCTGGACACCATCTGCTTTTTCTGCAGACTAAGATCCCACAGGGTCTTGTCTGCTTGGTTACACAGGACTCAACTTCCTGCTTCCTCTTCCATTCTTAGGATGGAAAGAAGTGACACCATCATGTAGCTCCCAAAAGTGGATGAGGCAAAACTAACCTTTCCTGATCATCAGAAAATGTTGGGATGAAGACATCAGAGGGTTGTGAAGTCTCCTTCTTAAAGAGCGTTTAGATTTGTGGTGTGGTGAAAGGAAGACTAGATTTGGGGTCAGACTTGAGTTGGACTCTGCTATTTACTACCTGAGAGACCTCTGGAAAGTCCCTTCTTTTGGGTGGGGGGGGGGTGTCTCAGTTTCCCTCTCTGTAAAAAAAATGGAGATTATACTGCATGAGTCTATAACTGTGAATCCTTCTTGGTTTAGGGAGAAGACAGGACACATAGGCACATAGGCAAGGCAGGGCTGTAAGTACACCAAGCTTGGAAGCAGGGGGTTGGACAAGTTGACCTCTGGAAGCCCTTTCCAGAATAGCTACAAGGTACAGCCTCTAATGAAAGGACTGAGTGGCCATCATTTCAGGGATGGCTATTACAGAGAACAGACCATTTTTCCTTCAACTTCTAGTAAATGGCGTGGCTCCCCGCCCCGCCCCTTCCAAATTGCCTAATACCTTGAAGTGGCAAGCATTAGGGCTGGCAGCAGCCACATGAACCAGAGGTAATTCAATCAGCTAAAGAGATGCTCAAACTCTCTCCTGAGGGAGCGGGGACGAGGAAAGAGCAAAGGGGAATCTGAGGAGCATCGATGCCTTTTGGACTCTCTGCTACTGAGTTCTTGTTCCTATTAAGGCTGTTTTGAATGAAGTTTATGTTTCTGTCCTGTTCAAAGTACCATAATAATTTCTAAAAGGAAATTACATTGGAGACTTCTGCTGTAGGGTTAGAAGTTGGAGGGGCCGGGTTTAAAGTCATAAACAAGAAGCAAACCCATACCCCTTGCTTGCCAATTCACTACTAGTGACAACTCTAACAGAGAGAAATCCATGAAGCTTTACTAAATGGGGGTGGGGCAAGTCCCAAATTGAAAATTTCAGTAAAAGAATGCACCTATCCGAGTTATTCGGTACCTTTACTACAGTAATGATGAAATCTTAATAAAGCTGCCCCCAGGCCCAATATTCTAACTTCCTTATAGGCCCCACTGAACAGCAAGCCCACTGCCCCTACCTGGCCACTCACAGCGCTCCCTCCACCCCAATCAATATCCTAATTTCTTCATATATGTCTCACTGCTCACTAGAACAACAAGGGTGTCCATGAACTCATATTTCTCACAGAAACAGCAGGCGTGTTCCTGTGATGGGATCCCAGTCACTGCCTCTAGCTAGCCACTGCCTCAGACCCATTTTTCATATTTCCCACAGAAACAGCAGGTGTGTCTATGAACTCAACCACAACCACATCTATCTAGTCTCAGACAGGACCACAATACTCAGCCAATCAGAAAGCAGCACCACCAGGATGCCCAAGCAGGATGTGGACCCCAAAACAATAGACAGGACTTTCCCTAAGTAGGAACCTGCCCAGTAATAGCAAAAGCTGTCCTTTAGGTGAATTTATGACGTAGAGAGGCTTATTATAATATCATTATCATATATATACATTATATATACATATACATATACATATATGTATGTGTGTATATATATATATATGTATATGTCCCCCAACGGGTTTTTCTGTACACACTGTGGGTAATCGCATGTGCAGTTCCACCCTAGCTAGTACCCCTCCCCTGCTACCTAATCCCTTAACAAATCCCTCCTGCCTTTTTAATATTCATAATTTCTGTTATGTAATTGCATCTTTACCCTATAAAAATCCATCTTGCTTTCTCTGAAGCTGCTTGTTCCTCTTGGAACTTAGCCCGCTTCATGAGAGGCACCAATCTCAATAAATGCCTATACTTGGATTAGAGGTGGCCTGACTGAATTCTTTGAAATGGTTCCACCATAACACATCATGAAACCCCAACAGTTTTTGGAGTCCCTGGGTGGGCAGAGTCTAAACCACAACAATAAGAATACTGGCAAACAGAATCTAACAGGCCATTTACAAAGTAAAGGCAAGGCAGCCTGGATGCTGCTTAGGGGGCTCCTCCCAAAAGAAAAGGCCCCCACTAACTTACAGGGTCAGGGATGTGAATGCAAATGTGTGTCTAGGCAGAATGAGAGGACCACAGGCTTAAAACTGGAGGAGAGTGCACAAATCAGCGAGTCCAACTCATTCAGGTCACAGGTGAGGACACTGGAGACTTAGATAACGTTAGTAATTTGTCGGAGGTCACCCTGGTAATAAACAGCAGGTCCTTTGACTCCACTGCCAACGTTCTTCCCATGGTACCATACTTATCTGCCTCATTTTCCACCTACCTTCCAGGGCTGTTGTGAGAGAAGATGAGATCCTATTTGTAAAAAAAAAAAAATGTATACATACACACACACACACACACACACACACACACACACACACACACTCCCCACAAACAATGAATTCCAAAATCTGGCCCAAACAAGCTATTCACCACCCGGCTTAGCACACTCTGTGCTTTCAACAAGGATTTACAAATATAATGAGAACAAAAGACAAAGTCTGTCCTCGAGAAGCTTACGTTCTAATGGGAGAGGGCAGTACATAATGGAGGGGAGAAGGTACCCTGTGTAAAAACAACAGATGCCCTTCCTCAAAAGGGAAGTTCCAGGAAGAGCTCAACAATGGGAAGGAGCAGGCAAGTGAAGTATGGCGGCTGAGTCTGGAAAGTAAAGTCTGGCCATTCCGAGCCCTTTCTCAAAATGAAGGTTCTAGGGGGAACCCATTTCCCTTATTCCCACTCCTGTGCCTTTGCTCATATTGTTCCCTGGGCCTAGGATACCCTTCTCACCTTCATCTGCTGATTTTCTAAAAATCCTTTGGAAACAGAGAGGTACAACGGGGGTTGACCTTGGAGTTGGGGAGCGTGGGTTCAGTTCCTGGCTCTGCTACTTGCTGTCTGATTGACCTTGGGCAAGTCACTTCCTCTCCTCTCTGGGCTTCAGTTTCCTCATCTCTGAGGGTCCCTGAGCTCCAAATCTGTTATCCTTAAAGCCTAATCCAGGCTGCCTCCTCCAGGAAGGCTTCTGTAATCACCACATCGTAGCCTTGGAGCTGGAAGGGCCATTGAGCCTGATAGTCCCATTTAACAGATGAGAATCCAGGAGATTAAGAGATCCATCCAAGCCCACTGAATCCAGGGTCTTTTCTGCTGTATTGGATTAAGCCTGGGGCCTCACACACATTTTGCTAAGCAACTTGCCAATGCACTTGAGGGCTACCATTTTTCACTACAATTATCTGGGTATGCATCCTATCCCCTACCCCACCCTACCCTGCCCCCATTACATTAGAGCTCCTCATCAAAACCTTTCATCTCCCTAGCACTGATCACAATACCATCTCTGTACAGAGTGAACACTTGCCAAATGTCTATGGACGGGAAATGGAACTGAAATTAATTGAAAAATTAAGAAACGAGGGAAAAGATGGCTTCAAAAAGACATGGAAAGACTTGTATGAACTGATCACAGAGTGAAGTGAGCAGAACAATTCTTACTACCACGTCAACATTAATTTTTAAAATGAACAATTGTGAAAGACTTGAGAATAGTGATCAAATGATCAACCACGATCCCAGAACAGCGAAGAACACTGTGCCCCTCGGGACTGGGAGGAGATGGACTGGCATGCAGAATAAGAAGGGCATTTTGGACATGACCAACGCAGGAAGGTGTTTTGCTTAACTAGGCTTCCGTGACACAAAGCGTCTACATTTCTTTCATTTTTTCTTCTTCCTTCCTTTCTTTTTTTCCTCCCTTCTTTCCTCTCTTCCTTCCTTCCCTCCTTCCTTTTCAGCGAGTGGAGGGGCAGGAGAGAAAAAATGAATGTTTGATAATGGCGGGGTGGGGGTGGGGGGAGAGAACTTAATCAGATACTATAACTTCAATTATCCCCTTGACTCAGCTGTCCCTCAGGGCTTTATTTCCATCTCTGATCTCTCTCCTGACCTCTAGTCCTGCATCACTAATGACCTATGGAACATTTCAAGCTGGATGTCCTGCAGGCATCTCACACTCATCACATCCCAGGCAGAATTCAGTATTTTTCCCAACAAAATATAATCCTCTTTCCCACTTCCCTGTTTCCATTGAGGGGCACCATCATCCTTCCCCGGACTAAGTTTGCAGCCTTGGAGTCTTCCCATACATCCAATGACTTGCCTGTTCTTGTTGATTCCACATTCACTACCTCATTTGCAGCTGTCCTCTCCACTCTCACAGCCACCACCCTGGTTCAGGCCCTAATCACTTCTCACGTAGACTTTCGCAAAAGCTTCCTAATTTGTTGCAATGCATCAAGTCTCTCCCCACTCCACTCCATGCATCAAAGTGATCTTCCTAAAGCACAATTCAAACCATGTCACTCCCTTGCTCAATAAACTTCAATGGCTCTCTATTACCCCTAGGGTCAAATACAACTCCCTTCTCGTACCGGAAGCTCTTCACAACCTGGCTCTAACGTATTTTTCCAGGCTTATTGAACTTTCATAAGCACTACAATTAAGTGAAACTGGCTTTCTTGCTGTTTGTCACACACAATATTCCATCTCTGGAGTCCACGTCTTCTCATGGGCTGTGCACCCCTCCCCCACCATGCCTGAAATGCCCCCTTCTCATCGATATCTCTTAGAATTCTTAGTTTTTCAATCTTTCATTTTCTTCAAAGCCCAAGTCAAATGCCACCAATTCTTGTCTTCATCTCCCTAATGTCTAGCACAATGCTTGGCACATGGTGCTTAATAAATGCTTGTTAGTTAGTTAATTGATTTTAAAAAGTTGGAGCCTGGATGAAGTGTTTTCTGAGGCCTTTTCTGACTGACACTCGATAAGATGGATTTAGAAACATGAGTCTCTAAATTATCCCCAGGGGCTGAACAGAGGAGATGTCTGTTCAGGTCACCCTGTCTGGGTTGATGCAGATATGTCCTAAACTCTAATGAGGCTCTTGTGGGCATCAGAAAGTTCTGAGTTCAAATTTTCTCTCAGACATTTACCAATTGTGTGACCCTGGGCAAATCATTTTACCTCTATTTGTCTCAGTTTTCTCAATGATAAAATGGAACTGATAATAACACCTACTTCCCAGGGTTGTTGTAAAGATCAAATGAGATAATATTTATGAAAGATGCTTAGCACAGTGCGGGGCACTGAGCTGGCGATATATTAATGCTTATTCCATTCCCCCCCACATGTAGACCCAAACTAACACTGAGGGAAGGGCAAAGGCACTGTGATACAGAGAAAGTCAAGTCAAGCCAAGTCAATAAACATTTATTAAATACCTACTATGCACCAGGCACTGAGGACACACACACACACACACACACACACACACACACACACACGGCAAAAACAGGTGCTCAGAATCTAATGGAGGAGACAACATGCAAACAATTATGTATACATAAGATATACTCTGGATGAAATGGACATAATCAGAGATACTCAGAGTTTAAGAAGCGCTGAAGGTCACTTCCATCTCAAAATCTAATCCTCTGAGATAATATTTGTAAAGCATTTAGCACAGGTCTGGCATACAGTAAGTGGTTAATAAATGCTTGTTCCCTTTTCCCCTTCCCTTTCTCTGTTATGGGTATATCCTATGATCTCCAAGCTTACGGAGGCTGCAGGCATCTCTAGTTCAATCTGTACCTGCATAGGAATTCCCTCTATAACATCCCCAACATGTGGAGATAGAGAGAAGACCTCTGGATTTGGGGAGATTTCAATAGCTACTTCCTACCTGAGAATCTGGGCAAATGACACCCCCTCTCTAGGACCTAGTTTCCTCCGCTGTAAAGTCAGGGTATTGGACCAGATGGACTCCAGTGTTATTTCCAGCACTAAATCCCATGATCCTCTAAGTGGCCTTCCCAGCTTTGCTAGAAGCCCTTTGTAGACTGCTACCAGAGAAGTGGAGAATGGAGCTGTTGGCTGCTGAGAGGGAAGACTGCCACCTGAGGGAAAGGGAGATGGATGGTCCAAGCTGAGACTGAAGAGAGAGAGAAGAAATAAGAGCAAGGACCAAGCCAGGTCAAAGGGAAGTTCACTGGGAATAGCAGATTCAGCTGGGGAGAGGACAAACCAACTGGAAGAGGCCACTTAAAACAGGAGCAGTTGGAACGGCACACTTGAAAGGGTAGTGGTGGTAGATGTTGGCCTATATGAGAGTAAAATGTATGATAGTAACGTGATGCATAGGGCAGCTAGGTGGCACCGTGGATGGAGTGTCAGGCCTGGAGTCAAGATGACTCATCTCCCTGAGTTCAAATCTGGCCTCAGACACTTACTAGCTGTGTGACACAGGGCAAGTCACTTCACCCTGCTTGCCTCAGTTTCCTCATCTGTAAAATTAACTGGAGAAGGAAATGGCAAACCACTCCAGTATCTTCACCAAGAAAACTCCAAATGGGGTCATGAAGAGTTGGACATGACTGAAACAACACAACAAATAATATAACTTCCTTCTTCAATGTGGCATGCACACCAAATCCCCTTCTTCTCTAAGAGGTTGGCATTGCTATATTATCAGAACATCTCCAAGGGAAACACTACATCCTAAAAAAAAAGTGTGTCTCTTTCTTGAGCCAAAATCTTCATCCTCCATCCCACTCCACCTTGTTCTGCTCTCTGGGGCCAAGCAGGAAAGGTCAAAGCCCCCTTCTACTTGGCAGGCCTTTAAAATACATGAATGAATGGATGGATGAAGCATTTATTAAGCACTTACTGTATGCAAAAACTGGGGATCGAGTTTAAAAAACAAATCCCCACTCTCAAAGAGTTCACATTCTAACACAGACAGGTAACACATATAGGAAGGTGCAGCTGCAAGTCAGATGGAAAGGTTGGTTGTGCTTAAGATTCAGTGACAAAGCGGACGATGATGATGGTGATGATGATGATGGTGATGGTGATGATGGTGATGATGGTGATGATGATGGTGATGGTGATGATGATGATGATGGTGATGATAGTGATGATGATGGTGATGGTGATGGTGATGATGGTGATGATGGTGATGGTGATGGTGATGATAGTGATGATGATGGTGATGGTGATGATGGTGATGGTGATGAGAGTGATGATGATGGTGATGATGGTGATGATGATGGTGATGATGGTGATGATGGTGGTGATGATGATAGTGATGATGATGGTGGTGATAGTGATGGGGATGATGATGATGATGGGGATGATGGGGATGACAGTGATGGTGATGATGATGATAATGATGATGATGATGGTGATGATGATGATGATGGTGATGATGATGATGATGGTGGTGGTGGTGGTGATGATGATGGTGATGGTGATGATGGTGATGGTGATGATGATGATGGTGGTGGTGGTGATGATGATGGTGGTGGTGGTGGTGGTGATGATGATGATAACAGTTAACATTTCTCTATGGCTTACTATGTGCCAGGCACTGTGCTTGCCAAGCACTTCATAATCATTATCTCATTTGATCCCCACAACAACCCTGGGAGGTAAATTCTATTATTATCCTCAATTTACAGATGAAGAAACTGAGGCAAACAGAAATTAGGTGACTTGCCCAGAGTCACACAGGTAGGAAGTGTCTGAGGCTGGATTTGAATTCAGGTCTTCCAGACCCCGGGTCTGATGCTCTATACCCTGTGCCATTGAGCATATGATAATGTCTCTTCTTAATGTCATTTCCATTGATAAAACTAAATGATGTTGAACCACTCAACAGCGCCAAGGACTTTGTGGGGAAAGCTTTCTTCCATAGCCATAGCTGCTAAGAAGGCAGAGCTTGTAGCACCTGCACAGTGAGGTGCTGGGTGTCATCCCCACAAGGGTTGCTCCCCTGGACTCTAGGGGCTGGGCTAGAAGCAGGACCAATGACATTCCCATGGCACATGGGCCCACCTACCCATTGATTGCAGTTGGTCGATGGTGGTGTGTATTGGCAACCAAAAATGGGCTTCTTAGCACTTAGTCAACAAGTGCCCTTGACTAGTTTGGCTTTTTCCCTTGAACTGAATGCTGTTTGTATGTTGGACTGGAGTAAGCTTGTCGGCCCCTTCACCTTGCTTCCCTTGCTTAAGCTGATAGAAAGAACCTGTGCTTTCCCAGTCAACCCCTTCACCTTGCTTAAGCAGATTGAAAGAACCTGTGCTTTCCCCGGCGTACCTTACACCCCCGCAGAAGCTGGATGGTTAAAAGCAGCTCCCATTGGAGCCAGAGGCTGCTATAGCTATAGCCACAGCCGAAGCAGGAGCTGCCAGTAGCAGAGCTGACCTATGGGAGGAAGCTGAACAAAGACTTCAGGCCAGTGGGTAATCTTTTTACCATAGAGGGGGAAGCATGATTTTGCTTTACGCAATCATGCTTCTCTGTAGCCTCCTGGTTACTCTTTCAAGGCGTACTTATTGGGCCTGGAAGCTTTTGATCAATATATCAAAATGGGGTTGCTGGTTCATGGGTTGGTTACTGTGGAGCCTAAATATATGTTTTGATTCTTCTGCCTTCTACTTTGAGAGTTTCTTATATCCGGTGGTTCCGAAACTTTCAGACATGTTTATGATCCTCTTTGAGATTATAAACTCTGCCCTCCTAATACATGGTGGTAGTGATGGCGGCAGAGATGGTGGACTCATCACCACCCCTCCCATGGGGGTCCCCCCCATATCAGCCATCTTTCCAATACAGGAGGCTCAACCTGAAGAGCAAGATAATGTGGAGAGGTGGGGGTTTGAGGGAGGGGATGGTGCTATCCAGTGAAAAGCACAGATATCTGGCCACTTAAAGTGAAATTTCTGAGGACCAAGGGCAGCATGGCAGGAGGCTGCTGAAGATAAAGTCAAGTCTTTGAACTAAATCTCATCTACTTCTTGCTATTGGTGTGACCTTGGATACATCACAACCTCTTGGGGAGCCCCAAGTTCCTCTATAAAATTTGGAAGTTAGATAAGATGATCTCTAAGGTCCTATCTGGCTTTAAAATCCTGTGAACATAGGATGAGAAATTTAGGGCCAAAAGGAACCCTAGATGCTACTCAGTCAATCCCTTGTTCATTTTTCAGATGAGGAAACTGAGGCATGAAGGAGTTCAGTAATTTGTCCAAGGTCTTACAACTAGGATTTGAACCCAGGTCTTCCAAAGCCCACATCTAGTGCCTTCTCTTCTACTTGATACTGCCTCTCCAATCTTTGATCCATTGGCACATTTTGCCACTTCCTTCTCTGAGGTTGCCATGATGACAGATGAGTCTTTGAGGTCAGTTAAGGGAGGTGTTGGAGGGTTTCCCAAGCTTCTTTTTCTCTGGCCTTCAAGATCTAGCCCCAAGGTCATGTTGGACTCTCAGAAAAGGGCGTCTTGGGACCTAGACTCCAATTCTGACATTCTCCATGCATCTGTTCCTATCCAAGGATGTCTGAAACAAAGGCTTTGAGCCCCCAGGGGCCCCTGACAATGAAGGTCCCTCCCACCCTAGTCACTCGGTCATTTACCAAATGGAATGCAGAGACAGCCAATCCCAAGCAGGTGGCCTGAGAATTCAGAACCATTCCTCCTTCTCTTTCTCCCAGTGGACCAAGCTCCAAGAAATATCAAGATGTTTGAGCCAAATGTTTTGGTCTTCTTTTCCTTTTTCCAAATAACTTAAGACATTTTATGAGCTGTCCAAATAGCCGCACATGGCCTCTGCCCTTCCCTCAACATAATCTCCAGCTGGGTCTACACATGCTCAGTGAATCTCTGGGGAACAGATTAAATGTGCTAAAGGAATGGGGTTCCTGACAATGTAACCCTTCAGGAAGCCCTTAATTTTTTCTTAATAGAAACTAAAATATGCAGTGGATAGAACTTTGGACTTGGTATCAGGAAGACTCTTGTTCAAATCCTGCCTCATACGCTTGCTGTGTGACCTTGGGAAGCTCCTTAGCTTTAAAATAAAGGAATTGGGCTCAATGACCTCTAAGGTCCCTTTCAGCACTAAATTAATGATCTGATGATTCCCTCTTTCCTCAGGGCTTTAAGAGTTTAGAATTTTTTTAATAAAAGCAGTTTGAGGGCAGCTAGGTGGTACAGTGGATAGAGCACCAGCCCTAGAGTAAGGAGGACCTGAGTTCAAATCTAGCCTCATGCATGTACTAGCTGAATGACCTTGGGCAAGTCACTTAACTGATTGCTTACCAAAAAGAAAAAAAAACCAGCCATCTGAGTAGTTTTAGGTCCTGCCCATAACACCATAAGAGTGGTGAGCAATTATTTTTAAAGGCTCCAGGAATCTTCATTACGGAATGGAAGAAGATTGAGTTAGAATTTGTTACTTAATCCTTTGTATACAAATGGTGCCATCCAAATGTTCGTTCTGCTAAGTAAGCTAAACATTCCCCATTCATTCTATTGATTAATAGTAATAGTTTACAATTATCCTCCATTTCCGTGGAGTAGAAGTCTCTTTGGCCATCACCAGGGACCTCAGCCTCCGGCAGGTCCCACCTGGCTGGAAAGGCTGAGCAGACGAATCTGATGTCTAAGAAGCAACCTCGCTAAATTTACAGAGGCTGGTCAGTGCCAGAGCTGTAGGGTGATGTATCTTAGACCCGTAGCAACTCACAGGAACCACTACTGCGGTGCATAGGACTTATGGAGGGAGTGGATACCGGTGTCCATACAGTATAGATTGCTAGAATATTAAAGGGGGCTTCCATTTTTACAGCTTTAAAGAGGCTAGAAAGGGTTTTCACAATGGAGAATGGAGAAAGAAGAACAATACCGGAGAACACACTACCTACAACCATGTTTTATTAGCAGCCTTGTAACTCCTGGGCAGAAAATGCCACCTTCTAAAGCAGATCAGCAAGTGTTCTAGAACCTGGGACCTTAGAGAGTTGATGGGGGAACTCAGATGTTAAGTGACTTCCTCAAGGTCACATAGCCAGGATGTACTAAAAGCTGGACTTGAACCCAGGTCTTAACAGGGAATTCAGATATTAAGTGACTTCCTCAGGGTCACACAGCCAGGATGGACCAAAAACTGGACTTGAACCCAGGTCTCAACCATGGAGACCAGCCCGCTATTCACTATGTCAAAAGAAATGAATTGTAATGAATACTAAAAGAGACTTATAGAGCAAGAAATATAAGTTGCCATGATATTTCACGGGTCAAATTAAAATCATTTAATTATAAAAAGTTGCAAAATAAACGTGTTGATCATACTGGTGTTTGATATTGTTCATAAATAAACAAACAAACAAACAAACAAATAAATAAATAAAAAAAAGAAAGAAACAAAGAATTTCTCATTTGAGCCTAACAACAGATAGGTGTGTTCATGATCAAGTCAAAGGGGAAGGGAAGGGACAACAAGCATTTATTAAGTGCCTACTGATATGTGAAGCATTTGATAAATATTTTGTCATTTAACCCTCACAATAGCCCTGTTAGGTAGGTGCTGTTTTTTATCCTCCTTATTTAAATATATTTTATTTTCCCCCAATTGCATTTTTAACATTTTTTAATATTTTAAGTTCCAAATTCTCTCCCTCCATCCCCTCCCCCCTCCCTGAGATGGTAAGCAATCAGACATAGGTTATATATGTGCAATTATGTAAAACATTTCTATATTAGTCAGTTTGTACAAGAAGACTCAATATTATCCTCATTTTATAGTTGAACAGAAACAGGCAGAAAGAGATTAAGGGACTTGCCCAGGGTCACACAGCTAGCAATGTGTCTGAGGCCAGAATTGAATGCAAGTCTTCCTGACTCCAGGGCCTACAATATATGTGAAGTTCGCAAAGACAAACCTTTAAACAATATAAAAATGACCATCGTCATCATGCCCATATTACAGAGGAGGAAACCAAGACCCGGGTTTGGAGGGTTTGACACCACTACTAAGGTGGTATCAAAACCAGAAGTAGGACCTAGGTCTCCAGACGTCAAATTCAGGGTTTAATAACAAGCCCTCTTTCCTAGACGGAACAAACAAATGTAAGTTTTGGCCCAGGCTAAGTCCAATCACCCAGAAAGAGCGGATGAGTGAAGAAGGTTGGAACAGATTCCCCCTGAGGCTGAAAACTGTGAAGTACAAGTTATAGAAGGGGTAATAAAGGGCATAAAGAATTCAGCCTCAGCTAGCTGCTGGGGCCACAACCAACTGGGCCCAGGATGGGTTTGTCTGGTGAGAATTATCAGCTTTGCAGAAAAATGCCAGAAGAACAGACAAGGTCCAGCAGAGAAGGGAGCATTCCCATTCAGAAAGAAGGATTTATCTGGCAATGCCTTCCACTCCATCACATGAAACCCATTTCCCTTCTATCCTCCGGCAAAGCTCATTCCAATTTGTCCCTTTTCCTAAAAATTGGCAAGTTTGCATTTTTGGGACCTTCTCCTTGGTTTAATAAACCAAGGTAACTTAAAATGTGAAAGAAACTTGAAACAATACATCCCTGCAGCAGCAGGCTGACCTCCTGAGGAAAAAGAGTTGGTCTCTGAGATGGAGTTTCAACTTATTTGCAAAGTTTCATTCCAATAATCCATCTTGTCTCCCTGCAATCTTTGGTCTAAAGGTTGCTCAATCACCCCAGATGTTAATGACACTAAATTACCCTGGAGCAAGGACCTGGAAAGCCAGAAATTAATACAAGACAGTATTGTACACTGAGTCCAGTACACTCAATACAGGTGTATTAGCCAAGCCTTGCCCTTAGTATACCCATCTCTGAAATCAGGATATAAATCATGACTTGAAAAAGCTAACACCATGAGACAGCATTAAAAGCCCAGGACTAGGCACAGGAGATCTGAGTTGTTAGAGTTCTGCTATCACCATTGGTCACACCACTGTGTGACCTTAGGAAAGTCCCTTCTCTGCTCTGCTTCTAAGTATTCTCTTTTGTAAAATGCGAGAAGTGAACAGAAGGTTCTCTTCCAGTGTTATTGTTCCATGATTCTCTCCATTGCCCAGGAAAGCAGCATCATGGTCCCTATGGATTTTCTCATCTCAATGACCATGACGTTTTCATCTCTATATGAAAACCACTTTCCCCCCAGGTGACTGCAGAAATGTCAAGAGTGGCTGGTTACAAGTAAGAGTGATTACAGTCATTTACATGAACCATTTACCATATGCTAATTACCATGCAGACCAATAATGACTCTGAGAATCAAAGGACTCTGGTGCTAGAAGAGACTGTCAAGGTTATCTACGAGTATACAGATGAATATTGATGTATATCATTAAATATATACCAGACCCACTGAGTTGTACATATCCATGATCACACCACTAAACTCTCCCCATGGGTGCTCTATCTGCACAGCTTGTTGTTGGGTGGCACGGGCATTCTTATCACAGTTTTAAAAAATTAGAGAGATTGATGACTGCGACCTTGGCCTCGTTAGCCCCAAGTTCCAACCCTCTGAGCTAACACCTACTAAAACGTTACCATGTGGCATTCCTAGGACATTCAAAATCTGGACTGACTGTGATCTGGCCACATTCTGGCTCCCATTCACACATCCCTCTGACCCCAGAGGCTGAGCTGATGACTCCTGCTGGCTCTGCCCCACCCCAGACTCTGGGGTGCAGCTGGAACTAGAATGGGGTGGCTAGGACGTTGTAACTAGTACCCCGATTCAGAAGCACTTGAATAGTGATAGCTGATAGCATTTGATTCCCCTCATCAGGTTAAAAAAAGAGCAGATGAACTCAGCATCTATTTAGCAAGAATAATTAATAGGAAGCTACCCAATGGTACTGCCTTCCTGCCACCAGAAGCAACACCCTTATGATCTCCTCCTTGGCCAAGTCTCACCCTGCTCCCTCCCTCCCCTAACCTCTTAACATAGTGAGGTCTCCACCCATGAGAGCTGGCATCTGTCCTGCCACCTTGGGGTGGAGACCCCGGGTCTAAGGTCTCTCCAAAAGGACCATCACCCCCACCTCAATTTGTCATTTAAAGTTGCCCCTGGAACATCTTGTGGTGTTTAACCTTTGACCATTACTGCTATTTCCATTACACTTGGACAAATCCTGACTCTGAGAGAGAGGGGGGCAGTAGTACAAGAAGATCATTAGCTTAGGACTCAATCATTCTTTGCCCCCTGGCCCCTAGGAGCTGAAGCCCCTGCCTTCTATCCCATATGCCACATGATGATGATCCCACCAGCCTCCAGGACCTGACCCAAACACACACCCAGATTTCCCTGGTCCTGGACTCTAGGGGTCCTGGGAATAATCTCCCTTTCCTGCCTCAGATCTCTAATCCTCAGGTCTGCCTTCTGAACTCCTGTCCCTGGATGCAGGTATATAGCCCCTCTCCCTTCACTTGACCCTGGTTTCTGGCTCTGGTCATTCCTGGTCACTCGGCATATCCCACTGCTACCTGAGAATCCTGAGTCTAACAAGAACCAGGCAAGCTCCCAGCCCAGTTTACTGCAGGCCCTCAAGGACTGTTATGCTCCAGAAGATAACGGATAATACCAACAGCTGTACTGCAGGGCTAATAGCCTTCAACAGCTGCCGGGGCCTATGTGGCATTCCAAGAGCATGCTCGTCACTTTGTCGTCAGAAGCCACAGCTGGGAAGGACTGGAAAAGGGACTTGCCAGCATCTCCTGGACCCAAACAACCTTTCTCTTACCATGGGTGGGCCCCAGCTGTTATTCCTCTTATAGGATGGGGGTGTTTGCAGATGCGGTCAAAGTATAAGAGAGGATGGTGGATCCTCGTCCCCTCACTTGGGGTCACTGTGAGTCATTCAAGGAGAATGAGAGGAAAAGTGGGTGAGGACAGGAATCAGAGCCAGGAAGGGCATGGCCATCCACTGACCTCTGCTTTGAAAATTAGCTGAAAGTGAATGGGTCCCTCAGAATGAAAATTGTGAAGAGCCAATGGGGCTGGGGAAGGGGGTAAGCCTTGGGTGCCTGGAAGACAAGCCAAGCTAGGTACTCTCCCTGGGAAGCTAGCTGAGGACACAGGGTTGAAACAGGAAGAGAAAGTCATTCTGGGCTCAGGCTGAGTAGGCAGCAATCAACATGGCAGGCCAGTATCATGGCAAAGCTTATACTGGCCCATGGTGAGATCTAGCCTGAATCCAGTGGAAGTCACTCACTTAGTAGAAGGAGGAGGCCAGAGGGCTTAGGTCTGAGTCCCAAGTCTGAAGCTACCAAACCAACTGCACGACCTTGGGTAAATCACTTCCCTTTTCGGAGCCACGGTTTCCACCCGTGTAAGTCAGAGGATTGGACTAGATGATCTCCTGCAAACATTCTTTGTATTTTAAGTGTAAGTGACCTAAACAGTATTCTGCTTTGGACAGAATTTCAATATGAAACAGGAAAAGGATGGAACTGTCTAACTTCTCAAACTGAGCTAGCCAAACCAGGTCTGGAAACCACGACTCTTCACACAGGGCTGAGAGATTTCCCAGCTCTGCAAATACCTCCATTCTAAGCTGTGTATTTGGATTAATTTTGTCTTTCTTCTTTTAGTAAATTTTGAGTAAGGGTGAGAAAAGAGGGACTAGGTCCATCAGGGGAAGTTACATACTAGGAGGAACCTTAAGGGTCACCTTATTCAACCCTCTCATTTTACACAGGCAGAAACCGGAGCCCAGAGAAATTAGATTGTTTGTCTGAGGTAGCAAAGGTCATAAGCAGTAGAACTGGGATTTGAACCCTGGTTTTCTGAATCTCAATGCACCATGCAGAAAATGGGCCTCCTCCATGTTTGGGGCACTGTGTTCTCCTAATTTTTTCCTATTTATCCTGTCTCTAGCTTGCTTTGTATAGAGTTGTTTGCATGTTGTCTCCCCCATCAGATTATAAGCTCCTTGAGGACAGAGACTATCTTTTGCCTCTTTTTGTATCCCCAGCACTTAGCACGATGCCTGGCACAGAGTGGGTGCTTAATTAATGTTTACAGAAACTTAAAAGGCCAGCTAGGAAGGCTGGTAGATCAGACTGAAAAAGAGATTAACCAGAAGGTCGCCAAACAATGAAGGTGGAGATGAAGAAACTATGGGAGAAGGCAGCATGAAATACACAGGGAATGGAAGTGGTGGGGAGAAGGAAGGGAAAGAGCACTTATTAAGTGTCTACTACATGCCAGGCTTTGTGCTAAGCACTTCGTAAATATTACATCATTTCATCTGATAGTAGTGGATACGGTACTAAACTTGAGAGTCAGGAAGACTAGAGTTCAAATCTTGGCTTTAATCTTTCCTAGCTACATGGCTCTTCATTCATTCATTCAATAAACATTTATTAAGTGCCTACTGTGTGCCAGGCACTGAGGATAAAAAAAGAGGCAGAAGACAAGTCCCTGCCTTCAGGGAGTTTACAATCTAATATGGGAGATAACATGTAAACAAATATATACAAAGCAGGGGATAGGATAAATAGGAGATAATTAATGGAGGAAAAGCACTGAAATTAAGGGGGTTTGGGAAGGCTTCCTGGAGAAGGTGGGATTTTAGCAAGTCTCTGCTTCCTCATCTGTAAAATGAAGGCTTAGGCAGCCTCTGAGGTCCCTTCCAGCTCTCAATCTATGATCCTAGGGGAGGACAGTTGAACTATGGAAGGAAGAGGGGCAGCAGCTGGTTCCAACAGCCCTAATGAGAACATCAGCTTCTGAACTCACTCTGTAACTCCCTGTAGGCAGCAGATAAAAGCAGGAAGATGCCAAGCCTCTGGCTTGCTGCTGCTAACCTGACCCTTATGTTATGGCTACAGATTTAAAGTGTTGACAGGAGGCAGACTAGCATCTACAGAAGAAGAGGATATGTTGTGGCATAATAATGTGACTCTGAGAACGCTGGTGATTTGGGTAGCTCTTCCAACATGACTGTGTTTGTGTTCCCCAATGTCCTTCTCTGGCAAAGTCTTCTACTTCGGACTGTGCTGAAAGCTGCCTGAGGTCTTGGGAATGTGGATTGGCAAAAAAAAAAAAAAAATGGTGATGTCTGTATCCTTTACAGACTTTCTAAATCCCTTCACTATCTTCCTGGATGTTATCATAATCAAAGGGCAAAGACAAATAAGCCAAGCAAACAGGAGATCCTATGACCAATCACCCTACCAAAGACGCTAGCCTCTCTCACACTCAAGGGCTTTCTATAGGTAGCAGGTAGATTATAGCAGGTAGATCTCTTGTGCTGCTTTCATTTAGGGCCAGGGTTATTAACCTGTGATCAATATTTTAAAATTTGATAATCATTTCAATATAATTATTTCCTTTGTGATCCTACGTATTTTATGCATTTAAAATCATCATTCAGCGAAGGGGTCCAAAGCTTCACTAGACCACCTAAGAGCTTCCATGACACAAAAAAGGTTAAGAATGCTTCCAATTTAGAATTTCTCATTCCTCAGAGAAAACAGAGATACCCTGTAAAACAGCTAGTTTTATTCTGGGTAAAGGAATTAGTCTGCATAATGTGTGTGGTGTGTCTCACAATCTTATAACTATTATCTTGGTGAGAGGAGCTGTGTAATGGTCTCCCACTGTCAAAGGGGCATAAGACCCAGCTCCTAGTTGCACTGTTGTGGTGATATCATGAACCCTGAAAGCTAACCCTACAAGTTAGGGAGCGGGGCAAGTAACAGGGGGAAGAAGGGTAATCTGAGAAGAGGCACAGAGGGTAGCTCCAAAAACAAGACTGCAGTTTCACATGGTCACCAGGCCCAAGGTTACCAAGATGGCAGGCCAAGGAAAGAGGGAAGATTCCGAGTCATCCTGTTGTGCCATAACGTCAGCTCTTTTGACTTACTTGCCCTCCCTCCTATCAATACATAGATCTATAGTCATAATATAAGGACCAGTTTGGGAAGACCAGCTCAGAGGCCTAGACTCTCCCTGCTTATACAAGAAGCCGACAACAAGCAGCCTTAGAATAAGAGAGAAGCTTAGAATAAGAGTGAAGGCTATTGGCAGCATCTGCTCCCACAGGTGACCCTGGAGTCAAAAGCCCAAGGCCTTGTTCCAATAAGTGGGCAAGTGGTTTTGCATCTCTGAGGCCCTGCTATAAAATGGGAACCATGTTTTCACTACTGACTTTACAAGACTATTGGGCGAAAACGTAAGCTGAAAACATGGGAATTTAGCTGTTGTTTGGGTCTTTTGTGGAAACTGAATGGGATTTGGGAAAAAAATTTGGTTCTGTGACCCCATGACTCCATAGTTCTCTGAAAGGTCATTAATCTTCCATTTCTGTCTCTTCTATTAATTGTTTCCAAAGTCTCTTGGAAACTCATTCTTGGTCTTTGTGGACTAAGGGAAGAAGGGGCCATTGTCACAATGGCGGATGGGCCAGCAGTCAAGAATGGAACTGCTCCCCACTGTTAGGGCACCGGAGGAGGAGATGTTCTCAAAGTGACAGGGTCAAAAGTGGAAAGGCAGCTCCAGGAGGATAATTAGGACATTAGCTCAAGCCACCTCAAGTCCAGATCTGGCTGCCCAGGTCCTTATAGGCTGCTGTTCAGGGTTCCCAAACCATTTCTTATTGAGACCCCAGGAAGAAAGAGTTCTCTGGCTTTTCCAGGAGGGACCCCTCTGCCTCATCCTCTAAAGAGGAGAGTGCCCAGTTGGTATGACTTGCTGTCTGGCCCCTCTCTCACCAGACCTTCAGGAGGGTCTTCACAGTGGCTCCCCCCACCCCAGCCGTACTTACTGAATCACTTTATAAAATTGTGTCCGTCTCTCACACAGCGGCACTGCCCAGGCTGGGTCTGCAGGCTGGGCCTGCTCAGCCTCTCTCTCCCGGCCCCCAAGCGGCACGACACTCTTCAGCCTCACATTGGGGTTTGAAAATCCCAGCCTGGAGTCAGGGGGAAATGGGCGAAAGTGGCTCCCATCACCATCCTGCCCCCAGCCCAACCCCATCCCACCCGGGGGGGGGGGGTCCCCTGCAGCCAACCACACTAAGGGAGGCCCACAAGCCCAGAGGGTGGAAGAAAACAGGCTGGGGCAGGAAGAAAGCAGGCTTTGGGCAAAGGCTTGAGAGACCTGTGCCCAGCAGTCTCCAAGGAGACTTTCTGGGTTGCGAAGAAAGGACAGGGAAAGAAGGCTTGGTTGTCATGGGAACAAACGGGGCTTTCCAAGCCAGGAACCCCACTGCTGCTCAATCGCTGGCCTGGCCCTTTCCTGGAGATGTCCTGAGCCCTAGAAAACTCTGCCCAGTGTCTTTGTGTCTAGAACATGAGTTTAGTCAAACCTGGAGAGGAAAAGGGAATTCCTCTTTGCCTAGAAGAACCTTCCAAGCAGGCTTGGAGTGTCCTCAGACTGTGAAACCCTGGGATTTTATCAGAAGTTCTGACATACCATTCCTCCCACATCTACTTCCACACCTTAACATACCAACCCACGGATTGGCCTGGCCTAGGTCCCAGTGATGGGGAGGGCACAAACACCTGGACTGGTCCCTGAGGATGCAGGAGGATGCCCATTATCAGCTTGATTTCCCTGTGGTCTGAGCCTCCTCAATCCCACTGAGCCAAAGCAGGGCTTTTTTCCCCCTTTGGTAGCATCTATATCCCCACTACTGAAGGATGTCCCTCCCTACCTTCAGGGCCCCCATCTCCTTTCCTTCCAAAAAGAAGAGCCATGAAAGTGGGGAGGTGCAGTCCTGTCCTAAATTCATCTGGTTTCACGGGATGGTATCTCCACCATTGCCTGGGATGTCATGAATCTCTTTAAAGTAGCCAGTGAGAGAGAGAGGAACGAGAGTTGAAGAGACAGCAAGGGGCCTGTATCCACTGCTGGCTCCCTGGTCAGGCATCACCATCATCATCATCACTGTCATTGATATCATTAGAACAAAGCCTTCATTTATCAAGTGCATAACCCAGCAGGGTTCTGAAGGGAGAAACGAAAACTCAGTCTCTCTCAGGGACAGCAAACAAAAGACAGCAGAGGCCCAGGAAGCTGACTTTGCTGCTCTGAAAGCAAACAAATTTGTTTTGCATGACTTTGCAACAGGTTCTATTTTTCTTGCCTTCTTAATAAGTGGGGGAGGAAGAAGGGGGAAGGATATAATTTGGAACTGAAAATTTAATTTAATTTAAAAGAAAAGTAAGAAAGGCAAAAAGCAAAGCTCTCATTTAATTTATGAATGGGAGTAGGGATAGGAAAAGACCATACTATACAATGATGGGCATGAGGTGGAGGAGGGCTGCTGCAAGGGCAGGGTTCTGTGATAGGGTTGGCCACAAAGCCAGTGTTCCCTCTGGCGTTTCTAAGTAGTGGTCAGATTGAGCAATAACTGTGACAACTGAATGCTGGTGTACAGAATTTAATGTAGTCTTCCTATAAAACTTAAAACAAAGCTAACCTGCCCATAGTTCATGGTGAGTATGCTGCCTGGGAACATGGCTTTAAGGGTAAGCAGTCCATGTTGTAATCACTGTGACTGATATGAATTTGTTGGGGGAGTTTTTTTCAGTTTTTCTCTTCTTACTCTGTTGGTTCTCCAATATCTATAATCAGTGTCAGTGTTGGAGTTTTCCCTGATGCCATTTATTACTTAGTCATCACTGCCGTCATCACAGACCCATAATGACACATAATCACACATGCTAAATGACAAGAGGATTTTCCTGCCCCTTGGACTCCTCAGCTGTGATTCTCTGAGCATTCCCATCTGGGCCAATCCTCTTCCATTTTTTCCTAACCTTCACCGCCTATCTTAAATGCATTCTCCATGAAAATCTCCCTGTTCTCCCCAGCCAGAAGCACTGTCGATCTCCTATGATCTCCTGTAGCTGAGCCTTTCTATTAGACATTAACATCATACCTTGTACGCAGGAATGCCATCCACCTGTAGCTGTTATTGTACTTGTTTTATCTCGCCAGTGAAACTATGAGGTTGAGGAAGCCAAGAACTATGCCTCATACTCAGCAGCGCCCGGTACAATCCACTAATGAGGATGATAATAATAGGCCACATTTCCATTTCTCCTTAAGGCTTGCCAAGGGCCTTACTCACAACAATCCTGCATGATTAAGTAGTGCCAGTATTATCCTCATTTTACAAAAGAGAATACTGTGAATATAAGGCAAAATAGCAGATTAAATTTAATAGACACAAATATAATCTTATATTGGTGTTTAAAATATCAACTTTGCAAACACAAGACAAGGGAGGCAAGGTTAGGCAAAAAAAATCATTTAAAAAAAGATTTGGGGGTCTTAGTGAATTGCATGCTCAATGTTAAGTTAACAGTGTCATATGGCAGCCAAGCAAATTAACTTGAGTTTAGGCTGAGTTAAGAGAAAGATGGCTCCAAGAATAAGGAGATGATTGTCTTGTTCAACCCTGGCCAGACCTCAAGTGGAATGCTGGACTCAATTCTAGGCACTTCATTTTAAGAAGGGCATTGGCAAGATGGAGAGGATTAGAGGAGGCTAACTAAGATGACAAGGGGACTGGAGATGGTGCCATCTGAAGATGAGCTGAAGGAGCAAGGGACGTTTCATCCAGAGAAGAGAAGATTCTGGACAGACAAGATAGATTTCCACAAGTATTTGGAGGGCTGTCCTGTGGAAGAGGGATTGATTTGTCTAATTGGCCTGAGGAGGAAGAGCTAGGAGTGGTGGGTGGAGGTTACAAAGAGGGAGATTTGGGCTTAAATTTCCTAAAAATTGGAACTATCCACAAATTGCAATGGGCTGCCTTGGGAGGGAGGGAGATTCCATTCATCAGAAGCCTTTAACCAAAGGCTGGATGACCTCTTCTTGGACTTGTGGTTGAGGCAATGATTTTTTAGGTATGTGTGAGTTGGACTAGATGGTCATTGAGGCCCCTGAAATCCTGTACTGAAGATGCTCAGAAGTGACTTGCTCAAGCCCCAACAGCATCAAGGCTGAAAATTGAAGCCAGTCTCCTAACTCCAAGTACAGCAAGGTTCTTTCCATTCCCTCTGAACAACACATAACACAGGTTCAATAAATGTTTGATGACTGAATGTATGAATGTCCATGTGCTATGGTTGTAAGGAAGGGAATCCTAAAATTAGGGGTTCCCAGAAAAACTGACCCCAGGGCTGTGTGAGGCTTCTGCCTAAGCCCCAAGCCTAGGCCCCGGCCCAGGGCTTGCTGGCCGCCAGTCTGGGGCAATCCTCCTCCCACATCCAAAAGCAAAGCAGAAGCCTCAGGTCCCCTTCCCACAGACTGGGTATTTTTTCCTCTTCAAAAGGATACTTTCGGAGCTCCTATTGTCCCAGGTACAAAGCTGGCCTTTAAAAAAGTTAGCATCAGTCCCCAAACTGCTTAGCTTTAATTGGAATATGGAAAGGTCTAGGGGGCTTAAGGGCTGTGAGCAGGGACAATAGCCCCTGTGGGAGCCTCAAATCTCCTGGTTCTGAGAGCTCAGCACGGCCGTGAAGGCCCGGTGGGTTCTGCCCTACATGCTCAAACGTCCCGCTGTTCTTATGGCACCAGCCAGTTTTGAATACTCTTCAAGTTCAGAGGAGAAGCCCAGGGGCCCCAGGTTAGGAAAAGGGACAGTGGAGTCACAGAATCTCTGAGTCTGGAGGAACCTCAGCATCCATTTCATCCAACCTGTACCTGACCAAGAATCCACTCTTTGACATCAGCGACCCTCTTTCACTGAAAGACCCCCAGGGAGAGGGAACCCACTTCCTCTGGAGGCAGGCCAGTCTCCTTCCAGACAGCTCAAATGGTTAGAAAGCTCTCCTTTGCCTCTGAGCAGACTAGGGAGAGACAGATGGTACAGAGGAAAGAATGGTGGATTTGGAGTCCAAGGCCCTGAGTTCAAATTCCATTTCTGCTAGTTATTACCTGAATGGCTTTGGGGGTGAGTCATAACACTCCTCTGGGACTATACCTCATCATTTGTGTGGGGGAGAGTAGAATAGAGGGTCTCTGAGGCCCCTTAGAACTCTAAAACTGTTAATAACGTCAATCCTTCTTTCGCACGATTGCCCTTCAGATATCATATTCCACCCTGGGATAAAAGTCCCCACCCCAAGATAAAAGTCTCCAGTTCCTTGAAATGATCCCTAAATGACATAGTCTCCAGTCCTTTCAGCATCCTGCCCACCTTCTCCTAAAGACGCTCTAGCTCCTCTTCCTGAACAACGGTGCCCATAAGGGAACAAAAACAGGTGTCGTTGGAAGAGGGCAACAGTCTTAGCACCATCTTCATTCTGTATGCTAGCCCTCTTTTAATGAAGCCTAATAACACATTAGCTTTTTTATTGGCTGCCATGTTTCACTAAGTCCTATTGAGCTTGTGGTCCACTAAAAACATTGGATCTTTTTTCCAAAAAAGAGCCAACCAAAAGGATGTTCACAGTGGGGCTGGAGGTGGAAGGGCAGGGGGATGACATCCTCTTAAGAACTCAGTGGTGAAGAGAGCCTGGGAGATGAGAAGACCTGGCCTGTTGTCTTGACTACTAAGTCAAGGCAGGGGCAATTCAGGGCAAATCACTCTCCCTCTTTGGGACTTAACTTCCACATCTCTTAAGTAGGTATAATAATCCTCAGCAAGTTACCTACTTCATAAGGTTGAAGATGAAATAAGGTTAGGAATGTACAAAGGTTTTGTAAATGGTGAAGTTCCGTGCATGTAAAAGGAAGCATAATCATTGGTACCCCTGTCATCACTAGCGTTCTCTTGAGCCAGAGATACCTGACTCAAGGGCATGGTCCAGGACAGCCCCAAGGAGGTCAGAGCAGAAAGCCAAACAGGAAGTTGGATCACAGGGACAAAACCAGATTTGTTAGAGGCTGATAGATTTGAGGCAGGAACGGACTTCAGAGGTCATCTAGTACAACGCACCCATTTTGACAGATGGGGAAACTGGGACCCAGGGACATAAAGCCACTGACCCAAGATCACACAAATGGTAAGTGGTAGAGCCATTTAGAGGGGTAGTTCCCCTCCCTCCAAATTCACTGCCTCATCCCTTCAACATTAGTCTTAGGCTCAGTCTACACATGGCCATCCCAGAAGAGCATCACTGTTACTTACGTCATGTCTACAAAGGCATTGAAACACCTGCTCCATGAGTAACTTATAGACTCCCGCACCTAAAGCCATCTCCTAAAATGTCAGAGTCAGAAAAACCTTTTAAAAATATTCATCCAAGGCTCTCACTTTACAGATGAGTCACCCATAGCCCAGAGACAGGAAGGGATCTCCTCAAGGTCACTCACTGGCTAATGCAGGAGCTGAGACGCAAGCTGAGGGCCCCTGACCAGTGTTCCACTGTGCAGACCCAGGAACAGGAACACTCTGACTTCCATGGGGACTTTGAAAACAATTGGGTTCTGAACCTCTGACAGGACAGCAGGCTGGACTAAAAGGCTCATCCACCAATCACAAGAGGCTTTCCTGGATCGTCCAGAGACCAGAACAGAACTGCAATTACTTTGCTACTCAAACTGCCTGACATATTTTTCAGAATCCCTTGCTCCCTTCCCCATCCTGTGTCCTCAATCTTCTTAAAACATACCCAGCTCAGCCTTGCACATGAAAGAAAGCCATAGCACACAGGTAGCCACTGCACCCTGACCTCTTGACATCAGGAGATCCATCCTAATACTTCAGTGTGGTCCAACAGCTGAGTCCTGAGAAGGAAGGCATGTATGTGGATCCCAGACAAAGGGGATCAATAGCCCCCCTCCCTTGTTCCCAAAGAATGAGAAGGATGATGTGGAAATGCGGCAGATGTTGAACTGTTATTCTAAGGTAGGTGGTGGCCAGCTGCTCGCCACCGAGACTAAGAAAGCAGCCTTGCTCCTGAGGAACTTTGGGTAAATGTATGAAACATCTAACAGTGTGGGGGATGGCAAAGCCTTCAAGTGAATGATAGTGTAACCTCTAAGATTCTCATTCTCCCTCCCTCTCTCTCTCTCTCTCTCTCTCTCTCACACACACACACACACACACACACACACACACGCACACACGCACACACACACGTACACCCCATATCACCATAGTTCAGGGTCAGAATTACATGAAAGCAGGAGGATGGACAAGATGACCCTTCCAATGCAAAACCCAATGAAAAGTGTCTTTGAAGTTCTCTGGCTTGAAAGAATGGTGTACACATCATGCCTAATGTGGAAATATGTTTTACATGATTACACATATATAACCTATATCAAATGGATTACTATCTTAGGGAGCAGGGTAGGGAGGAAGGAAGAAAATTTGGAATTCAAAATTTTATATTTTATGTTAAAATTGTCTTTACATGTAATTGGAAAACAGAAAATATTATTTAAAAGAGAAAGAACAGAAAAAAGAATGATACAGAGCTCAGAATATCTCAGGGTATGTGTGCATGGGGTGGGGGTCAGGGAAAAAAGAGATACTGGTTATAAGCTTGGTTCTTAGAATGCTTGAGTTTCCTGCTGTCCTTCCATCACCACCACCACTGCTCTGTAGGGCATGGCATATAATGAGTTAGGCAGAAAGGACCCAGAGTGAACTGACCCAGTTACGCACAGGCTGAGGAGACCACAGGCAGCACAAATCTGGTCCAGTTCATGATACTTGGATGAAGTTGAGTTAGCCTCTCTGTGACCTAGCACACACACTCCTCTGGATCCAGTCTCTCTCCTTCAGGCCCCCATACCTTCTACACATCAGAGATGCCTGTCTTCCCCCTTCCAACCTGGCCTGTTTCTGAGTCTCAGTTTCTCCATCTGTATTTAAGGGGGTTGAACTAGATGATTCCTAAGGTCCTTTCCAGCTCTAAATCCTATGCTTCTAGTCACCTTAGGAAATACTGTTTCTTATGAAGTAGAAAAGGCCCAGGACTGGGAACCAGGAGACCCAGGCAGACTCAGGCTGTTAGGTCCCAAAGGGCAAAATTACAAATGATAGGGAAAGTTAGAAGAAGGCAGACTTCATCTTGGGTAGCAAGCAAGTTCTCTATCACCAGATGTCCTCAAGGAGAGGCAGGAGACACTATACCCTCCGAGGGCTGTTATTGAAAAGACTCCTGCAGAGGGTGGAAGGTTGGACTGGATGACTTCTCAGGCTCCCTTCCTATTTTAAAATTCATCGGTTCTACACCACTCAATCTGGACTGACAAAAGGACAGTACTGACCATGGGAAGAGGCAAGGACATGATGTAGCCTAAAGGCTGTACAATCTTAACCTGACAGCTGCAGAATGAGGTCTGAGGAAGAATACCCAGAGAATGGCTGTGCACTATCCATGGTGCTGAAACATTTCCTCAGGGACCTTGGGGTTAACCTGTGGGATAATTTAGACATTGGACAGATCTTCTTTCCACACCAAGAGGCGTAGAGTCCTTGGCCCGGAAGGGACTTCCTGAAATAATTTAGGCTATTGATCTGTCCCTAGGGAGTTTATATATCAAATCTATGTTAGAGAGCCAAGTAAGGAAGGATTCTAGCATCAATAATCAGGCTTGAACCTCAGAGATTCATCATCCCACCATGGCCCCCAACAAGCCTATCTCAAATCAAGCAGAATATCCCTAGGACAGAACTCTTTCTGGATTGCCCTTCCCAGCGTCTTTGAGTCAAGAATAAACTGGAGGACCCATCTCATGGGACCACACCAGCCCGGGATAGAACAAGCCGTGGGGCCTAGAAGCAGACAAGCCAATAGCAGAGTTGATCTTACACACAAGCAGACTGGGTGGTCACCCATGTGGTATGATATGGGAGGATGAGGGAATCTTCCTCTGCACGTAACATATACAAAAACACACCCAGATCTCTTTTCTACTAGTACGAAGCAAAACATTTCTTTGGAATTCAGTACTACCCTCCCGAAGCCCATATTTTAAGGAGCAGAAAACCCTGAGAGGGAGAAAAAAGATCCCTAATACTATAGTCTGAATGAATTGACCAGAGTAAGATCAGATCAGTAAGTCTGAGAAACATGATGGCCCTGGGATCTGGTATAGGATGAGGCTGCTGAGAGTGGAGGATAGAAGGCATTGAAGACCAACTTTTACAACTTCTCAATGTTGTTGAGTGGGCCAGTTCTGGCCAGCAGGGTATCCCTATCCTGATGTGTCTAGCTGCCAATTCCTGGTACAAGGGATATAATATACTTATAATGTACATAGAATATAATATAATAAAGGAACCACAAACTTAAAATGAGGAGGCCTAAATCTGTCAGGCTCAGCTCTGACACTCTCCTGTTACAGGGCCTTAGGCAAGTTCCTCCCCTGGTCTGGGCCTCAGTTTCCTCACCTGCTTTATTTTACAATGAAAATTGAGACTACCATCCTCCCAGAGATGTTTGTAAAGTGCAAAGCACTAGATAAATGGGAGCTTTCTTAAGGATGCGCCCACATGAAGTAACACACGCTCTGCCAAGCCCAGATTCCCAGCTCCCAATTAGGGGCTGCTCTCCTGCTGGTGCTGAGCGTGTCCCTGCCTGTGCCTGAGTTGCAATGACGTCCCCGTCTCGGGCTGCAGGGAGCTTTGATCTCCATTTGCCTTACCCTCTGATTTCCCTTGAGATACAGGAGGTGAGACTTGAAAGTACGCCAGCTGATGTACCCAATTTATCCCACAATCAGAGATGCCAGCTGCAGCAGCTGCCAGGAGTCATCCAAGCAGCCCGAGCTATGTGATTCCAAAATGGAAGGCTTAGAGGTGACCTGGGCTCAGGCCATGGCCCACTCCAGCTTGAACTGGGTCTGGCTGAGGAACTACTCATCATTGGAGAGAGAGACAAAGACACAGAGAAAAACACAGAGAGAGATACTGAAAGAGAGAAACAGAGAGAGACAACAGGGAGACACACAGAGACAGAGAGACATAGAAAAACACATAGAGAGATACTGAGAGAAAGAGACAGAAAGAGATAACAGGAAGACAGAGACAGACAGAGACAGAGAAACTAGGGAAGAGACAGAGAGACTAAGAGAGAAATACTGAGAGAGAAGTGGAAAACAGACAGACAGAGACAGAGATGAGAACAACCACCACCTACAACCTTCTCTTCCCATAACTCTTTCTTAAGAGGCCCAAAGGCAAGCTGAGTCTTAAACCTCATATAGACTCATTCACGAAGACCAAGCATGGGCAGATAACAGTCCCCCTGTATGTCTCCCTGTACGAAAGCAACGTCATTGGCCTTAATGGATATGACTTCATTCAACCCTCATCCAGGCAACCAGGCACAAAAATTATTCTTCCAAATCAGTGACACATGTTATTGGTAGGGTTTTGCTACCCTCCCCCTCCCCCTTTTGCTTCCCTACCAAAATACTTTTCTTCAAGGGAGATGGATACAGTGGGAAAAGCCCTGGGATTGGCAAGTCAGGAAGACTGGACTTTGCCCCTGTTTCTGCCACAGCCTCGCCACATGGCCTTGTGTCATATCCCACCCCCAAACTAGATTGTAAGCTCTTTGGGGGTAAGAAATCTATTGGTTTCCATCTTTGAATTACCAGCACTAAGCATAGCACCTATTCAACTGAATTGAATTGATCTCATTTCCTCTTAGTATCTTGATCTGTGAAATGGGGATAATAACCCTCCCTGTGCTTCTATAACAAGTCTTCCATGAGATTGAAGTCTTTGCAAACTAAGGCACTCTGTAAACTGGAAAGTGCATTGCAAAAGGGTAGAGAATTATGTAAATAACAAAGCAACATGCAAATGTGAAAAAAATTTTACTGATGTGCCACTTCCTATGAACTGTTATATGTGCTTTAAGTAAAAATCAACAAATTTGAAAGTCAGAAGTGACCCCATGAGCCATCTAGTTCAACCCCAAAATGAAAGGAATCCCCACCTGACCTCCTGGATGGATGACTGTTCAGCTTTGATTAAAGTCCTCAGAGGAAGGGGAAGCCACACCTCCCAAGAGGGCATGTCCCACTCTGGGACATCTCTCATTGGGAAAACTTGTTTCCTGACATCAAGCCTAAATCTGTCTCTTTGATCACTTCCACTCACCGCTTCTGGACCCAAACTAAACAATTCCAATCCCTCTTCCACTTGCCTCCCCTCCAAAATCTGGAGGACAGCTCCTTCAGACCCCACCAAGGCTTCTCTTCTCCCAGTTCCTTCAGCTAGTCTTCATAGCTTCGAGTCTTCTCACCAACCTCTTCGCCCTCCTCAAAATATGCATCATCTTATTGTGGAGTGACCAGAACTGGACACAACGCTTCAGACAGATGTGGTCTGTCCAGGGTGGGGCAGGGGGCTCGCCTCCTTATTTATGAAAGCAAGGCTGCTATTAGTGAAACTGATCCAAGGTCACTTCAGCTTTCTAGGTGACCACACCATTCTGCTGATTCATATGGAGCTCAAGGTCTACCAAATGCCCCCCACCCAGGTCTTTTCAGACAAAATCCTATCTAATCACGCCTCCCCCATTTGGTACATTTCTGTGAAGTCAGCTTCTTGGACCCAGACTTCATACTTAATTTTTACATTAATTGTAATCGTTAATAATTAATTAAATATAAATATGCACTTAATAGAAAATAAAAGTATAATTATTATAAATATAAATAATCATTAATTAGTATAATTATTCAAGTAATAAATTGTGCCAATTTTAAAATTAATTTTGCATTCATTCCAGTCAAATTTCATGAACTTAGATTCAATCCAAGTTTCTAGCCCATCATCCAATGTGTTGGCTATCCTTCCTGGCTTTTTGGCAATTGCAAATTTCATAAATATGCCTCCTCTATGTCTTTATCCAAGTCATTGGTAAACCCACTAAATGGAACAAGGCTCAGCACAGATACCTGGGCCACTCCACTCAAGACTTCTCCTTCCATGATATGGTAACGAAGACTCTGCAGTCTAGCCATTCAACCAGCCCAAAATTCATCTGTCATTATGTCCATACCTCTCCATCTTTTTCACAAGATTAGCATGAGATACAGCATTGTCTACAGCATTCCCTTGAAAGCTAGCATAAAAATAGCTAGCATGCATATAGTACTTTAAGGTTTGCAAAGCGCTTTACACATATCTCATTGGATCATCGCAACAATCCTGGTAGGTAGGTGCTGCTATTGTCCCCATTGTACAGGTGAAGAAACTGAGACAGACAGAGGTTAAATGACTTGCCCAGGGTCACACAGTAAATAACTGTCTGAGGCAAGATTTGAACTCAGAACTTCCTGTCCACAGGCCCAGAGCTCTGTGCACTATGTGCCACCTCCCACCCCCCCCATCCCAGCTATCTTGACCTACCAGCTTAGTAACCTGCTTAAAAAAGGAAAAGAGGTTAGTCTCACTTAACCTGTCCTCAATGAAGCCTGAATGACTCTCTGGGCTCCCAGCTTCCTTTTTAAATGGTCACTGACCAGCTCAAGGATTTTTAGAGAATCTAGCTCCTACAGTTTTGCTCAGAGACCACTACTTTGCACTTTATTCTCTTCTCTTTTTTGGAAATCACAAAACTTCTGCTCTCCTCCTGTGCCATGACACTTCTCAGGTTCTTGGTGGTTCTCCAACTCTCACTCCCAGGGGCTGTTCCCCAGAGAGCTGTCCACTGGGGCCCCGAGGCCTGGGATTCATCCAAAGCAGCTGGGCCCTCACCTGCCCACTTCTCCTGCCTATCACCTCCCTGACACTTCTCTTTTCCCTTTCCAGTTCCAAGGCCGTTCTCCTTAGGAAAGGGAAATATCAGCAAAACCAGAATGAGCATGAAGAAAAGCAAAGGCAATGCTGCAAAATGACAATCCCGAAGAAATGCTGATCTAGCTCCTAATGATGTCTCTCCCTATCTCTGCCTCTACCTGTCTCTCTGTGTCTGTATCTCAAATTGTCTCTCTGTCTCTGTCTCTGTATCTCAAAGTCTTTCTCTCTCTCTCTTTCTCTCTGTATATATGTATATCTGACTATCTCTCTGTCTCTGTATCTCAGACTGTCTTTTTCTTCCTCTGCCTAAATATCTAACTTTCTCTCTCTCTGTCTTTCTATATATGTCAGACCATCACTCTTGTCTGTGTGTGTCTCTCTCTCTCTTCCTCTCTCCCTTTCTCTCTCTCTCTCTCTCTCTCTCTCTCTCTCTCTCACACACACACACACACACACACACACACACACATACACACACACACACACACCTGTTCAGACCATTTCTCACCCACCCCCTGGTTCAGACCATCCCAGGTATCTGGCATCAAAGCCAGAATTTTTAGGGACCCAAAGCACATCATCTGTCTGTCAATTAATATTCCTCCAGCACCAACAAGGGAAGGGCCTATGAAAGACTCAGTGAGCACTAAGGTCAAAACAGCTGGAAGTAATTACAATAACAATTAATAATAAGAATATCTTGACTTACTGTGGTTCTTTACAGTTCCCAAAGGGATACTACTGTTGTTTTTTATTAATGTGTGAGGTGGGTTCATTATTAATCTCCATTTTAGGGATGGGGAAATTGAGGTTCTAATGGTTGTGACTTGCTCAAGGCCCTGAACACAGCTAGCCAGTGACCACATGTAGACTAAAACCCAACTTATGAATTTGCCTCAATACCAACTTTCATGGCTAAAAATCGCCATCCCTAATCAGGCCATCCTTGGTTAGCCACTGTCCTCATTTCGGAAGGGGCATGGTACAGAGGAAGAGCCCTGAACCGATCCAGGGGTTTGAATCCTGGGTCTGGCAGCTGTGTGCCTCCTCTCCAGGCCAGTTGCCGGCCACGTAAAGGAAGTTGGATTCGCCTCACTATTCCCTAACGTCTCTTCTGGTCCTGATTCAATGAGCCTGAGACACCAGGCACAGCTAGCAGAGAACTTTGCTCCAAGGAAGCCAGTCTGTGGTCAGGCTTCGGGAGGGGCCTACCGGGGCTCCCGAATGTTCTTTCTCCTGGATTCAAGAGGTACGGAATTCATCATCTCTACTAATCAAAGGTCCATTAGGCCAATCCATTCCTCATTAAAGCTGTCGCTGAGGCAGCTCACAATTCTCAGGCTCACACTCTGAAATCACAAACCCTCAGGCAGAATCTTCACAGAGCCTCTGGAAGAGCATTCCACCCTTATCCACCCCCAAACATCACCACCATGGGGGACTCCATTTACTCCCCCAGTGATTCCTTTCCCAGCCCAGAAGCCATTTGGAGGAGAGAACACTAATCTCCCCACCAACCCCCCACCCCATTATTACCTGGCCAAACGGAGAGGGGCCCACAGGAAGGAGTGCTCCCTACGGCAGTGGTGAAAGCACTGTCTTTGGAGTCTGAGAAGCCAGTCTCCAATCCTGGCTCCATCACTTAATGCCTATACAATGTTAGGTGAGTCTCTGGGCCTCTGTTCCTCATCTATAAAATGAGGGGATTGCACTAGATCATGGGCTCATAACCCAAGGGTTCTAGGAATAGATTTTAGGAAATCCATGAGGTTGGATAAAAAAAATAGATCTTTATTTTCACTAAACTTCTAAATAAAATTAGCATGTCCTTCAAATTATTTAAAAACACAATTTTGAACAATTGTAATATAAGAAATGATGATCAGGAGAAACCTTAGAAGAATTATATAAACTGATGCAAAATGAAATGAGCAGAGCCAAGAGAACACTGTACACAGTAACAGCAATATTGTACAATGGTCAACTGTGAAAGACATAGGTACTCTGACCAAGACAACGATCTAAGACAATCAATTCCAAAGGACCCATGTAGAAAAATGTCATCCACCTCCAGAGAGGGAGCTGATGAACTCTGAGTGGAGAATGAAGCATACTGTTTTTCATTTTCTCTATTTTTCTTGGGTTTTTCCCCCAACATGGCTAATAAGGAAATATGTTTTGCATGACTTTATATGTATAATTGATATATAATATTGCTTGCATTCTCAATGGGCAGGAGGGAGAGAGAGAATTTGGAACTCAGATTTTTAAAAATGAATGTTAAAAATAAATTTTGAACATTATTCTGAGGAGGGAGTCCACGGGCTTCCCCAGACTCTCCAAGGGGTCTATGACACTAAATCGCATTACCCTTGGACTAGATGATCTTTATGGCCTATTGAGCTCAGGATTTACTATGATTCTGGCTGGTTTCAGCACTTGACACTAGGGAATTGTTTATTAGCACCCTCAAATAGGGGAAGAAAGAGAGCTGAAGAAGGGAAGGAGGGCCTGAGGAGATGAAACCCCATGGGGTCCCGACTCACTGGACCCAGCTAGGCCTCCCTGAAGAGCCTCCGAAACCCATCAGCCCTTCTGCAGCTGGAGATGTCCTTGCCTTCCTTTCCCAGGATACAGGCTGGGCAGAGACAACCTGTACATCTCTTCCTCTTGACTCCAGGAATACTCCTGGAAGAAGTGGGGTGACAGAAGCCTGTTTTTGCTTAATACCTAGTGGTCACACAGTCAACTTCCTCTGTGTTGGTGGTGGTGGGAGAAGGGGAGAGGGTCAGGGCTGAACAGCCTATGCCTTCAGAGGGTAAGTATTGCATATTCAGGATGATCCAGATCTGGAAATTACCAGCTAGGCACCTACCTCAGGGTCATGGCTGCTGCTGAGATCAACACATGGGGTTAGCAAAATTAAAGCAAAACAGACAAGCCTCTTCTTTGAAAAAAAAATGCACACATTTCTAAAGCAGAGCTGCCCAACTGGGCAGGGCCCAAATCAGAGAGTCAAAGAACCAGGTCAGAGCTGGGAAGGACTTCCAAGGGCATCTACAGTCCATTGTGGACAGAAGCGCCCTCAACAATATCTCTAACAAATGTTCCATCAAGAGTCAGCTGGAACTGATCAACTAGCAAGCATCTTTTGAGCACCTACTATGTTCCAGGTACAAAGGTAGGTGCCTGAACAGTGCCAGTGCTGGAGGACTCCCTGTCTCCTGAGACAGGCCACTACCCTCCTGGAGAACATAAATTGTTCAAATGCTTTTCCTAACATCATCCCTGAAAAATCTGCCAATTGTTGTCTAGGGCCAGCCAGTACAAAATCCCTCTTCCACACACCAACCTTCAAATACCTGAAGCCAGGGATCACATCCTCCCAATTCTCCCGCAGGCTAAATGTCCAAAGTGCCTTCAACTAGTCCTCATGGGGCTCACCCTTGATGCCCTCACCATACAGAGCACCCTCCTCTGAATATACTTCAGCTTGTCAATGCTCCTCTTTAAAAAGGGGTTCCTAGAATGGGACCCAGAACTCCAAATGGGCTCTAGCCTCACTGTCTGGCTCTGCATCCCAGGTGAGGGACTCATAAGCAGGTAAAGGATCTGTCCCAGGTCACACTGGGAGTCCAGCTCAGGAGCTCTACCCTAGAACTCTGGGCCCCTTGTTACCATCTCCTGAATACCAACCAATGCTCCATGCAGGAGGGCCAGCAGAGCCTGGATCCCTACAGCGGACAGTGGCTTCAATCACTGCCATTTCTACCCATTGCTCTAAAATCTGATCTCCCATCATCGTGATCTTCCCTTAAGCCCCACCCTCAAGGATTTAATTTGCCTTCCCATCATCCTCTGAAACAGCCTGACTCTCCACCTCCAAGACCTCCTGCTGCCTATCCCAGTCCCTCTAGACCCCTCTTGTTCACTGGGCAAACATCTCCTTCCCCAGGTCCCATGTTTCCCTTCAGCCAGGCCTTCTTCCTCTGCTTGGCCACACCCTTCCCCGGCCAGCTCACCTGACCGTCTCCCTTCCTTCATTCCTGTAATGCCTCCTCCTCGTAGCCTTCCTAGAGGGGAAAAGAAGGGGTAAATTCCCCTTGGCACCTTTCTACCCTTGCTGCCCCCTTAATCTGCCACCCCAGACTACCCTTCTCCCTCAGACTATCTAGGACAGATTAATTCTCTTCCTTAATGGCCTCACTCAAGTTTCCATGGGTCTGGAATGCCTGGAAGAAGTGGGGAGGGGTGGCTCTCTGTGGACTGTGGGCTTCTTAAGGGCAAGGATCCATGGGATCTAGGCCTACATGCTTGGAACAGCAGAGAGGACTGAGAAGAAGGCTCCAGGAAATCAATAGTAATGATGGTGATGAGGATGAGAGGGAGTGGGTAGAGCTCAGTGCAAGGAGAGATGGCATAACATGCTCTGGTGGGAGGAGGCCCAGGGGATACAAGGGACAGCCAGGGAACAGACCACAGGGAAGCTGGGGGCACTAGAACATCTAGTAGACCTACAAGGGAAGGTTTCCTTTCTCTGCCCTAAGACACAACAGGTCCTCCCCCATTACCTTCCCCAGGTTCATGGATAGGAAGGACCAACCTATATCTCAAGATTAGTTGGAAGGGAGAAGGGAATGATGGCTGTGAGGGTGAAGGCCTAGGAATGAATTAGAGAGAAAGCCCTAGAGAAGAACAGTGGAAAATCATGAAAGTTCAGGCCCAGAGGGTCATGAGAGGATCCTGTGACCCTGAAGGCTGTGAAACATAATGAGATTGGTAGGAGATTCTGGGTCCTGAAGATCCATGAGGATTCAGACCCTGGGAGCTGTGGGGCCCTGAGTGGGAAGCCTCCAGGGTCATGGAATATTCATGCCCCAGAGGGAAGGAGGAAGGGGTAGGTGTATGCTGTTCAATGCTTACCCATCTCTCCGGTGGCCCCGTTTTAGGGGCCCCGGTTTCCTGTGCTGCTTTGAACTCTGAGCTCCCATTGGCCCTGGAGATGGGTGGCCGCCACAGCACAGGAGCGCCTCCTGGGAACAAGACCCTCATTCATATACCCACACAAAACCAGAGACAGCCAGGGACATGGGGTGGGGCCTGCTTGACTTCCCTAACCCAGGGGGCCCTGCAGGCAGCCCCAAGGAAGGTACAGGGCTCTGTCTCCAGGACAGCCATCATTTGAATTGAACAGAGCTAGGGTTGACAATGATACCCAAGGTCCCCTGTCATTTATGTTCTATGGATCAAACCAGCTGAGGTCAGCATGGGGGCAGCTCACCTCTCCATCATGGCAACAGGCACCACTGCCCTGGTACCCAGAGTCACCACTGCCCCATCACTTCCCTCCTCCCCCCCACAGGAAGCCAAGGCTTTCAGGCCACACTGGCCCTAGTCCCCAGCCCCCTAGCCCACAGCAGCCTTGTCACATGGTACCAACTAGGTTTTGGTCTCCATAGGAACAAGAGAGCTATTAATCCCTCTGGCTGAAGGTTCTCATGGCAACCCAGGCAGGGCAAGGTGTGCCAAGGACAAGACCCAGGGCAGGTGGGATCAGTCAATCAAAAAACATTGACTAAGGACCTGCTACATAAAGATCCTGGGACTAGGTGCTTGAAGATATGCAAAGATGAACAAGAGATGGCCCCTGTCCTTGGGAACTCGCAGTCTAGAAGGCTGGGCACTAGTGGGTTATGCAGAGTAGGGGTTCAGGGAAGGAAGTCAAAGAACGCCCAGGTTCTAGGAAAAATGAGGTACGGGAACCCTGAAGGATAAAACTCCTCGTTGCCTTTGCCTATGGCCGTGGACTCCTTCCCCATTGGGCGAGGTTTGAGGAAATGGACTAGTGGGCAGGGAACAGAGACAGCTACTGGGCCCTAGGGACCCTCTTGAACAGATCCTTCCTTTTCCCTAATCACCCAAAGGCATAGTGACAATCCCAAGCCCTGAAGGACCCAGACAAAGCCAGGGACCAATATAAAAGTAAAAAGGGAGGGTTGATCCAAGTCTCATTTCAAATTCTAAAATTCCCTTTCATGGAACCAAGGAAACATCTAATTTTTCTTTTAAAATTCATTTCAAATGTGATCAAAAAGCAGCATCTTGAGTTGGAGGGGGGGGTGGGCAAACGTAGATCTATGATTTCATCAATACAGGAAACTACCCCCATCCAAACAGATATACAGCTGTTGGGTCTCTTAGACTGTTTTGGTTCCTGCAAGGTTGCCCAGGGTCACACAGCCGATACACATCATAGGTGGGATTTGAACTCAGTTCTTCCTGACTCTGAGGCAGGAACTCTACCCACCATGCCATGCTGCTTCTCACTTATTAGCTTATTAGTTTTGTAAATGTACATTTTCATATATGGGAGGAGGAGCAGGAAAATAATGACCAGCCCATGGCTCCTGGGTTTGAGTGGGGCTGAGAGATGATGCTCTGGGCAGGTCAGTGGATCTGCCCTGTCTTTCTCCTTGAGGCCACAAGGTGACAGCAGTGTGCCACCACCCTTCCAGGTGGCAGCCCCATTAGACACAGCTCTGCCTGGATGGGGAGCCCAGGGACTGGGGAGGGAGCCTAGCTCAAGGAGCTCCCCCCTCAAACTCCATGGTTTGGGGGGGTGGATATGGGAGTCCAGGGACATGCTTCATAATTCTTGCCTTTAGGCAAGCCCCATCTCTTCCTCCACTGTGTTTCTTCACTTAGACTAGCGAACCTCTAAGATACCTTCTAGCTCTGCCAGCCTAGGAGTCTGTCACATGGATACAGGAGCATCTCCGGGGCATGGCCCCATAGAACCCTAGTCCAGCCCAGTTCTCAGGGCCCCCCTAAATGCTCCCAGATTCACTGACTTGTTAAACAAATATTGATGAATTTGGAGTTAAAGTTCCTAGGCTCACATCACAGCTGGGCTAGTCACTATCTGTGTGTGGTCTTGGCTAGGTCACTTCTCTCTGGGCCTCAGTTTCTCATTCTGCAAAATGAGGCAGTCCAACTACATGACCTCTGAAGTCCCTCCTATCTCTAGAATGTGAGTTCATTGAAAGCAGAGACTGTCTTAATTTTGTATTTATAGTGCAACACCTCGAACATAACACAACAACAATAATGATATTATGGTTGGCGTTTAGAGAGGTGCTTTAAGGTTTGCAGAGCACTTTACAGGTATCACCTCATTGGATCTTCACAACAACCCTAGGAGGTAGGTACTATTATTATCCCCATTTTACAGACAGAGTAAACTGAGGCAGACAGAAGTTAAGTGACTTGCCCAGGGTCACACAGGGAGTAAGTATCTGAAGCAAGATTGAAGCTCAGGTCTTCCCGACTCTAAGCCCAGTGCTCTAACCACTGTGCCAACCAGCTGCCAATATACAATGTGTTTAATACCTTGTGATTAATTGAGCAATTGATTGGCATGATCCCCTGAGGACAGTTAGCGCAGGCCCAATCTTCCAGTGGCCTGGCCCCAGGTTCCTCCTTCATGTGCTATCCAGAAGAGTATAAGCCAGCTGGTAGAATAGAGCCAGGGCTGGGTGTGGAGCCAGGGGACCCAGGTTCAAATCCTTGCTCGGCCATCATTCTCTTAAGCACGATGGGCCTCAGATTTCACATCTGTAAAGTGGTGGGGGGAGGGTTGGGCTAAATCCCCTGTGAGGTTCCTCCCAGCTTTCAATCTAATCCCACGATCCTGTGTTAGAGGATGAGGCCCATGGTGCCATCCCTCACTCCCAGCAGGAGTTGCCCTGCTCCATCCCCAGGACAGGCTGACTCCTGCCCAAACGGAATGAAACACAGCTGGAATTAGCGTGGACCACGTGAGAGCGGGCACGAAGCAAGGGGAGGACAAAAAAGAATCACGAAAGTATGTGAGACAGCGATGATAACATGTCTGACAGGAAGAGATCTCCAAGCTCAGAACATGCAATGACTGAGCCCCAAGGAATGGGAGAAATTGCCTGTCCTTGAGAACCTTTGGATCTTGGGCAAATTACTTTATTTCTCTGGACCCTCAGTTTCCTCATATGTAAAATGAAAAGATTAGATTAGGAGACCTCTAGTTAAGGTCTCTCCAGCTCTAACCCCATGATCTCTACAGTCTGATGGTCTACCTCCCTCCCCTTTTTAAAGATGGGGAAATTAAGGTTCAAAGAGGCAGCAGCCTTTCCATCCCTAAAGCCAACAGCAGACTCAGAGGCATTACCCTTCGGGAAGGTCTCTCCATCCAATAAAGGCTTGAGAGCATTGGGTTTGTTACTCTGTTAGGGGGACCTCTCCCTGGCCCCTCCACCACTAACAATATTCTCCAGTTGGCAGATTCACTTACAGCACCCATCATCTCCCCACCTCTCAGATGAGATGACCACAATAACAACAATAAAAAATACCAAAAGGAAAAAAAAAACTACCCGATTTCCTTGTTTCAAGTGGCTCTCCTTTCAGATTTGTGTTTCAATATATCTTTTAAAAAAACAAAAATAAAAATCCTCCTAACTGATCTCCCTGACTCAAGTGGCTCCAATTTATCACTGCCAAAGTGCAGTGTTTAAAGTGCAAGTCTAATCAGGTCACTGCCTTGCTTAAGAAACTCCAATGGCTCCCTATTACCTGTAGAATCAAATAAAAATTCCTCTGCTTGGCATTTAAAACCCTTCACAACCCGGCTTGGACCTTCCTTTTCAGCCCTCTTATCCAGTACTCCCCTTCACATCCTTTATACTCCAATTAAATTGAACTTCTTCCTGTTCCTCACCTAATATTCTTCTGATCGCTGTACCTTTGGGTGTCCTCAAAGCACCCAAATACCATGCCTAGAGTATCTCTTAGAATCCGTCAAAGCTCAGCTCAAGCAGTACCATGTCCATGAAGCCCCCAGCTGCTAGAACCTTCCCCCAATGAAAATATTTGGCTTTTGTTTTGTACCTGTCTCGTACAGACATATTTACGTGTTATCCTCCTCACTAGGATGTAAGTCCCTGAAGCACAGTGATTATTTCATTTTTGTCTTTGTATCCACAATGCCTAGCATGTGCATGGCACACAGTAGGCACTTCATAAGAGCTGGTTTCATTGAATCCTCACAGCAGCACCAACAGGGAGGCAAGGCAGGGGGCATGGATTCCTTTGACAGAAAAGGAAAGTGAGTTCCAGAAGGAAAATTCACTGCCTAAAATAGGAGAGAAATAAGAAATGTTTTTCAGACCGGTGAGGTGTGTCACAACTGCAGCTTCAGGAGAGATCTTAGAACACTGAATATCAGAGCAGAAAGAGACTCTAGAACACAGAATGTCAGAAGGAGGAAGACTCTAAAACAGAGAGTATCAGAGTCTGGAGAGACCTTGGGACAGTGTCAGAGCTGGGGATAAATCCACTGAGATCACCAAGCCCAAATGCCTCATTTTAGACTGGAGGTGAACTAAGGCACAGACAGTGGAAAGGTACTTGGCCAAGGTCACTCTGCAAATAAAAGAGAAATGCTCAATCTGTGGCTGTTTCCATGGTACCCAGGCTGCCTCTAAGCAAGTCACCCCAAACCAAGCCAGGGATCATTATGAGAAAGGGGACGTGGGGTTAGGGGTGCAGGTGGCATGCTCTTGAAGCTGCCCGTGGATTGTGTGTGCACCCACATGAGCACCTGGTGCTACAAATCTCATCCAAGGTTTCCTCCCTGAATCTCGCTCAGATCATATCTGTCCACACATTGTCCCAAGGGTTCAGTTTCACATCCCACATCATGGAATATTTATGGCTCGAGCAACAGCTCCCCGCTCTGGTCTGGATTCACTTCTCCCCAAGCCAGCTGCTCAGCTAACTGCCTCCCATCATAGACTGGAATGTCCTCGAGGGCAGGGATTATTTCATTTTTATCTTCAAGCCCCCAGCACCAAGCATGGTGCCTGCTCCTCATTTCTTAGAGCACAATAGTATTCCATTACATTCATATACCATGACTTGTTTAGCCATTCCCCAATTGATGGGCATCCCCTTGAACTCCAATTCTTCACAACCTGACTATTGTATAAACAGGTTTAATGTGAGGGTATATGTAGAATCTATATCGAATTACATGCCTTCTTGGGGTGGGGGAGGAGAGGAAGGGGGAGAAAATTTGGAACTCAAAAACTTGTGGAACTGATTGTTATAAACTGAAACTAAAAAATAAATTTTTAAAAAGAGAAGTTTATTAAGTGTTTTTGATGAATTTTTCCTGCCTAGCCCATCTCCATGGTCCCAGGATTTTAGAGCCAAAGTTACAGGGCACCAGAAACACCCCCACAATTCCCCGGGCTCGTGCCCTCCTGGCAAAGACTTCAAGAGCCCAGACCCTCTTGGGAGGTAGTGTGGTATGATAGAAAGAACACTGGATTTAGAGTCAGAACCCCAGCTCTGCCCCTTTACTACCCACAGGACTATGGGCAGTCAGCAAGCACTTACTAAAGTGCCTACTATATGCCAGGCCTCACGCTAAGCTATGAGTGTCTCTTGACTCTCTGGGACTCGGTTTCCTTATCGGTAAAATGAACAATTTTGACTAGATGGCATCTCAGATCTCTTCCAGCTCTAAACCTATGATCTTACCAAGGCTGAGACAGTATGAGGCATTGAGGGAGTGTTTTACCAAAGGCAATTGTGTCTAGCCATGTGAAAATCAGTTTGACAGACTGCTATACAGTAGGAAACCAAAGATCCTGACAATCCCCATGGGGCTGTTTCCACCAAAAAGTCATGACTGAATCATGCATAAGCAGACAGGGGTTCTCTCATCTGGTCTGGGTAATCTTGATCTGTGGCTGGCCACCCAAGGGCTCATCCATTTCCCAAAGATCAGGGCTGGCATCCAGCCTCACCAGGGCCATTGCTCTCTTGGTAAGCCAGATCCATCATCTTCGAGCTGAAGAGAGGCTTGTTCTGACCGGCCTCAGAGGATCAAGTGAGGGGGAATGGGGAGATGCTGCAGAGAGGCTGATCTCAGCTCCAGATGAGGAAAAGCTTCCTCAAACAAAAGCTGCCCAAAAGTAGGATGCATTGACTCAGGAGGGGGCAGCTTCCCATGACTGGAATCCTCTAAGCCCAGACTATGTTAGGGATGTTGTAGAGAGAACACCTAACACAGGATGGATGACGTGATCCTTTGAGTCTCTTTTTCAGCTCTGAGATTCTAGGATTCTATGAGATTCTATGACTCAGAAGTCAAATGAAATGGCCTCTGGCTGCCCCTCCAATTCTTGGATTTTAGCCTGCTAAATTCTTCAGTCCCTGCCCTCTCAGCTGGGCACCAACATGTAAGCCTCACCCTGACAGTCTCCCATTCAGCCCTAAACCCCAATATCAGAGCCCCTCCCCTCCCTTCATCCTATTTGGGGGAGCTTCTAGGGGAATCTCATGGGAGACAAATTCATTCTTTGCCCTTGAATGCATTCTGTTCCAGCTAGCACTGGTTTGTATCAGAGTTCTTAGAAAGTACACTGAGGACCTTGGGAAAATCAATTAGCTTCTCTGAGCCTCAGTTTCTTCATCTGTAAAACAGAGATAATCACTCTTGCAATGCTTGGCTCAAGGGGCTCGTGGGAGAAAGAGATTAGTAAATCTTAAAGCACTATATGTGTGTGTTATTATTACTAAAAAGTTCTAATTCTGAGCTAAAATTCACCTTCCTGGGCTAGGTGGCACAGTGGGTAGAATACTAGGGCCTGGAGTCAGGAAGACCTGAGTTCAAATCCGGCCTCAGACACTTACCAGCTGTGTGACCCTGGGCAAGTCACTTCACCCTGTTTGCCTCAGTTTCCTCACCTGTAAAATGAGCTGGAGAAGGAAATGGCAAACCACTCTTTGCCAAGAAAACCCCAAATGGGATCCCCAAGAGTCAGACAGGACTGAAATGACTCAATGACAAGATTACTTCCTCCCTCTGTTCTCAGTTCTGCCCTCTAGGAGCAAGTAGAAAAGCCCTATTATTTCTTCTCACTTGTAGGAGATTTTAAATTCCAAAACATTCACATCCGGAAGCTACAGGAAGCCTCAGAGGTTTTGAGGAGATGAATGGTGTGGGGCAGGGGCAAAGCTCATCCTGATAAAGGCATCTGACAGACCCAAGGATGCAACCCAAGGCTTTGTGCCAGTGAGTTGTTGGGGTAGATGGGGGTGGGAGGAGGGAGCAGGGACCAATTCCCTCTCTGTTCATGTTACCATGGCAACTTTCAGTTATCAGAGCAGAGTCAGGGCTCTGAGTACAGTAGAAATTGAGCCAGAAGAAGATGCTAGGGAGAGGAAGACAGTTTCTCCCCATCCTGGGGCCCTTCTGCCAGGGGGTTGCACTGGAGATCCGGGAAGGCCCATGGGGGCCGCAGGTTGGCATACAGGGACCACAGAGCATGTGATTCAGAATCTCCTCTCTGCCCTGCCCCCCCGGGGTGAGCCTTAATTATTGCGTGGGATGGGGGAGATGGGGGAAACCTTTCCTGCGGGGGTTCTTTGTCACTGCTCTGCAAAGTATGCGGACATGGTTCCCTGTTCATATGGTGATTCACGGGATTTTAGTGGGAAGGAGCCTTAAGAAATCCCCAAGCCTCAACACTTTCATTTCACAGAAAGGGAGGCTTTGAGGGTGGTGTGCCCAAGGTATCAACAGTAACAACAAAACCAACAATAATAGCTAGCATTTATATAGCACTTTAAGGCTTGGGAAGCATTTTAAATGTGCTGTGACATTAGAGGGGGCGGCTAGGTGGTACAATAGATAAAGCGCTGAGCCTGGAGTCAGGAAGACCTGAGTTCAAATCTGGCCTCAGATACTTACTAGCTATGTGACCCTGGGCAAGTCCCTTCACCCTGTTTGCCTCAGTTTCCTCATCTGTAAAATGAGCTGGAAAAGGCAAACTGCTTCAGTGTCTTTGCCAAGAAACCCCCAAATGGAGTCATGAAGAGTCAGACATGACTGAAACAAGTGAACAACAAAACATGACATTTGATCCTCAAACCATATCAGTGAGGTAGGTATCACCATTTTACAGATGAAGAAACCGAGGCTCGCAGAGCTAGTCAGTGTCTGAATCAGGATTTGAACTCAGGGCTTCCTGACTACATACTCAGAACTCTACACTGTTCTTGCCTCCAAAGGATGGGAAGCCGGAGCAGGGGGCGGCAGCTGCAGAGGTGGGCAGCCTTGTCAGGCAGCAGGAACAGTGTTTCTGATCTAACTCCCAGATGCTGCATGTGCTTGTTGATAAATGTTACTCATCTTCCGTCTGCAGATCTGACACCAAGCTCAGGCACCGATTAATGTTTTGGATGGAAGTCAAGCTCAAACCAGTAATTACAACAGGAGACAAGGTGAATGATGACACTTGGCTTCAACGCCTCTTCTCGACTGGGAAATGGCATCGCACGTCTATGGGAACTCATCCACCTCCCTGGTCCGTGCAGGTTCTGTCCTGCAGAAACCTACGGCCACCGCCTGCACTCCCAGGCCACTGGGTGACCATGGACAAGCCACTCCCCCCTTCACACTCTGCCTCCAGCCTTCCGAGGTCCTTCCCTGTTCTGTCCTCCATCCCTTCTGCGTTCTAAGGTCCCTTCCAGCTCTAATTTACCAAAATGAGGTCAGAGATTGTTTCATTTTTGTCTCTGTATTCCCTGCATCTGGTACAGTGCTGGGTGTACAGCAGGTGCTTAATAAGTGTTTGCTGAATTCATGAAGGAATGAGTAAGTTTCCTTCTTACTCTGACATTCTATGTTCCATATCCCAGAGTACTTTGCAGCTCTGGCGTTCTATGATCAATCTCAAGTCACTTCCACCTCTGACATTCTAGGTTCTATGCCTACCAATGGACCTGCCACATAGAAGGGACTTAATAAATGCTGATGAATAGATGAATGAATAAAGTTCAGGCATGCTATGGTTCTAGGATTGTGTATGTATACACACATGTGCATGTATATACAAACATATTCAAGACAATTTGGTATTATGGAAAAGAGCATTGAGACCCGGAGTCAGGAGAGACCTGGATTGAAACCTGCCTCTGATACAGGCTTTATGACCATAAAGAGGACAGTTGTTTAAGCTCTCCAAGCTATAAAATGGTTTTATAATGACAGCCCCCACCTCTCAGGGCTGTTGTGAGGCTCAAAGGGCTTCACAGACCCCAAAACACCATACAAACGACAGCTGCTTTTATCTCCCCACTGTCCATGCTGCTATCCTGTCCCCTAGCACTCTGTCTAGGTCTCAGATAGATTAGGGAGAGAGTCTTAAGGGAACTGAGGCAGACAGAAGGGGGATCCAGTCTGGACAGCAGTCAGGGCTTGACTCCTCTGTAGACTCTTGGATTCACGGGAAGCAATGTCAGCTAAGGGGAGTCCCTAAGGCTAGTTTATGTCACAGCTGTCAGGGCGCCCAATGGGTACAAAACTGGGGCTAAAGGACCTGACTGAACTGAGCCTCACAAGCGGAGTTCAGCCTGTCCAACCAAGGTGGCATCCTTCATACCCTCCCCTTTGAACACTGTGGCTGCCTGTCCCAAATAAAATGAGGAAAGCCCAGGCTGGGGCAGGGAACACAGACGTCAGCCTTCATCTTCCCCTCTTTCTTGGCCATGAGTTTGCTGAGTTTCTAGTTGGGAGCAGCCTCTGAGGAAGGCAGAACAGCTAAGCTGCAGATCAGGAAGGTAGCGGCTGTGATGGGCAACAAACCTGCAGCGAGCCCGGGTCTTTCTCCTTAAAGGATCTGCCTGCAGTCATGGCCTAAGTAGTCAGCCCTCCGAGTTGAGACCAGCCTCCTGATACTGGGGGAACCCAACTAAGGCAAGAGAAAGGTGGGGCCATGCCACAAATAAGGGCTGAGGGCTTCTGCTCTAATCCAGGCTCCAGGCCCGAATCCTCAGCACCAAACCTCGGTGACAGCTCGAAGGTCAAACTTACCTCTTTGTTCACTTTGTCTACTGCCCCTGCTCTGTACCTCTGCCCACCAGAATCCAAGGCTGTGGGTTTGATTTTATTGCTGGCTCCTCTCCTCGATTATTGCCTCTCCTGGGAATTTCTGTATGTGTACTCTTACTCGAGAGATACTTTCTATCTACTTTATGGAGAGATCACGGAAGTTCTCTCCCTCCTGGTTTGTTGCCCTTTTGATTAGATTATGCAAGACAGAAAACAAATAGGTTCTTTGAAGGTGTTGTTAGAGGTCCTCCTTCCTTGACTAAGAGCCCATCATATACATAGACATATATAAGCACAAATACACTATATATGTATGCATGTATATATATATATATAATGTATGTGTATGCATGTATGTAAGAGCCCATAATATACATATTACATAAATACACACACATATATACACATACACTATATGTGTGTGTGTATACACATATATACATGTATATGTGTGTGTGTGTGTGTATATATATATATATTTTTTTTTAAGGCAATGGGGTTAGGTGACTTGCCCAGGGTCACACAGCTAGTAAGTGTCTGAGGCCACATTTGAACTTAGATCCTCCTGACTCTAGGGCCAGTGCTCTGTACACAGTGCCACCTTGTTGCCCCATCATTACTCTTATATTGAAAGTTGTGGTCTAGGACAGTGATGTCAAACTCAAAAAGAAACAAGGGCCACTAATCCGTCCATAAGGACCCCTGAGGCTGCATATTAGCTTCATTTTAAAATGCAATGTTGTCTATGTTCTATTGTGTTTTTATTTATTTTGCTAAATATTCCCCAATTACATTTTCATCTCTTCCAGGCAGTGCTTAGGAGTGGCACTGGCCACGCAACTCTGGTCTAGAAATCCAAACTCATCTCTCCAACACCTGTTCCCAAATCTGTCCTTCTCTTCTGAGGGATCTCTGTTGTCTGATGAAAGTGCCGCCTCTCCCCTCTGAGGTTCTCTGTTTCTTGTCCAAGATTTCCTCATCCTTAGCAATGCTTTCCAGATTCTTTATGACTATTATTTGTGTCCATGTGAATCATCAGAAGTAGGGAGAAGACACTACCAAGTCTGACAAGTCTTGGGGGTTTCCCTGTCAGGTCCAAGATACAGGTCCCAAGAAAACTTGGGGATCTTCGTAGATCTCTCTGCCGTTGGAGTCAGGTCAACAAATAGCTGCCTTGGTATCCCTCAATAGGGAGCCACTACCCACCACTCCTATCCCTTCTTCTTCGAACTCTTCTGAATGAGCTGTGACTGTGCACACCAACACTCCTTGGAGGACAAGCAGACAAGCTGTAGCCCCTGAGTTCTCAGCACTCAGTGTCTTTCTTCTTCCTTCCTTTCCTCATTTAATATCTATAATGAGTGGTTCAAGTAACATGCCTCCTTCAACCTCCTAACAGATCAGAATTCCTGGCAGCTTTTTTCTCCTCCTCCTTCTCCCTCTCTTCTTTCTCCTCCCCCTTTAAAAAAAATATTGGAGCCTTTCTCTTTTTTCTCTTAAAGAACATTTAATTCTTCCTGAAAACCAGTTGTTTTCTTGTATATTCTCTTGTTCACTGTTTACCTTCATCCACCCCTATTCTCCATACTTCCTAGAAACAAGATTCTCCCCAATCTGGTACCACCCTACCTTTCCAGCTTTATCTGGTACCATTCCCATCAACCATTCAAAGGATCATAGAATCACAGATTTGGAGCTGGATGAGACCTTAAGAGTCATCTAGGCTAGAGGTGTCAAACTGGAAGGCCCAGAGGTTGAAAGCTTGAAGAACTACAGTCTGAACCAGATTAAAATGAAATTGGGAAATGCTTAGCAAAATAGAAAAAAATATAATACGACATATATAATGTTCATTTGTGGTTTTCTAGGTGGCTATTCAGCCATCAGGGAGCCACTTCGATATGTTTGGCACCACTGTCCTAGTCCAGTTGGCTCACAGATGAATAAACTGGATGTCACTTACCCAAGGTCACTCAGAGCTGGGATTTGGACCCCACGCTTTGACTACAACTCCAACACACTTTGTCACCACTGAAGCATGCTGGCTCTCTTTATCCTTCCCCCATAAAGCCCACACCATCACAATTTCTTCCTCATCACCTTTGTTCACAGTTTCCTATGCCTGGAATGCCATCTTTGCTGCAGAAAACTTACCCTCTTTTAAAGCCCAGCTGCAAGGTCATCTCCTCCAGGAAGCCTCCCTTGATACTAAAGTTTTCTGCTTCAGGATCAGGTCATTAGATCTTGAAGGGACCTTCGAGACAATCATGTCCAACCCCCTTATTTTACAGATGAGAAAACTGAGGCATCACCTCATGCCTGCTCCATGGCAATTATTTCTCATGCCAATCCATCTTACATTCAGCCACCAAAGTGATTTGTCTAACCATGTCACCCCCTATTTCAATGCCTCACTTTCACTGCCAGGAGCAAACACAAAATGCTATTTGGCATTCAGAGCCCCTCATTACCCAGCCTCCTCTGTCTTTCCAGGTGTCTTACACCTTCCTCCCTGGCATATACTCTTCCGCCCAATGATACTGGCCTCCTGGCTGCTCCACAAACAAGATGCTCCTTCTCTTGGGTCCAGGCATTTTCACTAACTGTCCCCCATGCCTGGAAGGCTCTCCTTCATCTCTACCTCTCGGCCTCCCTGGTTTCTTTCAAGTCCAGAGGATTGCTTTTTGGGGAGGGGACATTGTAAAGTGATATCAATATATAAATCAGCACAAAATGCATCAATGCAACTTTTTTAAAAAGAATTTAGAATCATAGATTCCTAGAAATCCAGAGCTCAAAGGGACCTCTGAAGTCATTGTGTCCAACCAGATAAGAAAATTCCTTGGAGACACTCTGATCACAAGGGATTTCCTGGATAAGTCCCAATCTAGGTACCAGGGGGTTGAATAGATAGAGCACACTGCGCTGAGTTCAAATCTAACCTTAGATACATACTAGCTGTGTGACCCTGGGCAAGTCACTTAACCTCTGTTGGCCTCAGTTCCCTCATCTGTAAAATGGGGATAATTATAGCACTTACCTCCCAGGGTTGTTTGTGAGGATCAAATGAAATAATTATAATGTACTTAATTCAATGCCTGGCACACAGTAAGTGCTCTATAAATGCTGGCCATTATCATCATCATCATTTTTAATATTATTAGGATCAAATTAGATATTATTTGTAAATTGATTGAGCACACTATCTGGCACACAGTAGGCACTTAATAAATGCATGGTCCTTGTCCCCCTCCAGTCCCTTAGGCGGTGATTTAGTTGTCAGTCATCTCCATAACTTCTAGGGGCCATAATCAATTACACAGGATTTCTCTAGGAGCCAGCATGGTGACCTGGCTTAATTCTCCATGTGGCTCTGCCTGTGGAGATGGGAGAGGGGCCAATGATCTGTGGGAAATTTTAAAACCTGGGCACTTTGGCACTATTTGCCTCTTCACAAAGCCCGAGAACCTTAGCTGGTAGAATGAAAGGTTCAAATCTTAGCCTGGCTCCTTAATTAAGGAAGTTACCTCCCCTCCCTGGGCCTCCTGTATAATGTGGAAAGATTAATGAAGAAAAGCAGTTCAGTATAGCAGATAGAACACTGGACTGGGAGTCACAAAGCCCTAGGTTCAAATCCCACCTCAGACACTTACTAGCTCTGTGCCTTGGAAAAGTCACTTAACCTCTGTTTGCCTCAGTTTCCTCATCTGTGAAATAAAGGGTTTGGATTTGGTGACCTCAAAGATCTTTTCTGGCTCTAAATCCTATGAGTCTATGATTCTCCCTTCCTTCCCCAGGCAAGTGGTGTGACTTGCAGGGAGAGGGGGGGCTGGGGAGAGCCATGGTCTCCCCATTTCCCAAACAAGCACATTAGGAGGAGTCTGTCACCTGACTCCCATGGCCTAGAAAAGGCCCCAGAGGTGCAGCCCCAGGCCAGATCAGGTCCCATCCTGCCCCACTGGGAGCATAGGAGGGAGTCAGGTTTCCTAGTTAGGGGGCTTTGCAGGCTCATCCCCCTTGTCTCCTCAGCCCAGGGAAGTTAAACCATCAGATTGGCCCCTGTAACACCTCCAGTCTGCAGATTCCTCTGGAGGTGCTGGCCCTGAGCCAGAAGCCCTAGGGCAGCCAAGCAGTTGTGCTGCCTACCAAAGAGAACAGTTTTAAAAAGAATATCCCCCCTCTGTGCTTCCCTACACCTCTTCCAATAATAAATCCTATTTATATAACACCTGTCTCACAACAACCCTAGGAGGTAGGAGGTGCAACTATCACAGATAAGGAAACTGAGGGAGTGGGGTGAAATGACTTCGGGTGGCATCCTGGGAACAGTACAGAACTAGATGTCAGAGGTCATGAGTTCCAGACCTGGTTCTGCCACTTACTATCCATGTGACCTCAGATGAGACAGTTCCAGTCTCTGGGTCTCAGTTTTGTCACCTATAAAATAGCTGGCCTCCATGATCTCTTCCATTTCTAAATCTATGGTTCGGTGATGATGAGATGGCTTGCAACTGCTGGAACAGTTTTGCTCAAAGAATAACAACTTAAGTAAGATGGTGATAATGAGGATCATAAGACCTCCCATTTCTATATCACTTTAGGGTTCACAAAGAGGCTGTGTGGTCCAGTGGAAAGAGTAGATATGAAGTCAGAAGACCTGGGTTCAAATCCTGGTTCTGCCACTTACTCTGTAAGTAGTCACTTTGGCCAATCACTTAGGCTCTCCAGGTCTCAGTGTCCACAGCCGTAAAATGAGGGGGTTGGGCAGATGACTTTTGAGGTTCTTTTCGAATTTAAATTTATAATCCTGTGGTGTACTTTGCACATAGTAAGTATTTAATAACTTCCTTCCTTCTTTCCTTTCTTTCTTCCTATCTTTCTTTCTTTCTTTCTGGACAAAAGCCCTGTGCAGTAAGCAATACAAAGTATTTTTATAAACTATCTGAACAATAAAGGCATTGAGGCCCAGGGAGGGAAGGAGGTTTGTTCAGGGTCACACAGCTAGTAACTGGCAGAGTCAAGGCCTGTTCTGCTGATTCCCTCCCCTTTATGCAATGACTGCCCTCTTTCTGAGGTTGCTGACACTGGACTCCGGGAGGTGTGGGAGAGGGAGAGAAAACCAAAGATAAAGAAACGGGGGATTTCCAAGACTTTGCTAAGTGTATCTTTCTCGGGGGTGGGGAGGGGGAAGGGATGGATAAGTTAGAGGCTGGGAGATTTAGCCAGTTCTGTCTCTAAGGTGGGGGATGATAGCTGAAGAGGACCTAGCTGCCGATCCCCAGAGGGAAGAGAAGAGAGGAAGGGAGGAATAATGTCTAGGGACCTTGTTGGAAAAGTTGAGATGAAAGAATACAGAAAGTGACAGAAGACACAGCCTAGAGAGTCAAATGCAAAAGTATGGGAGAACTGAGGAGAGAGGGCTGGCTTTGGGGTCAGGAACCCCAAGTTAGATTAAGCCTGCTCTGGAGTCCCTTCCCTTCCAGCTCAAAAGGGGGAATGTAAACTCCTTAAGGGGAGGAACTTTTTGAATTTGGTTTTGTTTTTGCATGCCCAGAGCCTAAAGCAGCACCTTATATACTAAATAAAACTGAACTGAACCAAATTGGAAAATGTCCCTGGTCCTGTAGTGAAGCCATGTAGTGTAAAAGAGCCCTGAACTTGAAGTAAGGAGATTCGAGTAACTCCACATCCTACTTCTGTGACTCTGAGCATCACTTCTCTGTGCCTCAGTTTACTCACATATAAAACAAGGCCAATATAACACTTGTGCTATTTACCTTATGGGGCTGTCGCAAGAAAAGCATTTTGCAAACCTTAAAGTACTAAGGAAATGGGAATTGTTGTTAGTAAAAAGTTCCCAGGAAGGCTGGCTGGCCTAATGTAACCATTACTATTATGAGCTCGGAGTACTTGACCTGGGTTCAAGTACTGTGTCTGATGCATACAATGACACTCTGTCCAGGCCCAGGAACAGCTACCTGGATAATCTATGTTCTGCCCTAACCACACAGAGGTCTCCAGTGAGGGCAGTCTAGGGGACCTAGGAACTGTCCTGCCCTCCTAGCAGAGGATCCCTGAAGCAGACCCTTCCAGCCCTCCCAGGTCAGGGTCAGGACCCTCAAACCCATTCCTGGACACTTACCGGGAGCCAGAGGTGGTGAAAATGACAGTAATGGAGCCTCAGAGCTGGCGATGGGAAGTCCAGACCACTGTTCAGGCATACAGGGCCTCAGGGGGCCAGAGGAGGCATCAGGGCCCCCTTGCTGGGAGTCCACCCACCCCAGTCCTGAGCTTCACCCCCTAGAAGGCCAGGCAGACTAGGAAGGATGGAGAGGGGAGAATTGGGGACAACTCAAGGCAACTGGCGGAGGGCGGGGGGTGGCGCAGGTCCGAAGCAGAAAGAATCCTTCAGCACTGAAAGATGGACAGCGCCCCCATCAAGTCTGGGCCAGGTGCTAAGAGCTGGCTAGACAGGTGTGTAACCCAGCACCCAGCGCTCGGAGAACAGTCCAGGCTGGCAACCTGGTGGGGTGCGCCCCCTTCCCCTGTCTCTGCTAGGGTCCCTGGCACCCCATCCTCACAGGGCCATAGGCTGAACCTAGGCCCCCAGCTCAGACCGGCCCAGTCTCCCCCCTGGTTCTATGCTTCACCCCCCCCACAGTCCTCTTCCTGGGGAGATAGGGAGATTGGGGAGTCGAAAGCAGGTCACTGTAGCTCAGGCTTCTCTGGTTACATTAAAAGTGAGACCAAGGAAGATGCTAATCATGGGCAGGATAAGGTGGGAGGAATTCAGCCCATTCAACACAGACACTTTCTTTTTTTACATATACCTTGAATGAATTCTTAGGGTGACCCACCCTTAACCCACAAAAAAGGTTGAAATGGGGAATTCAACTTCTGTCCTTTTTACAAACCAATCCATCAACCCAATTCTACTGCACCTCTTCCATGAAGCCTTTCCTGATTCCCTCCCCCAGGAATCTTTCTAACCTCAGACTGCAATAGAAGGCATGTAAGTGCTTCATTAGATTATAACTTCAGGACAGCAGGAATCAAGTCCTAGAATCATAGGATGTCACAGTTGAAAAGGACCTCCTAGGCTATTTAGTTCCCCTAAATCCCTGAGAAGTGCTCATCCAGCCACCATGGAAAGCTCTCCAGAGAGGGGGGACCCACTATGCCTCCCAAAGGGTCTTTTTCCACTTCTGGATGATCTGATCCTTAGGAAATGTTCCCTCAGCTTAGGAGAAATCTGCTTCTCTACAATCCAAGGGGCAAAGTAGTGAAACTGAGAGAGCACAGGACAAGATCAGGAAGACCTAGGTTCCAATCCTGCCTACCTAGTTAAGTGGCCCTAGACAAGTCATTTAACTAAACTTTGTGTGTCTGAGGTTTCCTCATCTTTAAAATGAGAGGGTTGAAGGCTCTAACCTCTAGGGTCCCTTCCAGATCCTAATTCCACCTTTTGGGGCCCACTAGAAAAAGTCCAACCTCTCTTCTACATGAAGCCCTTTAGGTACCTGAAAATGGTCACTGAATTCCCCATCTAAGGCAAACATCCTCAGTTGTTTCAACCAGCCTTTGTATGGGTTTGGCTTCCTGGCCTCTCTCCAATCAGAAGCTCTTCCCTAGGCACACTTCCAGTTTTATCATTCTTTAGCACTCTTCCCTAAAATGTAGCCTCAGAACTGAACACAATTCTCCCGAAGGGTTCTGACCATTTAGCACTATCTTCCCCTCACTACTTCTCACAAAACTGGGCTTAAAAATTGTTCAGTGAAATTAGGCCCTCCCCAGTCTCTGAATCACCAGCTTCATCTCCCCACTCCCTCATTCAGTGTCAATGTTGACCCCAAGGATGTGTGGCAACTGAGGGCCAGAGAGAAGCCAAGCCTGCATCAGGGAGCAACAAAATATGTTCTATGTCTAAGTGGGGACAAGTTTACTGCAACAGGCTCCTTTCCTTTGGTGACTGACTATTGGGCGCCCTCTTCATGGGGCACACAGTGTTTACGTACCTTCTTCTGTGCAGCCCACTAGGGTTGTGGCTGCTGACTTCTTTGGCCTCAATATGTCACTGCTCATTACCATCCTCCCCCCTCCATGCCCTGAACACCTGTCCTCCGGATTTGGGCAAGGCCAAATTAACGGCCAATTGCCTGGAGAGGGGAAAGGAGATGCTTTTCACCGGGTACAAGAGAGAACAGAGCTCTGAAGAAAATTGTTCTCTTCTTCCTCCCCCACCCCTCACTCCTAAAGAACAGGGTTACTAGTCAGGGGGAGGTACAGGAGGGCATCACTCAAGAGGCCCTAAGCAGCCCCTCCCCTTAGTTACAGCTCCCTTAAGCCCCAGCAGGATTAGGGAGGCAGTGCCTGAGTATTGAAACTGCATTCACTGGGGAGCCAGGAGACCGGGTTTCCAGCACTCTCTCTCTGCCACACCGACCAGTTATGTGGCTTTGGGCAAATCCTTTCGACTTGCTAAGACTCCATTCCCCCCGCCCCATCTGTAGTACTGAATGAACCAGCATATGGGATGGATAAAACTGGGATTCTGGTCAGTCCAGGTTGGAGAAGAGGAGCTCTGAGGTCTCCTCCAAATATGAGATTCTGTGATTCCTTGCCTAAAACCATCTCTACAATTCTTCCTAGCTCTGACAGTCTGGTATCTAAGTCTTCTTCCTGCTCTGACATTCCATGTTTTATATTCTAAGGTCTTTCCCTGTTCCAAACGCTGTGTGTCGTTGTATGTACTAAATTCTACAAACTGAGATTCCTCTCTTCTCTGACATTCTCTAAGTCCCTCTCTAGCCTTAGCCTTCTATATTCCATGGCCCCTCCCAGCCCTGACATTCTAGAGTTATGATCCTACTCAATTCTCACATTCTCTATGTTCTAAAGCCCCTTGAATTCTCTAAGTTCTAAGGCCCCTCACATTCTCTGTGTTCTAAACCCTGATATTCTTTGCTCTGAGAGTAATTCAAGAAGACCAACGTAGTCCAAATTTCCTGGGAAAGGGAAGCATTGCCCCAAATGATCTTACTGCCAACCAGGACAGCCTGCCAGGCTCAGGGTTCTTGGGAGGAAAAGGGGAAGGTAACTACAGCAGCTTAAAGGGACCCACTGAAGGGTGGTTCCCAGGGTAGGGCACTGCTAATGAGCCAAGCTTTGGCCCAGTTTCAGCTATAATTAGTCTGCATTCCCTGAGGTTATAGCACCTGATGCCCAGAGAAGCATCTTAGATTAGAAGGGGGAGGGGAATTAATCTTTGGTTAGATGAAGTGGGGTGGAGGAAAAACCCAGCACAGGACAGGATATAATCCCACAGGAAGGCAGCATCTAGCCCTTCCTCCCCTGCACACACACACACACACACACACACACACAGCCACTTCCCACTGCCTCAGCCAAAGACCCACAGTTGGAGCGTGGCCATGTGGAAGAAGCAGAAATGGGCTATTCTAGGGAGAGGCAGTTCAAGTGAAAGAGGTTCCAACCCAGTTCCACTTGGCTTTCTCTCTCTCCTTACTCATTCATACCACTGCCAGAATTCTTTTTCCTAGGCCTGAGAGACAACTCCCAGGCAAGCTTGATGTGATGATGGAAAGAAGGCTGGGTTGCTCCAGTCCCAACTCTTCTACTTCCTACCCATGTGACTTTTGCCCCCTTTTGAGGCCTCAGTTTCCCTGTTTGTAAAATGAGGAGGCTGAAGGATATCTGAAGTCCTTTCCAGCTCTAAATTCCATCATCCAAAGATAAGGTCACGGTATTCCTCTGCTCAAAATTCTTGAGTGGCTCCCAAGAAGTTTCAAATTCTTGTGCCTAAGGTTCAAGACCTTCCACAATTGGCTACTGCCTTACATTTCTAGCTTTAATTCGTAGTATTCTCCTCCAGACCTTTATCAGGTTAATTACTGTCCAGATACAACTCCCTCATTTTATATGTGGGTTCAAGATATCAACTTTACATTTATCTCTATTAAATTTCAGCATATTCATTCTGACCTGTAATTCTAACCTGTTAATAAGATCTTTGGGGATCCTGATTCTATCATCCAATGCGTAAGCTATTCCTAGTTAACCTGGAATAGGATAATAAAGCGAATATGTGGATAGATGTCTTCTTACTGCCAGTAACCCCAATATGATATTCTGTAAATCCATCATGAATAAGCCGTTGTGATTTGGAATGTGTGGCAGAGAATGGAGAAGTGGAGGAGGAATGGGTCTAGATACCTAGAAGGAAGAAATGGGTTGAAGCAGGATAGTGAACTTCAGCCCAAACAAGACCAATGGCTAGAGATGAGTTACAAAGACTTAGAACTTTGTAAAGAGGTTGCCCAGCGAGGGTCTACCTCTTTGTAGTCAGGGAGTCAACACGAATTTATTAAAGTACCTACTATGTACCACAGGCAGCTAGAGGGCACAGTGGTTGGGTGCCAAGAGTGAGGAAGACTCATCTTCCTGAGTTCAAATCCAGCCTTGGATACTTATTAGCTGTGTGACCCTGGGCAAGTCACTTCACTCTGTTTGCCTCAGTTTCCTCATCTGTAAAAAATGAACTGGAGAAGGAAATGGCAAACCAGTCCAGTATCTTTGCTAAGAAAACCTCACATGGGGTCATGGAGACTGAAATGGCCCAACAATAACACTATGTATCAGGCACAGTGCTAAGTGCTAGAGATAGGAAAAAAAAAAGCAAAAGAGGGTCCCTGCCCTCCAGAAGCTTACGTTGTAATGGAAGACAACATTCTAATAATGTACAAACAAGATAGATACAGGATAAAATTAACAGAAGGCAAAGATGAGCATTAAGGGAGATTGAGAAAGGCTTTTTTTAGAAGGTGGGATTTTAGCCGGAATTTGAAGGAATCCAGGAAAGCCAGGAGGCAGAGATGAGAAGAGAGACAGCAGTGAAAATGAGCTGGAAGCTGGAGTGTCCTGTGTTGGGAGAATGGCAAAAAGGCAATATCACTAGGTCACAGAGAGTGTGGTAGTAAGGAAGGTGTAAGAATGCTGGGTTCTGGAAGGATATACCCACATAGCATGGCATAAGCTATCTTTCAGATTTAAGTGTCTAACACAGGGGTAGGGAACCTTTGGCCTCCAGGCCACATGCGGCCCTCTAGATCCTCAGGTGCAGCCCTTTGACTGAATCCAAACTTCATAGAACAAATCCCCTTAATAAAAGGATTTGTTCAGCAAAATTTGGACTCAGTCAAAAGACCGCACCCCAGGACCTAGAAGGCCACATGTGGCCTCAAGGCCACAGGTCTAACATATTCCAGCACCTTGATGTACATTTCCAGTGGCAGATCATGTTCACTGTCTGAGAAGACTAGTCTAGCTAAGCTTGAGAGGTGCAGTCACCAGTAGTCAGGTGAGCAGCAATGAATGATTTGGCCATGGCAACCCTCTATACAAAGAAAAATACAAACGGCCTTCCCTCTTGCAGTGTGGTCCCCTAGAGGATAGTAGGGATGGCAGAGTTTTTAGATACTTCATAAACAATGATTTAACTGTTGGTCTTCTCACTTTGAGACCTTTGTCCAACAACCAACAAATCTACTCAGGACTGAAGGAGCTGAAACACATCATTGGTGATGTTATAGATCAAACCAGTAGATGGGAACAGTTGAACTAAAGGACGGCTTTCAGGTTCTCCTAGGAGGGGCAAGTCGAGGAGTTGACTCAGTGGGCTTTGTTATGCTTTCAAAGGCAACGAGAGATCTTACAAGGGACACTTGTATGATGGGTAAGCATGGCGGACTTGGAGTCAAGAAGCCCTGAACCAAATCCCATCTCAGATACTTCCTACCTATGTGACCCTGGGCAAGTCACCTAACCTCTGTCAGCCTCAATTTCCTCACTTGTAAAGTGAGGATAATCATAGCACCTCACAGGGTTGCTATAACATTTTATATTTATATATATATATATACATATATATATGCGTGTATATACCCCATATATACACATGTATGTAGATCATTGCAATCCTTGAAATGCAATATCATCATTATCTCAACTTGCGGTATTCACGATAAACATAAGCAAAAAGAAGAAACAGATGCTTCTGAACCAAGATCCACTGTAGAGGAAGAGGAAGTAGAGAAGTTCTGGAAGAACTCTATAAGAACCTTCGGATTTAGGTCAACACATACTTTTGATCCTAGATTTAGAGTTGGAAGGGGTTCCTGAGACCATCTAATCCAACCTCATTTTACAGATGATGAAACTGAGGCCCAGAGAGAAAAAGTGATTAATAATGATAAGAATTAACAATAGACAGCATTTCTATAGCTCTTTAAGGTTTGCAAAACTCTTTACAAATATTTGATCCTCACAAAAACCCTGGGAGGTAGGTGTTATTATTACCCCCATGTTACAGATGGGGAAACTGAGGCAGATAGAGAGATTTGCCCAGGGTCATATAGCTAGTAAGTGGTGTGAGGTGGGATTTGATTTCAGGGCTTCCTGACTCCAGGTCCAGTGCGCTAACCACCTACCACCGAGCTGTCTCATTTGTGTCAAGGTCACAAAAGAACTGAGTGGCAGAGTTTGGATTCAAACCTAAGTCCCCTGACTACAGGTCCAAGGCTCCTACCACCTGGACACACTTTAATGCTCAGTGACTTCACTGATAAGGCGGACATAGGGCAGGATAGCGAAAATATTCTCACTGGAAATATATACGCTGGAAAATATGGCTTGGGATCAAGAACTTAACCAGGCTAAAGGTTATGGATGACAGAAAAGCCTGAACATCTTTAAGAAGAGATTTGCAAGGCACTAGATGTGGAAATCACCAAGTAACAATCCCAAAAAAATGAAATTGACTATATTTTAACAACTAGGAGATGGGCAGTTATGGATGTGAGAGTTCTGTCTGAATCAGCTGTCTGGGAACAGTCTGTGTATCGACTTGTTGGAACAAAGGTGAAAATCAATACCAAATTAGCAGAAGATACTCGACATTAGGAAAGTATCTACATTGATTTAGGCTGCAGGGTAGGGCTATAGCCTGGGGAAATATTGTTCACAATCTGTTTTTCTGTTTGCTTGTAATCTGATTTTTATTGATATCTTTTGCTTTTAAGTCACCTTCATTTCTGAGATCCCTCTCCACCCCCTCCCTCTTGTAAGAAAGGTTTTCAAAGAGAGAAAAAAAAAGTCATTCTGAAAAACCAGTCAATATGCCTACCCTGTCTGCCACTTTATACGATGTTTCCCCCCACCCCTAGCTTCTCCTTAAACTGTGACCTCTGCAAAGATGGGGAAGAGGATGTTTTCTCAGCTCTTCTCCGCAACCAAGCTTGTCCAAAAGCCTCCAATGGCTCCCACTGACCACATCTTCCACCCAATCTCAGAGATTCATAGAGGGGCAGAGCTCAAATGACTCTATCTGGGAGATCGCTTAGTGCCCACCCCTCATTTTACAATGGGGAAACCGAGTCTCAGAGAGGGGAAGGAACCTACTCAAGGTTACAATCATTGTTAATTGTTAAGTGGTTTTCTGACCCCAAGTCCAGTGGTCCAGTCAAACCGGTCATCCTCATCGTGACTTAGTCATTCATACCATGCCCAGCCATTCCTGCCTCTTTGCTCAACTAGTCCCGCCCAAATCGCACTCATCCTTCCAGTTCTAGTCCCACTTCTCCCAAGAAGCCTCTGATGACTATTCCAAGCCCCAGAATCATAGCGTATTAGAGCAAGAGAAAACCAGCGACAGTCAGACAAGACAGTTGGATGTTATTAAACACCTAACTATGTGCCAGGCATAGCACTAGCAATGAGGATACAAAGAAAGGCCAAAAAAAAAAAAATTCCCTACTCTCAAGGAGCTCCCGGTCAAATAGAAAGCACCTAACCTGTTCAAATCTACTTTCTAGCTGTGTAACCCTAGGCAAGTCACTTAACTCCATTACCTCAAAAGAAAAAACCACCTAGCCCATTTTCAAGATGGGGAGACTGAGTTCTGGAAAGGAAAGGGCACTTAGCTGAAGTTATATAGCTTAGAACTGGAGCCCAGACTTCCTGACCCTCAGCCCAAAGTTTTCCCTTACAAGGAACCTTGAACCTCCTGCCTCCTACCTCCTGCCTCTCAAATAGAACTGAATAGTTCTGTTCAATGTAAAGGCCCCACAGACTACAAAGTATCAGCTTTTCTAAGAGAGAGAGGCTTGGTTGCTTAGACTAGATAATCAAAATGACCTCTTGTTCTGGATTCATGGTCTAGATCTAAAATTCACTTCCTCCTCAACCTAGCCTCTCAGAATTGAAAATCTAGAACTGGCAAGAACCTTAGAGGCCATCTCATTCAATGCTTTCACTTTACAGCTGAGGAAACTGAGACCAGAGATGGTTCAGATGCTATTTCCCACACAAGCTTTTTTAGTCCCCCGCCCCAGCTGAAGCTGCCTTCCCACTTTAAAGGTGTGTCATTTTTGTGTAGATTCTGTATTTACTTAGATGTTTATAGCTGGATCACTCTCCTCCACACCTGCCCCAGGAGACTGACTATAAACTCCTTGGGAGTGGAGTCAGCTTCCTTTTTCTTTAATCTCCAGCACTTAGCATAATGCTGTGCATAGAGTAACAGTTGCTACCATTTACACAGCACTCTAAGGTTTGCAAAGCACTTTTTTATATTACTGATAACTACCCTGTGAGGTAGAGGTTATTTGTTGTTCAGTCGTTTACAGTCGTGTCTGACCCTTTGTGACCCCATTTAGGGTTTTCTTGGCAAAGATACTGGAGTGATTTGCCATTTCCTTCTCCAGCTCATTTTACAGATGAGGAAACTGAGGCAAACAGGGTTAAGTGACTTGCCCAGGATCACACAGCTAGTGTCTGAGGGCAGATTTGAACTCAAGAAGATGAGTCTTCCTGTCTCCAGGTCTGGCACTCTATCTACTTCCGCCACCTAGCTGCCCCAGGTGTTATATTATCTTCATTTTACAGTTGAAGAAACTGAGGCAAACAGGTTAAGTGACTTGCCCGAGGTAACACAGCTAGTGTCTGAAGCTGGATTTGAACTCAGGTCTTCCTGACTCCTGGATCAACCAGCACTGCACCACCATCTGTTTTCGAAAGGCACAGCTAAGGAGACCTTTCATAATCTGGCCCCTTCCAAACCATTCCACTCCTCTTCTACCTTCCTCTCCTCCATACATTCTGTGATCCAGTGACACTGGTCTCCTTGCAGTTCCTTGAACACAGGACACTCCATGTCCTGACTATGCATTTTCACAGGCTGTCTTCTGTGCCTGGAATATTCTCTCTCCTCATGCCCCTAGCCAAAAACTCCACCTTCTACAGCCTTTTCAGATCTCCATTGTTGCTAGCACCTTCGCTCCACTTATCCCCATTTCATCCTGTATAGATCTTACTTGTATGTAGTTGTTGGCAATGCTGCTTCCCCCATTAAACTGTGAGCTTCTCAAGAGCTGGGATGCCTTGCCTTCATATCTCCAATGCTTAGCACAGTGCCTAGTGCACAGTAGGTGCTTCATAAATGCTTGTGGACTGTTATGTGACTTGTCCAGGGTCAATTAGTAAGTAGCAGAACAAGACCTGATGCACAGATTTTCTGAATCCAAGCCTGACCTTTTATCCATTGGAAATTCACTGAGCTTAGTGCCAGGGCCTTTGCCAGTCACTGGAAATGTAGAATGAGGGGTGAAGATTCTCCAGCTAGAAGGGGCCTGAGCAATCTTCTAGTCCCACCCTCCACCTGATTAGTCAGTCTAAGCGCCCAGCCTTTGGAGTCAAAGGGCATAGCTTAGCCAGCTCAGGCCCTTACTACCAATGAGACTATTTCTCTGAGGGTAAAATGAAAGGCCTGGGCTGGCTGATCTCAGTAATATCCCTCCAACTGTGCTAATCAAAACTCATCCACTCCTCATTCTGTTCTACTCTGGGGCCCATTCTCTTGTAAATCCTCCAGAGGGTCCCACCCCAGAGTAGGGGGTGGGGGGTGTCTGTCTCTGTCTCTCTCATATATCAACATCCAAGGGCTTTTCTTTTCTTCTGTTATTCTTTGCTCTCCTTCTAGGATACCTTCTACTCTCTTCATATATATCTTTGATGAAATCCTTTCCTTATTTCTAGTTGCCCGTACTTTGTGGTAAGATGCCTCAGCATTTATGATGCCCTCTTCTCCACTGCCCCTTGAGTGACCCACCAGTTTATCCCATCCCTTCTCCTATTTTAGGGCAGCCTGGCCCTTTAAGCCACCCACAGTGAATGAGGTTCCCAGTCCTGGGGGAGGTGGAAGCTTCCAAATGGAAACACAGAGCTACATTCTGCACAAAATGAAGAGAATCTTCATCAGCTTCTCTAGAGACCCAAGTCTTCCCAAACCCATGTGGCCTTGGGGAATTCATCTCAGAAAACAAAAAGCAACGCAAAAACCAACCCAGAAGTCTTGGGAATGGGAGGCACACCCTACCCCACCCCACTCCATCCAGGAGCCCCTTCCAAAGCCAGCTAAGAAGAAACTCGGATTGACTTGGGGAGGGGTCGGACACACCTCATTGCACAAGGGCGTGCCGCAAATAGCCTAACTCTGGAAGCAAACTGAGCTCTGTGAACGGCTTTTTATTAGAGCATAAGTTTTGTGTGGAGGGGTTTCCATGCCAATGAGAGTGAGGATGGAGATGGAGCATTGTGGTGAAACCGGGTGCCTGTCTTCAGGGAGCGCACAGTCTAGGCTCTAGGGGAGAAGCTAAGGCAGGGGCATGGCCTGTAATACCAGTTAAACTATTAAGTGCAAAGGAGGGGTCCAAAGAAAGTGGGAAGGAGACGCGCAGGCTGTATGACTAACGTCTTCCGAAGCGCCGAAGCGCGTCCGATGGATGGCGAGCTAAAAAGGCCTCCCCAAACCGTCCTAAGGCGCTATCCGCTCTGAGCCGCGCTCTGAGCCCCTCAATCCGCCACGCGCCTCCTGGGCCGCCCTGTCCAGGAAAGGGATCGAGCCCAGGCTCAGGGGGCGTGGCCCGCCCTGGCACACACTGCCCGGACAGCCGCCCGGGCTTCGGCACTGCCAGCCCCTCGCGCGCCCCCGAGCCTCGCTCCTCCGGCGCTCCAGCCTTCGGGGACCCGCCCGAAAGCCCAGTCCGCTCCCAGGCGTCCCCCTCCCCGCACCGCACCCGGGGTAGGCTCCGGGGGCAGCCGGCGCCCGCGCACTACCTGTCATAACTCCAGCGGCTATAGGACAGGGTCCGATTGCTGCTCCGGCCGCCACTGCCGCTGCCGCCGGCGCCGGCGCCCTCCATCCCCAGCCCCGCGTGAGCTCCCGCCATGCGCCCCTTCTGTCCCCGCGCTACCCAGGGCGGCAGGTCGGCTGGGCTTGACAGAGCGCAGCGCGGGATAAAGGCGCCCCCCTCCCCCAACCCCCTCGGGGCTCTAGCTGCCCCCCCACCCCCGGGGCTGAGGGCTGTACCATTTACATCAGAGGGGGAGGATTACCCCAGCTTCTCCGCGCTTAGCCATTGGCAAGGCCCGCGCGGGGTGGACAGGTAGGTGACCCCTGGGACAGAGCCTTGGTTGGGGTGGCTGACCTGTGTTGGGGGTTGAGGGGAGTGGTCCACTGGGGGCTGCCATCGCAGGGGACCTCTGCTGACCCCAGGGGCTCCCTTTATTTTTATAGAGAAGGAAGCCGGTGCAGTGAAGCCACGTTAGGGATTTTGAATTAGGAAAACCTGAATTCGAATTTTGCCCTGGACGCTTCCTAGCTGGCTGTGTGACCGCCGACAAATCACTCAACCTCTCTTAGGCTCTTTCTTCATTCATAAAAGGGGGAAGGGAGGAGAAAATATCAGGATAGCATCTACATCCCAGAGGTGTTGAGAGGGTCCAATTCGAATAAGGAAAATGCTATAGAGTTGTCTTTCATTAGCTATAATTTATTTGTCCTCATTTAAAAAAACTGTATTAATGCCGCTTCTTGTTTTCACATTCTTTTCCAGATATGAGCCTTCTCCTTTGCCCTCCCCAGTAAGCATCCCTTGTAACATTAAAGATTAAAGCCCCAGGTCTACACTGCTGAAATTCCTGGGGCTGGGAAGTAGGATGGCAAGACAATAGTAGGAGGGGTGGAAGCACCCAGGGATGGTGGGGCCCTGGGGCTGCCCCATCCTAGGCACAAACCCCCTCCAAAAGTACCTATCCCCCTACCTTTTTTACCTCCATCCCTAGGTACCCTAAATTCTTGCACCTGTCCTTGCTCCACTTCTGCCCAATTTATTATAGAAATCTGAGTTCAAGGCCCAGCCCATTCCCCAAAGCACTGTGACCTTGGGATAGTTAATTTCTATTCTCTGAGTCACTGTAAAATGAGGGGGTTGGAGTGATGCTCCCAGAAGTACCTGGGGGGGGGCGGTATTTTGTGATTCCCTCCTCTCCTCCAAACAATTATTCTTCCTCAGTCCTTACCCTGACCTAATTTGAATGTAGCCTTCCAAACTAGCTCAGGTGTGCACTTGGTCCATCGCTCACCAGATCATCAGTCTGCCGGTCACTTGCACAGAACCATGAATCCAATCTAGTCAAATATTTGTGGAGGGCCTCCTGCAGTTTTCAACCTGTCCTGGGATAGGAATTGAGCAGGAACTGTTCTTTAAGGGGTTAATTACACTTGAAAAGCTGGTTCACTTTCTGTCTCTAGCTCTGAGATTTGAGCACCCTAGAGGCAACCGAGTATTTCACAATGATCTCAATTTTTAAGCAGTGCATCAGACCTACAGCAAGCAAAAATTCCTCCAAGTTACTCGTTTCAACTTTTGTCTTTAATCTTGCCACATCTCAGGGTAGGGGTCATTACAGAAATTGCCAGTTAACATCTGTGGAGGTGTAGGCAGAACCCTTGGCTGGGGGTCAAGGACTTTGGGTCTGGGTTGTCACCAACCAGCCAGGTGACTGAAGGATAAATTACTTCCCCTTTCTAAGGCCTCACTTCCGCATCTGCAAAATGACAAGGTTGGACTAAATGATCTCTAAGGGATAATAACAGCACCTACCTCTCAGGGTTGTGATGATAAAAAAAAATAGTATTTGTAATGTGCAACAATATATTTTCAAACCTTAAAGCTCCATGTAAATACTAGCTCTCTAAGGCCCTTCCAGGTCTAGAAATTCTATGATTCACCCCTCTTGAGACTTTCTCTACTACAAAATGTGGGGATAAGCAGAAAGTCTTTCAAGGTCTCTTTCAACTCCAAAATTCTATAACATGAGACTTTGGACAAGTTTCTCTATCTGAAATATGAGAGGATTAGACTAGATATCTTCCAGTTCTTTTCTTAAAGACATACCATTTTTAATAGAAAGGGGGAAAAAAGTCTGTTGTCCCATTTTCATATTCTTGGCATTTGAGCTCTGAATGTCCATACACTCAACATAAGCAAAATTTTCCAGGTCACCAGGAGAGGGAAGGAGGTGGAAGGAAAGTTGAGAGCATCCTTGGAGCAGCTAGGAACATTTGACCATTAGCAAACTGTGGCCAGGTCAAATCGTGACTGGGCGAGAATCACTTAAACTCTCTGAGCCTCAGTTTCCACATCTGTAAAACAGGGGTGAGAATAACCACACCTGCCTCCAAGGTGGTAGGATTAAATGAGATAACATATGTAAAAGTGCTTGGCAAACTTTAAAATGCCATATAAATATTAGCTGTTCTTATTAATTCAAGAAGCCAAAGCAGACTGTCGATCAGAGTTGGTCTTCCCTTGTGTGAAAAACAAAGTCTTCCTGAATGAATGAAAAATAAAGCATTTATCAAGTGGGTACTGTGTGCCAGGCACTGTGCTAAGCTCTGGGGATACAAATATAATCACAAACTAGACAACACCTGCCCTCAAAGAACGTATATTCCACTGGGAAAGACAACACTCGAAGGCAAGATTTTTAAAGGCATGGGTACTATTAACATGGGGGAAGGGAAAAGAATAAGGGTTTTATTATAGCACCTCTGTGCTAAGGGCTTTTTTTTTTTCATCTTTTTTATCTCATTTGACCCTCACAACAACTTTGAGAAGTAGGTGAACTGAAGCAGACAGAGGTTAAGTGATTTGCCCAGAGTCACCAACTAGTGTCTCACGGCAGATTTGAACTTGTCTTCCTGACTCCAGGCCCAACGTTCTACCCACTGTGCCACCAGCTAACTCTGCCTTCGTGGCATCATTTGGGAATGTTTGGGAAGTGGAGGAAGTGGAGGTCACTTCCTAAGTGAATGGAAGAAGTTACTAAAAATAGCTCCATTTCTGGAGTACTTTAGGGTATATTACAGGCTTTCCTCCAAAAAGCCCTTCAAGAGCCTTTATTCTTGGCTGAGACAATAGAAATAAGTTCTGGCTTTGGAGCCCGAAGGCCCTGGGTTCAAATCTTGGTTCTGCTGCTTCTACCCTAATGACATTGGACCTAACCTCTCAGGCCTCAGGTTCTTCATCCATAAAATGAGGGGGTGGGACTGGATGACTTTTTAAGGACACTTTCAATTCTAAATCTGTGATTCTTTGACCTCTAGGGTAGTCAGTAAAAGCATTGTTATGCTGGGGAGGCTGAGACTGGTGGACAGCCTGAATTCAGGAGTCTTGAAGCTGCATCGGGCCTAAGGCCAGTGGAGGCACCAATGTGAGGGACTCCAGGCTGCCTAAGAAGAGGTGATCCAGGCCAGGTTAAGAGGGGTAAGGCTTCTACGCTGATCAATATTGGGACCAGGCCCATGAGTGGCCAGTGCACTTCCAGTCTGGTTAAGATAGAAAGACTTAGTCTTTAAGAAAACAACCCCCTATTATTATCCTCAAATAAGATCAAAGAAGGCTCTTGACTCCAAAATGAGTGCACTTCCCAATATACTCCTCCACTGACTCCTGGGAAGGAGATAAACAACATCAGGGGAAAAGGGAGACATTGGTGCAGTTACGGGAGTGAGTTCAAATCAATGATGAGGGGAGTGTCTAGGAACTCTGACAGGTTTTCACCCTCCGATTTCCTTAAAGAAAAGGAAAAGGGGCTACAGTCAAGACATGAGTTGTACCTGAAGGAGGCAGGGATCCTTGGCTTGGAGAAAGTCTTAGGAAATCAGCCACTGGCTGTTTCATTGGAAGAAAGCTGAAGGGCCTTCCACTGACAAACATCACAGAATCCAAGAAATGGAAGGGCCCTCAGAGGCCCAACCTGTCCCAGCCTGTACCTGAACAAGAACCATACCCCAAAGTGGTCTTCCAGCCTTTTCTTGAAGACCTTGAGGGAGAAAGAACGACCTCCTGAGGCACCCACTTCCACCCCTGGACAGCTCTGATTGTAAGGAAGTTTACCTCAGTTTACCTCTCTGTTAACCTTTTGCTCCCTGTTCTACCCGCCAGAACCAAATAAAATAAATCTAATTCATCTTCTAAACACCTGTCCTTCAAACACTTGATGATAAATATCACACACACACACACACACACACACACACACACACACACACACCCCCGCCAACTTCTCTCTCTTCCAAAATGAACATTCCCAATTCCTTCAACCAGTCTGGTTGAAGGCTTTACCATCCTCCTCTGTTATTTGAACTTGTCAATGTCTTTCCTAAGGACAGCTCCCAAGCCTGGACAGTCTAGGTTCTATCTGACAAAGGACAAAGTACTATGGGAATGTCAATTCTCTAGTCCTGGATGCTAAGCCTCCCTTAAGGCTCCCTAAAATCCCATTATGATATTTGGCTGCTTTATCACACTGTTAACTTGTATCAAACATGCAATTCATTGAGACCCCCGCATCTTTTTCAGCTGAACTACTACTGTCAAATCATATCTCCTTCACTCTTGTACTTCTGAAGCTGATTTTTTTGAGTCCTCTGGGTGACTCTGGCCAAGTTACTTCACCCTGTTTGCCTCAGTTTCTTCATCCATAAAATGAGCTGGAAAAGGAAATGGCAAATCCCTCCAGTATCTTTGCCAAGAAAACCCCCAATGGGGTCATGAAGAGTTGGACATGACTAAACAACAACAAATAATCCCAAGTGAGAGGCAGCTAGATAAAGAGCTGCCTTTGAAGCCAAAAAGACTTGGAATCCTCTCTGACACATACGGGTTCTGTGAACCTCAGTAAGTCACTTTCAGGGCCCCTCACAACTCTCCAAGATCATAAGTACCGGAGAAGGGGATGGCCGACATGAGCAGAGGGAGTTTTCTCATCCAGGAATTCCCTATACTGATGAAATCACAAGCCAAGCTCCTATCCCTACCCTATGTATAAGACTTGGTATTTATCCCTATTAAATTCCATCCCATTAGATTTACCCCAACGTTCTGCCCTGTTGAAATACTTTTGAATCCTGACAATCCTTCAGTCTATTGGCTGTTCCTCTTGGCTTTTTATCCTCTGGTTGATAAAAAATCTTAACACAGGACCAACCACTGATCCCTAGGTCACTCCGCTAGAGACCCACCCACCCCCAACCCCCACCCCATTCCAAGTTCATGTTCAATCTCTCCGAGTCCAGCCATTCAAACAACTCAAATCCATTTAATGTTCATTATCTTCTCACCTACACCTCTCCATTTTGTCCACAAAAATAAGATGAGACACTTTGTCAGATGATTGGCTAAAATCTAGGGAAATGATCGCTCACAGCATCCATCTCTTGTTCTACTAATGCTATCCAAAAAGGAAATGAGCTTAGTCTGTCATAACCCATTCTTGATTAGTAATAATAATAATTTAGTATTTATATAGATAGCACTTTAAGGTTTACAGAATGTTTTACAAATATGATCTCATTTGATCCTCAGAACAACCCTGGGAGGTAGGTGCTATTATTATCTTCATTTTACAGGTAAGGAAACTGAGGCAGACAGCAGTTAAGAGATTTGCCCAGGGTCACACAGAAAGTGTCTGAGGCTAGATTTGAACTCAGGGCTTCCTGCCTCTAGCCCCAAGACCATTCACTGCACCACCTAGATGCCTCATATTTTATATCTGGGCCTCAATCTCCTCCATGATAAATATGATAATAATGCTTATACTACTTAGCCCACAGGTTTTGTTTCTTGGGTCTTGTTTTTTTTTGGTCAGGATCAAATAACGTATGTGAACATGCTCTGCTGTACTATAGAAATGTTAAGTATGTGTCCTCTGTTCCCCCCAAAGGGTGTTTTATTCGGGTTTTGAGGTGACAGTTTTAACCTATTAGTATTTTCTTTATTATCAGTCCCAGAGTGTGAAGAGATCTATTCACTTAGTCCAACTCCTGCCTAATGATGCATCCCCTCTGTAATATACCTCACAGTTATGATAATAATTAGTAATTACAGCTAGCATTTATATAGTGCTTTAAGGCTTGTAGAGCACTTTACATTTATTATCTCATTTGAACTTCATGTCAAGGAAGGGGCTATTATCATCCCCATTTTACAGATAGAGAACCCAAGGCAGACAGGCCAAGTTATTTGCCTAGTTTCACACGTGACTACTAGAACTCGTGTCTTCCAGACTACATGCCTAATAAACTATTTACAATGCTACCGCTCTGCCCCAAAGTCTTTCATCCCGTTTTTGTGGACAAAATGGAGAGATGTATGGATGATAAGATCACAAAGATCTATACATTTAGAATAAATAACCACTTCAAAGAGGAAGCTCATTCCCTTTCTTCCAACTGCTGGAGAGTACCAATTGCTCACAAGTCTTTCCTTACATAGAGCCTCCTTTGCTTCCTTTTCTCCTACTCCTTCTCCCTCACCCCCCTACCCCCCACCCCCCAGCCAAAGAGAACAAGTCCGATCCTCCTCTCTGACAACAGCCCTTTCCAACCTGGAAATGGCTCACCTTCCACCCAAGGCTCCTCATCTCTAAACTACACTTTCCTGTTTCTTTGACCAGTTTTCATATGGCTTCAACTGAAATCCCTTTGCCGGCCTCGCTGTCCTTCTCTGGGTACTCTCCAGCCTCTTAATACTCTTGAAAGATGCAGCACTCAGAATAGAACCGAATACTGCAGACGTGTTATGAAAAAGCAGAGGGACCAGCCCTTCCCCAGTTGGACTTCGTGCCTCCCTTAATACAAGTTAGTATCGCCACATCACTCTGGTGACCCCTATTGAGTTTGCAGTACACTAAGACTATGATATAGGGAAAGAACAGAGCAGAGGAAAAAGGAAAGGAGGGGAGGAAGGAAAAGAGTGAGGAAGAATTCATTAAGCACTAACCATGTGCCAGACACTGTGTCAAGTGCTGAGAATACAAATGTAAGCAAAAATGAAGGCAATCTCTGCTCTCAAGGAGATCACATTCAAGTAGGTAAAGACAAGGCACAAAAGGGAGCTTCAGGAGGTGGGGCAGTAGCAGGGTTGAAGATGCACAGCTCAGGCAGGGCATGGTTTGAAGTCCAGAAGCCAGGAACAGGATAGAAGGGAATTAAGGTCAACATGGCCCCCCCTCCACCAAATGGAAGCGCCGGGAGGAATTCGCCAACAGGAGAGAAGGGAAAGTTGCTACACAGAGATATTCCAGGTTGAGAAGGCTGCAGAGCTAATTAGCTGTTTCAGGGCAAGGTGCTGAGGGATAGTTCAGGGTGAGACCACAGAATTTGGGAAGTCTAGAAGACAGGAACAAGTAAAGAGGGTATTTTCCTCCCCTAAGATAAGACAATATGAACCCAAACCAGTTTGCCCTAAGCAAAAAAGTACGTTGTAGCAGCCAGGCTGAGTAGCCTTGAATAGACCCAGAGTAGGGGTATGAACTGAAGGAAAGTTGCACCCTGGACTGTCCAGTGGAAGGAGAAAGGCAGGGTCTAGAAGAGTAGCCCATTTACCAGTAAGTAAAAGTAAGCTTTTCCTTCCACTCTAACCTCCAAAGCTTTGCTGAATAACTGATACCAGCTGGTTACAATTTCCTCGGGCAATTCAATAACTATTTATTGAGCCTCCCATGTGCCAGGCATTGTGCTAGGCACCAGTGATATGGACATCAAAAA